>NC_091954.1:65682510-66030010 GCF_031021105.1 Erythrolamprus reginae | reverse complement strand
GGGACCCGGAGAAGGCCCACTCTGTGGGACCTAATCGGTCGCTGGGATTCGTGCGGCAGCAGGCGGTCTCGGAGATATTCTGGTCCAGTGCCATGAAGGGCTTTAAAGGCCATAACCAACAGGAAACCAAAAGGCTTCTTACCAGTTCTCTGCTACTTTTCTAGAAAAAGGATAGAAGTATGACTCTTGGCATAGATCATATTGTATTATCTTCAGATCTTGAGGAAAAGCACTTCTGCCAAAAATAAAATGGGATTTTAATTAGAACATTTTTTTCCTGATGTGTATAAATATAAACCAATGAGGGCTTTTCATCTGTTTCTTATTTATCCCATGTTTTTAATAATTTTGTTACATTTTTTGTTACAAATATTTTTTTTTACAAGGCTGCACTACAACTGTGCTAGTTTGTAGTCATTGTACAATGAAACCAGTATATGTGTATTGTCTATTCCTTTAAAAGCTCACAAGGTGATCTGGGTAGGGCTTTTGGAAGTGGGTTTTAAATGTAGCATCATAGCTTACTGCATATTGTTCAAGTTTCCCCTTCTTTTTATTCTGCTTGGCAATTCATTGCTTTATATTCCAGTTCTTTGATACATGCCCCAAATATAGTTGAGCATAGATACAGTGGTTCACTGTATTCATTATGATTTTTTTTTCTTTATAAAACTAGCAAAGTTAATAGCTACAGTGGTGCCTGTTAATTTTGCTAGCTTTATAAAGGCTTAGGGGGGGGGGGGGATCTATAGTGGATAATTCTGTGAATTATCCAACTAGTCAGGATGACAGAATTGGAGACAATATACATATCAATACATTTTGGGAAATTTAGTGAGAAAATGTTATTGATGCTAATGTAAACTTCGTAGACCTACAAAAGTCTTGTCTCAATGCTATGGGAACAGAATTCTAGGAGGGAAGGGGCTTGTCTGATGCAACACAACTCTTGTATAAATTTCACGTCCTGAAAGGAAATTGAATTTGATTAAGTAAATTAATATAATCTACTTTGATTATGAAATTGAACTTCCCTGCCTTGACCCCCCCCCCCACTCATTCCATTGGATTACTTTTAGAAGAATGCATACTTCGTTCAACCTCCGTTGTATTTTAATGCCTGAAACGATGTGCTTGTGACGATTGTTCAAATTTTTTTTTAGCACTGACATATTTATATCACGAGCAAATAGTTTGATTTCCTTTGAAAGCAGGAGTAAGCACCAGTGATGTTTGAAGAACTTGATTGGTTCTAGAATAGGGAACAGTTCATTGAAAGTGGCAAGGTTGTGATTATATTAATGATTATTTTTCTTCACATTTTCCACTTGTTCTTCTATTGGGCAGGGGGAAAAGCTTTGATTTTTGTTCAAGACAGAGGTTAGAAAGGTTGCAGGGGGCACGTAGCCCTCTCATAGGGGTGTCTTGTCAGGGCGCAGCATGAAGGGCACAAACAGATCATAACCTTTAAATGAAAATGCAATGGAGGGGAGAGATGAAAGCATTGAAACAAATTAGATACATCTATAGGGAGTGCTCAACTGGAGAAAATTAGCATTTCTTCCTAATTGGTGTGCAGGGCATTCCATTTCAAGGATTCATTACTAGGGGAAGAGGGTGCCGGGCCTCTTCAACAGAAGGCTTTCTTAAAGAAAAATACTCATCTAAGTTTATACATTTACAAACATTTTAAAATAACGGACGTAAGAAACTTGGTCTTTAATTTATCAATACTTATAGATTAACATGCACAGCGTTTGATGTTTAAAGTTTATATGTTTTGTTCTACAATCCAGCTGTAGGCTACATTTGAAGAAGTGCATTATCTGTACTGCTTTTTTAAAGTTCTAAATATTAAGATTTCCATCAGGTTATGATAATGCCGAAAGAAAATGCTTAAAAATCTAAACAAAATTTCCAGCATCCATAATGTTTACTTGAGCATTTCTCATACCTTTAGAAATGAAATACAAGGGATTTTAATGGATCACAAATAATAAGAACGAGACTACCTGCTGATAAACTACCATGTATATCAGAATAGCATAGATCTTGTGCCTGTAATTGCCATGCATCTGAATCCCTGTATAATGTTTTGGACAGAATGGAAAGGAGTGTCAAGTTAAGAATGGAATTCATATTCATATAATGGCAGTTTTCTTATATATGTATGAGCTATTTGATTAGAATTATCGTTCATGAGTTAGATACAATGAAAGGCACAGCAATTATTAGGCATTTGGTTAAATAATTTTTAGGCAAGACAAGAACAATAGCAGTGGATTTAAATTTCCTTTCCTTTTCCAGGAAAACTGAAGAATTTACATAGAAAGCAAAAAGAAATAAAAGTATAAAGCAAGCAGACAGAGAAACAAAAAAGAAGAGGAAGCTGAAAACCATACCAAAAAGTTATCATAGTTATTGCGTGGAACTCAGTTTTTAAATACAACATTGAACTTAGAATAATAATCATTTAATAACCATTCTAATAATTTTTTTTTGAGAAAATAAGAACCAGTTCAAATATAGAAAGTAGATCTGACGTGGTACAGGCCAGGGGTGGGCTCCTACTGCTACGCTATGGTGCAGGGTTCTGGTAGTGGCCCACAGATTGCATAATTTTTGTGCGACTGCTTCGGTGCCATGCTTTGCATGCGGAGGAGCAAAATCTTGCGAGGGGACATGCATATGCATGAAATTTTGGTGATTTTTTTTGTTTCCTTGCATGTGTGGAAGCAAAAAATTGCTGAAATCATGCGCGCTGGCATGTCCCCTGACAAGATTTCGGTGATTTTTTGCTTCCTGCGTATGCGCAGAAGCAAAATTGCTCGTGAGAACCCCTGAATCGCCAGGATATGTGTGCAGTGCACCGGTATGCCCGTTAGTGCAGCCCAATCATAATGATTTTTCCAATTAAAATTGCTTACAAAATTGTTAAAGATTTGATGGTTGAGAGCAGTGTTCCCTCTAACTTCTTTTTGGGGGGGGGGGGGCGGAAAAGTATAGTGTCTGAGCGGCAGTCCCTTTGGGACTGGGCGGCACAGAAATAATAAGTAAATAAATAAACAAATTAATTAAACAAACAAACAAACAAATAAAAAACCCACCCTGTTTTGCCTCAGAGAATTTCAAAATAAAATACTGTACTGTGTGTCTATAACAGTGAGCTCATAATAGGGCAACTCTATCAATATCAAAATGCCCCTTAAATAGTTGAGCTAGTTTCAAACTAGATTTTGATTTTCTTTCTCTCTTCCTTACTCCTATTCTTTTTCTTTCTCTTTTCCTTCCTCTCTTTTTTCTATCTGTTTCTCTCTCTTCCTCTCTTCCTCTCTCTCTCCTTCCCTCTCACTCTTTCCCTCTCGGCTTCTGGGCAGGTTTGGAAAACTCTGAGTTGATGATGATTTTTAAGTGAGCGATTGCTCACTGCTCAGCTTAGAGGGAACTATGGTTGAGAGCCATGTATTTAATTTTTAATAAAGTTTATGTACTGTTCCTATTTCTTAATCTATACATTATAATTTCAGTAAAAGTAAGGAGAGAGACTTTCTTCTCTAATCAAACCACATAACTGGTTCTGAGTTAGATATGCTACAGAATAAATGATTGTGAGTTTGATGCACAGTTATCAGGCAGGGGTTGCTACATACCACCGCTACTGGTGTGCTTCTTGCGGAACTTTGTGTCCTTGGCGTGTGAGTGCACATGTCCGAGTGAGATTTTTCTTCTGTGCATAAACAGGAAGCAAAATCTCGCGAGAGGATTCACACACGAGATTTCAGTGATTTTTTTGGCTCCCGCGCATGCGCAGAAGCAAAATAGCAGCAGAAATCTCGCGCACATGTCCCCTTGCGAGATTTTGCTTCTTGCGCGTGTGCAGGAGCAAAATCTTGCTCAGTCGTGTGCGTATGCACGCCAGGGATTTTCGCTACTGGAACTATAGTGTGGCCCGTTCCGATAGCGACCTGCTACTGGTGGTTATGATATATTTTGATGTTGCTTATAATTTATTTGTATAGAATTTGATACTTCGCTGCTTGCGACCTGCTTAGACACCATATTATTGAAGTGATATTAAAATATTTGTAATAAATAAGAAAACATGCTGTACAGGATGGTTGGCAAATGCATGTACAGTATTTTAAACTTAAGATACAATATTTAAATATGAAGTATGATTCATTATGATTCATTTTACTTTATGTACGCTGAGAGCATATGCACCAAGACAAATTCCTTGTGTGTCCAATCACACTTGGCCGATAAAAATTATATTCTATTCTATTCTATTAGAAAAAGAAGTAATTGGGTGATGGGCCTTTTAAGTTCTGCTGGGAAACTTTGGAAGACATTTGGCAAAATGAGAGAAACATAAACTCACAAAAAAGTTTTGATCATTTTGAAATATCTACTAATGCTGGTATAGATTGATACAGGAGATAGTATGAAAATAGATTTTGGAAAAATAGAATATTTTCACTCTGCTTCTTTTCAATCTATTGTCTTCCCAAATTTTGATACAGCAGGCACTGCAAAGTTCAGATTATTTGGATATGTATATATGAAAATATTTCTTATGATACATTAAATTCAGTTTTCTTCCTCCCTGTCTCATAAAGTGCAATGTTTGCTTTGAACATCTTTTTCACCTGTTGAAAAATGTTAAATAAAGATTGTTCCATGGTTGGCTAATTGGAGGGAGAAGCCCATTTCCTCCGAGGAGTGCAGACTGCATAGAAGTGATGGATGGCTTAAAGATTTATTAGCAAATGCTTGGTGCTTAAAACCACCAGCAGCAGATTATTTCCTTCAGAAAAGGAATCAGGAGTCAGTGCTTGCTACCTTTCCCCACTCCAGAAAGATAAAGAAAAAAAGGATAATTGGAAGGAACAGTTTGTTTGAAGATAACTACAAGGCTGCTTTTCACTTTTTTTGTTTCTTTTTTTTAGATTGATTCTGACATTTCAAAGTGGAGGGCAGCTGTTTTATGGCACACCTGTTGCTTGAATCCTTGCTTCTTAGCATCCAACCATATAGCATCATTGCTATCCATTTCTTCTTCCTGCTTTATCTATGTGTTTCTGCACTGACCTATATACAATAGGTGGGCAGCCTTGGGTGCCTTTTAGAATTTGTTTAGAATTTAAGACATATAGCTCCAAATCTAGATTGATAGTTATGTCTATATAGAAATAGTACTTAGACTTATATACTACTTCCCAGTGTTTTACAACACTCTCTAAGCAGTTTACTGAATCACCATGTTGCTTCCAAAAATTTGGGTTCCCATTTTACTGACTGAAAGGATGGAGAGCTGAGTCAACCTTGAGTTGCTCAGAATTGAACTGGAGTGAGTAGGAATGAGTTAGCTTGCAGTACTGCATTCTAACCACTTAGTCACCACGGCTCTGTGTTAAATATATTGCGGATGTACTCAGGGCATGTGAGATATATAATAAATTGGGACAGACAAGGAACAAGTTATTTCTATATATACCTTGGGTACATCCACAAGATCTATAACCTGCCAAGATCTGAATTAATTTGAAAAATGGAACTTTGGTGAAATAAGTGTTAATGTCTCTTTGTAAAAAGGGTTTGTTGTTTATGCTGAAAAAAAGGTCATATATATTTTTTCTTTGTTGCATTATAATGGAGCAATTATAAATAATACCATCTCTAGTTAAGGAATTTCAGAAAGTATAAACCATGCCAATCTATTAATTTTTGCCCCTTCAGAACCATCAGGGTTGGAATGTCCCATGTCTCTTCTTCTACTAAGAAATGACATTTAAGGAAGCCTAGGAATTATACTTTATCTGTTACAGCACTTACCCTATGGGACAGCATTCCCTGAGAGAAGTGGGTAACCCTTTTTGCCTTAAATAACATTCCTTCAGACCTGTGTCATGGAGATTAACTTAAACCTGCTGGTAAAATTGTTTGCTTGGTCTTAAAAAGTTGAAATGGAATGTTTTATATCCAGACATATGTTGTTGTTGTTGTTGTTGTTGTTGTTGTTGTTGTTGTTATTATTATTATTATTATTATTATTATTATTATTATTATTTCAATACAACACAGCAAACGAGATCACTATGCTGGATTTCATATTTCATCACCAGTCGGGTGCTTCCCAAGCACCTAGGACTACGTGATGTAGCAGCGAATTATATGTGCCCATCCTAGTAAAGCCCAGCGTGCCAAGTACCAACGGCTAAATCTTCAAAGTAAAGGAACATCTCCAAACTGAACACAAATTATGAGTTGGACAATATTTATGAGTTGATCTTATTAGTGGAAATTGGGATTTGTCTTCGTTCCTTACATGTATGTGTGAATATGTGCAGTATTTGTATTTCTGTGTGTTTCTGGGGGGGTATTGCATCAGTGATTAAAGTTTTCAAGAATTCGCATAGTAATATAAAAGGCAGTGAGGCAGTTGAGGTTCCAGTTGATGGTTAGGTGGCTATGAAAGCATACAGAGCAGAAAAGGAGTTTAAAATGATGGAAAAGAGAGACAAAGCTTTGAAGGACACTTAACATTCCATTTACTTTATTTCTTTTCTTCAAGGATTGTCCTCATGTTGTTTGTTCAACATAATACTAAAATAAATCCAATAAAAACTGGAAAGGTCAGGATATTTTAATTTTTCCCTTTAAATAACTAGTTTTTTCCTTGCTTTAAATAACTGTCCTCTGTATGTGTCACAGATGACAGTAGGTGTACAAGTTAGATTTTCTTAAACATCTTTTGCATGCTGGAGCTTACGGTGATATTTTGTTTGACTCTTTCATGGGACAGATCTCAAGAATAAAACTAAGGATGATTTTTTTAAAAAAAGTTTCCAACAATCGTAATATTTTACATCATGAACAAGTTTCTAAGGAGAAAATTCCAGACAAAAGAATTATTCACTTTAATTTGTAAGTGAAATAGGCTGTTTTTCAGTCGTTTAGTTTAGTAGCACTTGATTATAAATTCTGCCTTGGGATATCAAAGTACAGTGTTCTCTCGATTTTCGCGGGGGATGCGTTCCGAGACCGCCTGCGAAAGTCGAATTTCCGCGAAGGAGAGATGCGGAAGTTCAATACACTATTTTTGGCTATGAACAGTATCACAAGCCTTCCCTTAACACTTTAAACCCCTAAACTACAATTTCTCATTCCCTTAGCAACCATTTAGATTATTACTCACCATGTTTATTTATTAAAGTTTATTAAAAAAAATATTTATTAAAGGCGGACGAACGTTTGGCGATGACGTATGACGTCATCGGGCGGGAAAAACCGTGGTATAGGGAAAAAAAACAGCAAAGTATTTTTTAATTAATATTTTTGAAAAACCGTGGTATAGCCGTTTCGCGAAGTTCGAACCCGCGAAAATCGAGGGAACGCTGTAATTAAAGTATCATAAGAAAATAGACTTTCTAATACTTTCTTTTCTTATAGACTTTCCCCTACTTTCTTTTTCACTCTGGTTTTGAGCTTGGGAGAAGTTGTGTCGCTCACTCCAAAGATAGGGGAGCTTGCCTTTTGTCATGGTACCTGTGCTTCAACCTTTGCATAGAGAACTCTCTGGCTAGAGGTGCCATTTCTCTTCACTCCCTCAACATGTTGATCCCCCAAGAAGCTTTTGTCTGCATCCTGCATGCGTGTCTGGCCTTGCTGTTCCCACATGGGGCACCCTCCCTTGGCAAAGTCGCACTATTCAGAGATGGCGGCTGAAAGAATTTTGGCTAATTATGCCGGACTGGAAATTACCACTTTGCTGTGCACTCCTGCTGCTGAGGCTGGGGCTGTATTTAGTGGGAACAAAGCCATCCTGCAGAGCAGGTTCAGTCCTAAGTATGAAGCTACAGGTAGAAGCTTTAAAATAAAGGGGGTAATTACCAGTGTCTCCAGGTGAAAGCCCCTCTGAACTTCAATAGCTCCATATAGCTGGTGTTGGCTGTGGGGGGAGAGGCAGAATTCCCATTCCCTAAATAAATGATTCCCACCAGGCAGTTAAGGGGAAATAATTTCACCCAGTGAAGGGTTAGCAAGCTGCTGCTTAGAAATTGTGGGTCTTCCCCCTCCCTCTCTTTTGCCCTTGTTTGTCATTGCATGAGGAAACAAGGAGGGAGGAATGATTCCCACATATATACCCCAATTTCCCTGGTTGTTAAGTGGTTTGAATGTACCTAGTGGGGAACAGAGGAGGGAGAGAGCAAATAAAGCACAAAAAGGAATCACTGGAGCTTTACACCTGAGCAGGCTTTGAAGATTTTGACAATGCCATTCACAGCCTCTTGTAAGATACGGGTGTGAGTGGGCATCTCAGCAAAGAAGTGGGAATGGTGTTCTCTTTCCACAGTGTGTGGAAGACATAGAACAATCCACATTCCACTCAGCTGTTAGAAACCTGCAGGGGAGTGAAGGACAAGGGGTAGAAGAAAATAAACAGAGCTTGTTTATATGGTCTATCACTGAGCAAGGTCCATTTAATACCGTCCTTTGATTTCTGGGGTAATTCTACCTTTAAAAAAAAAAAAAAAATAGAAACCTTGATATTGTTTATGACCATGTATTTTGGAAACAACAAAGAAACTTTACAGTTAGGACTATAGTACTTTCTCTTTTAAAACAGGAATGCGATATTTTTCTCAAATTTTAGCATACAGTGTTCCCTTGATTTTCGCGGGTTCAAACTTCGCGAAATGGCTATACCACGGTTTTCCAAAAAATATTAATTAAAAAAATACTCCGTGGTTTTTTTTTTCTATACCACGTTTTCCCCCACCCGATGACATCATACGTCATCACCAAACTCTAGTCTGCCATTGCTGATTGGCCGAAATCTCGGCCAATCAGCGTTGTCATCGCAAAAATTCTGCCCGGCATTGCTGATGGGATGAAAGCGCTCTCAGCTAAGGGACTGTGAAAGGGGTGGGGCGGCCATTCTCAAAGCGCTCAGAGCAGCTAGCGGCCGAATGAGGACGAGAAGCCGTAGCTGCTAGCGCTGCTGCAGGAGGACCAGTGCCCCAAGAAAGCCGGTGAGAGGGGTGGATCGGGCAGGCGGGGGGGGGGGGTAGCGGCGAGGGGGCCAGAGGTGCTGGGGGGGCGGGGGCGCCCAACATTCAAAACAATCTTTGCCGGCCTCCGCACTTTCGTCACTCCCCGCCTCCAACTTCAAGCCCGGCTCCTTGCGCAGCCTTGGAAAAGGGTGCACGGGGGGTAGTTTTTGGCTGTCCATAGCCAAAAATGTTGTTTTTACTTCCGCATCTCTACTTCACGGAAATTCGACTTTGCGGGCGGTCTGGGAACGCAACCCCCGCGAAAATTGAGGGATCACTGTATATGCATGAATGGTATTTTGAAACAATAAAAGAAATCGAATTTCCATCAGCTATGTTAAGGCTTATTTTGTTTATAAAATGGCTTGAACAATCATTCTTGTGAAGGGTTGCTTCTTTCAAGTACTAATTTTGATATATTCATGGATCAAAGATCAATCACAGTTTAAACTATTGCTTTGTCTCGAGAAGATGTTTTACCATGAAAAAAACTAGAAAGCTAAGTAAATAGGAGATAAAAATATACAATTTCTGATCTTAATATTTTCCTTAATGCTGGTAGAGATTTTACTCTATCTTTGGCCATTCCATAGGAACAGTTTAGAGAGTTGATAGCATTGTGTCTAGGCACCAGAACCTTTAAAAAGAGTAGTGATAAGACAATAGCATAATTATAGGTCAGGGATGAAATTTAGCAGGTTCTGACAGGTTCTGGAGAACAGGTAGGGGAAATATCATCTCTGGCTGGCCCCAGAGTGGGGTGGGAATGGAAAAGTTTGCAATATCATTCCCCCAGGAGTGGGGAAGGAATGGGGATTTTTCAATATACTTCCCCTGGATTTGGGTGGGTATCCTTCCACTGCCATCCCCACCAAGTCACACCCACAGAACTGGTAGGGAAAAAAATTGAATTTCTGGGTTATTCCATCTCTGGCAAAGAACATTGAGAAAGTAGGGGTGTCAAGCTCACATTGTCATTGTGATGTGATGTGATGTAACATATTAGGACTTTTCCCCCCTTCGCTAAAGTGGGTGTGGCCAGCACGTGACGCATCTAGCACGCGAGCCGGGAGTTTCAAGCCCTGCTCCAGAGGGTGTTAATTAGATCTGTTTTAATTGGCTATAATATAGTCTGAGGTCATTCTGGTCTCTTTCTGGAGTACTTATTGATCCTTGAGTATATGTACTTTATATTATGTCCAGGGATGGTTTGAGATCATAGTTGTTGTCTGTATGACAGTTGAGGAACAGCTGATACATATGATGTCATGGAAAAAAATGTTATTTTTAACAGACAGAATACCAGAGTTGGAAGAGATGTTGGAATTCTTCTAGTCCAACCCCCTGCTCAAGCAGGAGACACTATATCAGTGATGGCGAACCTATGGCACAGCTGCCACAGGTGGCACACAGAGCCATATCAGCTGATACATGAGCCGTTGCCCTAGCTTAGCTCCAACATGCATGTGTGTGCTGTTCAGCTGATTTTTGGCTCTGGGAGGGTATTTTTGGCTTCCAGAGAGCCTCCGGGGGGATAGGGGAGTGCATTTTTACCCTACCCTGGCTCCAGGGTGTTCTGTCTGGGTTCCCCAGACCTCAACACCAACTGGAAAAAACAGCCAGACACGCTGGTAAAAGCAAAAGTACTTTATAGCTTGAAAAATAAACACAGAGAAAAACCTGTTCTTCCCAACAGGCAGGCTAGGAGACTTTACAGCAGAGTCCTGATGTCCAGACAATACAGCAAACTTCTTGCTGGCACACCCACCACTGTAGAGCATAAGACCCCCACCTTTTCCCCCCAAGGTTTCAGTATTCAAAGTCACAAACCAGAATTCCAAGACGCCAAAGATCACAGCCAGGTCCCAGGACTCCCAAAGATAATACTCCACAAGCCAGGAAGGGTGGGTCTGCCTTTTAGCCTTTCCAGAGAGCACCACACCCAAACCCAGCTGTTGCCTCTTTAGTGCTGAAAGTACCTAGCCAATTGGTCCCTTCTTTGTGTTGCTCTTCTCTGTCGCAGATCGATTATTGCTTGTGCATTTTCCTCTAAGGAATCCAGGCTGCTTGCTGGGGAGAGCTCCCTCTCGGGGGCCTCTGGCTGTTCCCCCTCTTCCTCAGCCTGGGATTCCTCCTCCTCGTCTGCCTGCACCTCCTGTTCCTCATCCTCCCCCTCTGAGTAGGAAACCGACAGAAGATCAGCCGTTCCCTGAGGGGCCTCGGACGGAATCACAACACAGGGAAGCCTTTGGGTCCTGGGGAGGGCGAAACACAAGCCTACTGGGCCTACCAGAAGATGGGAAACAGGCTGTTTTCAGCCTCCAGAGGACCTTTGGGGGGTGGGGGAATCTGTTTCCACCCTCCCCAGGCATTGAATTATGGGCGTGGGCACTAATGCATGCATGATAGCGCGCGCACCCACTCTGCCGAATATCATTTTAGATGAGTGGATGTCCAGTCTCTACTTAAAAGACTCCAGTAATGGAGCACCCACAACTTCTGAAGGTGCAAGCCATTGCACTGATTAATTGTTCTCACTTCTCCTTAGTTTTAGGCTGCTTCTCTCCATGATTAGTTGTTTGTTGTCTTGCCTTTTGGTGCTTTGGAAAATAGATTGATCCCTTCTTCTTTGTTTTTTATTTTTATTTATTTATTTATTATTGGAGAGGGGAAATTAATGAAGATTATAGATGTTACAGTATTCATGAATATGTGAGTGTCGATTCCTGATCTTAGTAACTTTGTATACATAAAAACCAGGGATCTCACTTGAATTTTGTAGGCCTCTCCAGGAACTCATCTTCCTTCCTATTGTTTGGATAATTCATAGACTTTTTAATAATTGGCATAGAATCATAGGGTTGGGAGGGACCTACTCTACCGTGCCCCCACCCAAGGCAGGAGTCTTCATTCCATACCAGACAAATGTTTTGTGCAATGTTTTCTTTAAAACCTCCAAAAGTGGAGCACCCACAACTCTGGAAGACAAGCTCTGAATAAATGAAATATTCTCATTGAATATTTCATTTGCACAACTGTTCCATTTGCCCAACAGCATGTGAAATTGATTGTCAATCAAGTGTTGCTTCCTAAGTGGACAGTTGGATTTCACAGAAGTTTGATTTACTTGGAGTTATATTCTGTTGTTTAAGTGTTCTCTTTATTTTTTTTGAGCAGTGTATATAATACCCAATATATATGTGTGCCCACAGACACATGTTCACCTACATAGGTACGTACCAGGGGTGGGTTCTAGCTTATCTCCTCCCATGCTATGTGGCCATGCTTTGTGGGCATGCATTGCACACGCAGTAGAAAAAAATAAGGAAAAAAACTGAAAACAAGATGGCAACTCATGCACAGTTCCGGAAACTTGGCTTTTGCGTATGCGCAGAAAAAAACCCCTAAAAAAAAAAGTCAAATAAAGAAAAGATGGTGGCCTTTACGGATCATCATTGACCAATATGGATCCATAACATCATTGTGATGTCTGATACATACCCACATGTGTGAACACTTATTTATATAGCACTTTTATTATTTCAATAAATAATTCAAGGGGGCAAACATACCTAATACTCCTTCCTATTTTCCTCACAGCAACAACCCTGTAAAGTAGGCTGGGCTGAGAGAAAGTGATTGGCTCAAAATAATTCAACCTGCTTGCGTGCTTAAGATTTGTCTAGAATTCCCAGTTTCTAACATGGTACCCTAACCTCTAGGTCTAACAGGCTCTCACAAAAGATAAATTAGTCTGTCTAAAAGTGATGATAAAATAAACTGAGGTATCATCTTAGAGAAAGGCAGGTTCTATTTTAAATAATGGAAAACCATCCTAATAGTAAGATCAGTCTGACAAGTAGAATTGTTAACTAATCATTAATTAATATATTTAGGAGATTAAAGGATGAGAAACATTTAAATATGTTAAAGGGTTAAATAAGGTTCAGGAGGGAAGTGTTTTTAATAGGAAAGTGAACACAAGAACAAGGGGACACAATCTGAAGTTAGTTGGGAGAAAGATCAAAAGCAACGTGAGGAAATATTATTTCACTGAAAGAGTAGTAGATCCTTGGAACAAACTTCCAGCAGACGTGGTTGGTAAATCCACAGTAACTGAATTTAAACATGCCTGGGATAAACATATATCCATCCTAAGATAAAACACAGGAAATAGTATAAGGACAGACTAGATGGACCATGAGGTCTTTTTTCTGCCGTCAGTCTTCTATGTTTCTATACATAGTGAATCTTACTGCTAAAAAGGCCTGAAAAATGGGGGTTTGGCTGTTTTTCAGCTGACGTGCACCGGAAACCAGAAAAGCACATGTGTCTACAGAGAGGGCTCTGTCTGCCACCTCTGGCACATGTACCATAGGTTCACCATCACGGGACTATGGGCAAGTGAATTACACCAGTGTAGTTATGGTCCATATATCATAGAAAAGCACCTAAACTATATTATTAGTGATTGCTAACCATCTGTGGGTAGAGTTTTCACATGATCTAACAGAACTTTACTGCATTTAGAGAAGTAAAGTTATTATTATAATATGGTAAATAAAATAAATAAAATTTATCAGTGCTTAAGAAATTTGGACAAATGAGCGGTAATCAGATGCTAAAGTTCCTGTAAGGATGACATTAAATATGGGCTGCATTTTTGGGAGGTACCTGTGTCACAGAGCAGTGCTGTGCTGCTGTGCTTCAAAAGAACATCTATATTTCTCCTCCAGTAATGCTTTGTGATGGACATTAAACTAGCTCTGAATTAAGGAGTTGAAATGTGATAGATAAGAAGCTGTCTTGGAATGTAAAATGTGATTTTTAAAAATGAATATATCCTGTGGAAGAGCAGTAATCTGGGCTCAAGATAAGCATCACAGGGAAATCCACAATAATTCAATTTCATTACTGTTATTTTTTACCAAGAGGATATCAAGTTGTCTGTTAAAATTAGAAGGACCAAGCCAAATGGGTTATGAAGTACCTTTAGTTAAGTAAGTAAAAATATTTTATCATAGGCTGGATTTAACTTCACTGATCCTGCTTTGTGCCACAGCATAAAATTTGGAACACACCCAGGGGAAGACATTTCTTTAAAAATTGATAGGATAGCCTTGTTGTTAGTTATACAGTCCTAATTGAGTCAAATAACTTGATTGCAGCAGGTATAAACTGGTATCTTAGGCAAAATAATAAGTTTAAATTGCTGAAGCTGTTTTCTGTGCATTTAAGCTACAGAATCCAGATGAGCATTTTGACAGCTACAGGCTAGTAAAATTACTATTTAAAGATCTCGACCTACTTAATGATTTGCCCACCTTACTGCCAGATTCGCTGTTTTGGGTACTGAGATATATGGATCTTGTCTTGGAAAAGTCTATTATTAGAATAGAATTTTATTGGCCAAGTGTGATTGGACACACAAGGAATTTGTCTTGGTGCATATGCTCTCAGCGTACATAAAAATTAATTCTGCCTTATTGCAATATGAAAAGAGTGATCTCAACATTCTTTTAATTATAAGGATCAAAGACTAATTTACTGCTTTATTCGTATTTAATAAATTACTGATGTCCCTGTAGGCTAGCATTGAAAGGTGAAAAGCAAATAAGGTACCAGAGCATTTAAATGAAACTGGACCAACAGACATCCTTGTCTAACTCTTCTCCTTTAGTTAAATATATTTTTATTTTTGAAACAAATTTATTTCAGTCCAAAAACAGGATATAGGTTTTTAAACCCCCAGAAATGTTAATAGTAATGCAGCTACCTGACATTGTGAAAAAGAAAAAAAAGATCTTTTTAAAAAAAAACCAGAATCATAACAATTTATGTACACAGACTATCAAGAAATTAGATAAAAAATTAATTGCATAGACCTATAAAATAATGTTATAACTAAAATATCCAATGTACTGTAGACATTGTGTATAGTATTATCATTAAATGATGTACTAATCTTATGCAAGTCCATAACTAGTAGATAACTAGTAGAATATAATAAAAAATCCATGCTGTGGAAAAAGAAAGTAATGTTGAAAATAAATATATATATACAGTGTTCCCTCAATTTCTGCGGGGGATGTGTTCCGAGACCGCCCGCGAAAGTCGAATTTCCACGAAGTAGAGATGCGGAAGTAAATACACCATTTTTGGCTATGAACAGTAATACAAGCCTTCCCTTAACACTTTAAACCCCTAAATTACCATTTCCCATTTCCTTAACAACCATTTACTCACCATTATTACTGGTACTCACCATTGAATAAGACACTTAGTGATCCTGATATTTATAAACATAATTATTTATTAACAATAATTGGGTTTTTTTGTTATTTGTTTGCAAAAATTATTAGTTTGATGATGATGTAGGACGTCATTGGGCGGGAAAAACCGTGATTAAAAAAAAAACACCCGAAGTATTTTTTAATTTTTTTAAAAAAACCGTGGTATAGGCTATTTGCGAAGTTTGAACCCGCGAAAATCGAGGGAACACTGTAAATAATACATATAAATACAATACTTAAGCACTGAGACCAAATCACAGAAAATATAACAATGCAAATGTTTTTCTCTTCTGTTGCATTCTGATCTTACAGAGTATCTTTCAAGTATATTCTTGTTGCAGCAACTACTGATGGTTGCAGCAGCTACTGTTTCTTCCTCCTTCCATTCATAACTATATGAAAATAGAGACTGCTCTATGAACACTAATCTGCTGATTGTTTAATTTGCTGTTTGTGTGAGTTTTCACTGGAGAGAAGAACATTTTCTCAATGTCTAGCCATCTCATGAGAATATACAGACATGTGGAAATGCTCATCAATGCAGACACGGCTTGAGACAATTTGCTGTGCATTGCCTTCTTTCCTACTCTTGGAATATGTTTCTAATGTTATGGCCCTCTTTCCATCATTTTCCAGAAATAGCACCCCTCCCCCCCTTCTGCAAGTTTGTGTGACCTTAGCACTAAATATAACTCTAGGAATTACCTTCCATAATGATGTCAACTGATTAGGTTAGGAGGTTGATGGCAGCTACAATAAGACATGACATGTTCTAATGACTTATTTTAGAGGGACACAGAAGCAGCGTGGAGGAAGATACAGGAAAGACAGAAGGTCCACAGGTGCTGACAAAGACTTTAACCTTTGTTGCTATAATATCAGTATTTCACAGGCCAGGCGGTTTGGTAACCCACTTCCAGACCATCAAAAATTGATTTAATTGCAATTCCCCCCTCCCCCCCCCAATTCAAAGTACTGAAGCTTGACTAATTGGAGTAATAGAGAGTAATAAGGCCCTGATTTTAAAAAAGCTTCCCTTTGCCTCCTTTTGTATCTTGTGTCATTGCCTGTCAGAGGTCAGGGAGCCTGCATATTCCATGAGACTGGGTTGCCTTCATTTGGACAAATTAGTTTACCCAACAGTAATTAAAATGCCAATGTGTGTTGGGAAAAGCTGAATGCATTGATGGGCATGTTGGTGAAGGATCTGACAGCTTGGGTGGTTGCTCTCGCACTAACG
Organism: Erythrolamprus reginae; assembly: GCF_031021105.1. Lineage (NCBI taxonomy): Eukaryota > Metazoa > Chordata > Lepidosauria > Squamata > Dipsadidae > Erythrolamprus > Erythrolamprus reginae. Next base: position 66,013,421 of record NC_091954.1, on the reverse strand, counting down.
TGTTGGTGCAGACTCAAAGGCTGCATAAGTTTACGTCTGTGTGGATAATACAGTTCTGGGGTTGGAAGAGGCTCTCTTGCCAGCGTGCTCTGTCCCTCTGTTTCTTTTTTTGACACTTAGGTTCATTCCTTCCCCATATCCAAACTCTTTGTCCAAGCAAGATGTTGTTAACCTACTTTGCCATACACCAGATCTGTTCCTAAGAAATGGCTTTTTCCTAGTTTCCTCTTGCTTCACTGGGTCTTTATATACAGTAGTTTTCAGAACGGGACAATTAGAACTAATTTACAAGATGTGAAGATGAGAGAAAGGGCTTGGATTAAAAATTATGGACTTAAAATGAGACAAAAGCTAAATATTTTTTTAAAATATAAGGAGATCCTTAGATGTTATCTATTTCAACCTGCTGCTCAGGATCTATTAGACTTTTTAAAAAAAGAGATTACCATCCAGCCACTGCTTGGAAACCCCAGAAAAGAGACCCAAGGGTGCTTTTTCAAGAGGCAGCTGAAGTTTCTGGTTTTTCTTTGAAGATGTTTCACTTCTCATTTAGGCAATGCATCCAGGAAAGAAAACTCAGAGTTTAATGTGGCAGCCACCTGTTCTGCTAGCAGACTGTTTATATAATCAGGGAAATCTTTCTGATATATAGCCTGAGCATATTTCCCTGTAGCCTTAACCCCATTGGTTCTGGTCCTGTCTCTGGATAATATAGAATCAATCCACTCTCCCTTCTATATGACAACCCTTCCGATGTTTGAAGACTAATATCCTATCTCTCTTTAGATCTCATTCATGCTATATTTGTGCCTTTTGTTTTTTGTTTGACCTGGATGTAAAGCTTACATTTCTTCTTATTACATTCAGTTTATTCATTTCATTGCATGTCAGATTTAAAGTGTTCATTATCCATTCTAGCTCTATGTATTCTGCAGACATGGTAAGCATTCCCGCAACACTTTTGTCTAAATAATTGATAAAAAAATGTTGAGCAGTATAGGCCTAGGACACAGCTCTATTGAACTCTACTTGGTAACGCCTCTCCATGCTGAAGTGGAGCACTCACTGGGTATAGTCAATTATGTCTTTAATTTTCAATTTTTCCTTCTTGTGGGAATTGTGGTTGCTTCTTTAGTACAGTATCTTATTTTGTTGCATTCCATGTACTCGTATTTCCTGGCCAATTTTATTTTTCCTACAAAATGCATGTTTATTTAAATTATATACGGTAAAATAACATACAGATAGATAACCTGCTAACTGCAGTGTCTTGGATTATATCACCATCTTACTCTGTAGTGTGGTCAGAGTTGCTGTTAAGAACATCTGGGCCTTAAGATTGCCTACATTTTATATGAGGTGGGCATAATTCTTTTCTGATTTCATCAGTTCCTCCTGGTTTAGACCTGTTCACTAGAACCGGTAGCAAACCGCTGGTGACATCACAGAGCTTGGTCGGTGCTGGTCCATGGCCGCCGCCATATTTTTGGGGAAATTTTTTTCGGGGAGGGGAATCTTTATTCTGTTTTTTTTCTTCTGCACATGTGCAGAAGCTGAGTTTCTGGCATTGCGCATGTGTGACTATCTTGTTTTTGGCTTTTGGGGGGTGAGGGTTAGAAAAATAGAGCCGGGGTGGCGCAGCAGGTAGAGTGCTGTACTGCAGGCCATTGAAGCTGACTGTAGATCTGAAGGTCAGTGGTTCAAATCTCATCACCGGCTCAAGGTTGACTCAGCCTTCCATCCTTCAGAGGTGGGTAAAATGAGGACCCGGATTGTGGGGGCAATAGGCTGGCTCTGTTAAGAAGTGCTATTGCTAACATGTTGTAAGCCGCCCTGAGTCTAAGGAGAAGGGTGGCATAAAAATTGAATGAATGAATGAATGAATGAATAAATAAATGAATGAATGAATGAATAAATAAATAAATAAATAAATAAATAAATAAATAAATAAATAAATAAATAAATAAATAAATAAATAAATAAATAAATAAATAAATAAATAAATTTTTGGCACTGCAGCAATGTGGTGTGGGAGGAAGCAAACCAGAGTTGAGGTAAGGTAAGTTAGAACCCACCCCTGGCTTTCATATCTATACAGTGGAACCCCGACATAAGAGCTGCTCTACTTAAGAGCAACTCGAGATAAGAGCTGGGAGGGGAGAGATATTTTTGTTCTACTTACAAGCCCAAATTCGAGATACAAGCGCCAAGGAGCTGTCTCCTGAAGCCAAACACTAACTTCCGCGTTCGGCTTCAGGAGACAGCTGCGAAGCGGCGCGCGTGTTTTAAAAGGTTGCAGCCGGCCTGGGGGGCTCGGGGGGTGCTTGCAGCTTTCTTTCTTGCTCTTTTTCTTTCTCTCTTTTACCTTCCCTTCCTCTATTTCTTCTTTTCTTTCTCCTTCCCACCTTCTTCCCTCCCTCCCTCCCTTCACTCATTCCTCTCTTACTCTCCCCTTTCATAAGTTTCCTTGCTTCCTTCCTCTGTTCCTGTCCCTCCCCCCTTTCTTTCTTTCTTTCTTTCTTTCTTTCTTTCTTTCTTTCTTTCTTTCTTTCTTTCTTTCTTGCTCTTTTTCTTTCTCTCTTTTACCTTCCCTTCCTCTATTTCTTCTTTTCTTTCTCCTTCCCACCTTCTTCCCTCCCTCCCTCCCTTCACTCATTCCTCTCTTACTCTCCCCTTTCATAAGTTTCCTTGCTTCCTTCCTCTGTTCCTGTCCCTTCCCTCTTTCCTTCCTTCCTACCCACCCTCCGTCCATTCATTCACCCATTCCTCTCTTGATCGCTTAAAGCCGGTCCCTGGTGCAAAAAGGGTTGGGGACCTCTGTCCTACAGGATTGGGTGGCAGAGAAGTTGAACATATGTAAATTTAAAAGTTTAAGAAAGTTTACAAGTTAAGTGAAAGAAACTTCATTATTCATTTATATGTACATGTACATTTCTTCATTAAAAACATGTCTTTCTGCATAATTTAGACTAACTTTGTGAGTTTTTTGAGGGCTGGAACCAATTAAAATTATTTACATTAATTCCTATGGGGAAAAGTCGTTCGAGATAAGAGCTGCTCGACTTAAGAGCCCAGGTCCGGAACGAATTAAACTCGTATCTCGAGGTACCACTGTATTCCTAATTTATGAAACATAAGGTTCTATCTTATAAAGGCCTGAATATTGAGGCCTCACCTCTACTTCTGAGATGGCTAGTTTAGTTTCCTGATTACCTACTACTGTTGAATAATGTGATTTTCAACAGTCAAGACTTTTTCAGCCCTTAAACTCCATTTTTCCTTTGATCATCATTTATATTCAGGAGGAAAACAGGATAGATCCGATTTTGGAACAGTGTCATTATTTCTATACAGTATAAGCAAGATAGTTGGCCTAGTTCTATTGCCTGTGGCTGTAATAAGTTGATTCTTCCACTCATATGTCACTGCCTCAGATATGCCTTCCCACTATTCTCTGTTCTGAAGACTTCAGGTTTTCTGTATGAACTCAAAGCAGCATGGAATAACTAGATCTTGCCGAGGCTTTCTACAAATGAACCGTAACTAGGGCAGACTAGATGGACCAAGAGGTCTTTTTCTGCCGTCAGTCTTCTATGTTTCTATGTTTCTATAACTAGCACTGTCAAGAAGCCCTCCCAAGTGCTTTTGGAAACTATATATGACTTTCTACCAGATTCTTTTCCCTCTAAAGGATCACCCAAAAAGCTAGTTGACAAAGTTATTGATTGTTTTCCCCTGACGATACTATTTTTCATCTGTAGTTTCTGTAATCTGATTTCAAAAGGTTGCTTTCGGGGTCCTAAAGTTTCTAATTGAGAAGTGAATTTTGGATTCCTGGCGTAAGAGATGCAAAGTAAAATATCTAATTGAAAAGGTTATTCAAACATAATTCAGATGTAATTCTTATTGCTATTATTCTGAAAGTTTTAAATCCCAATTCTAATTCTTCGCAACAAAACAAAGTATATAATGTTAGAGGAGCCAATGACATTTTCTTCCTTGTAATTACAGTTCAGACGTATAAAAATAATGTTTTTGTGCTAACAATAAAAGTTACAGTTGTAAAATGTGACACAACTGTACGTGACATAGGACTTTAGAAACATAGAAACATAGAAGACTGACGGCAGAAAAAGACCTCATGATCCATCTAGTCTGCCCTTATACTATTTCCTGTATTTTTATCTTAGGATGGATATATGTTTATCCCAGGCATGTTTAAATTCAGTTTGTACTTTATATTTGTCCTCAATATTAGAAATTACTTTTATTTGAATTATGAGAACTTTCAAATTCTTCTAGAATGGGAAGAACTTGTGGTTCAGATTCTGTGTAGTTTGCGGGAAGTGGGGCAATTTGCAAGCCAACCCACCAAGAAATTTCTAATCCCAATCACAACAGGCTATACAAGCAGAATAGCGGGGATTAGTGTTGATGGTCTCCACCCCTCTCTTCAGTCCTATTGACATACCTTGATGCTAATTTAGACCTGTGCAGCCACTGGAAGGATGTTGCATACCTTCTTCTGAAAGACCTGTGTGTCTGTGTTGAGCAAGGGAGAGAGAGAGAGAAAGCAAGACAGAAATCTTAAAAACTGAATTGCCCACTTCAGTGATTTCCAAGCTGCTATTATGTTTCTAACCACGGTAATTGGCTTTACCATTTATTAATGGCTTATGCTAAAGAGACAAAAAGAGACAAAATTCAGGATATTTTTTTTTTAGTTCTGGTCTCCATTGAGTACAAGACTGCTTGCTGACTTGGGGGATCAATTGATGTGCCGCCCTATATTTAAGAGCTTGCAGATGTTCTGAAGACTTATCTTGGATAGCCCATGAGGTGTGGAATGAAATCTTGTGTTTAGACATTTTGGTGAAAAGAATATGCTGCTAACTGATGCATAAAAAGCAGTCTGTTAGCTCAGGTTCTTCTTGGCATTCTCAATTGTGGATCTTAATGAAGCAAAATCCAAAAATTTAATAGGTTCTCAAAATGTGATAGAGAACTTATAAATTCTAGAAATATGCTTTCCTTTCAACAATATGAGAATTGTACTCCAGTACATTTAGACGCAGCAATTTAGGAATAGGTGATTTAATGTGTGAACTGATTACATTTTATCCGAATTTCTAGACCAACAAATATTTTGAATTTTTGAATTTATCTCTTAGATAGAAGGAGCCACACTTTCTTCCTAAATAGTTTTGAATATAATTTTAACTTCGTTAACTACATTACAAAGCCAGTAAAATGGATCATCAGTTCTGATCCATATAGTGATATTTATTTTATATTATTATATTTTATTTTAGAGAGAAGATGTGTGTAAAGATCAGTACCTAAAGAACAAATCTATAAAATTCCATCCAAGTTATGCTTTGAGAAAGAATTGGTATAAAATGCTTTACTGATGATATAAAATTCTATCATTAATATCCAAAATAGATAGCTCAATAAATGTTGAAAGCTCCACAAAAGAAAACATAGAAACATAGAAGACTGACGGCAGAAAAAGACCTCATGGTCCATCTAGTCTGCCCTTATACTATTTCCTGTATTTTATCTTAAGATGGATCTATGTTTATCCCAGGCATGTTTAAATTCAGTTACTGTGGATTTACCAACCACGTCTGCTGGAAGTTTGTTCCAAGGATCTACTACTCTTTCAGTAAAATAATATTTTCTCATGTTGCTTTTGATCTTTCCCCCAACTAACTTCAGATTGTGTCCCCTTGTTCTTGTGTTCACTTTCCTATTAAAAACACTTCCCTCCTGAACCTTATTTAACCCTTTGACATATTTAAATGTTTCGACCATGTCCCCCCTTTTCCTCCAGACTATACAGATTGAGTTCATGAAGTCTTTCCTGATACGTTTTATGCTTAAGACCTTCCACCCTTCTTGTAGCCCGTCTTTGGACCCGTTCAATTTTGTCAATATCTTTTTGTAGGTGAGGTCTCCAGAACTGAACACAGTATTCCAAATGTGGTCTCACCAGCGCTCTATATAAGTGGATCACAATCTCCCTCTTCCTGCTTGTTATACCTCTAGCTATGCAGCCAAGCATCCCACTTGCTTTTCCTACCGCCCGACCACACTGCTCACCCATTTTGAGACTGGCAGAAATCACTAAAAAAGAAGAAACTCCAAGAAGAAATATTCTATCTTAATGTGGTGGAGATGTAGCACACCACCTCCCTACCCAAAGTATTGGAGAAATGTTAACGGGACTACTCAGAGAATTTTAGGAATCAAATTAGACATGAAACCTCTTTTTACAAAGAATTTAGACATAATTAGGCTAGAAACCTGGATGCAGTGAGTTCTAGTGCTGCCCCAGCCACAAGGAAGCTAACTTCGGGTCAATCACTTTTTATCAGCCCTAGCAAGTTGGCAACTGGCATGTATTTATGATGGTTGCCATGTCTTAGAGCCATGTGATCACTTTTTGCAACCTTCTGACTAGCAGAGTCACTGGGGAAGCCAGATAACAACAGTGTTACTAACTTCAAAATGTCAATGATTCACTTAACAACTGGGGTAAGAAAGTTCGTAAAACTGGACAAAACTCAGTTAGCAACTTTCTTACTAAGCAACAGAAATTTTGAGTTCGATAATGTTAGAAGACTACCTGTATTATTTTTAGAGGTGGGTTTTTTTACCTTTTTCTTCTTTTTGGACATTTATAAACAATATAGTGGCAATGTTGACATTAAAATATACTTTTTATATAATAAAATGCTCAGTATATTATGCATATGTTAATGTTATGAGTAATAATTGTGCAATCCCAGTCAGGATCTGTTTAGTCATAAATATCTCTCTTGAAAATACATTTTAAATGTTATAAATACTATACACATTTAAAAAATGAAATGTAACGATTATGAGAATAAAAACAATAATTATATAAGTGTAGTTAATGTACTTCTTAAAAGTGAGAAATGTGATATATTATGTGTGTATGTGTGTATGTGTCACATGTTTATTGCTGAATTTTTAAAATTAAGGGAGACTAGGATAGCACTATTTTGGCCTTGTTCTAACCTCATCAACCAGCCATACCCTTACTGGGATTTGATCCTGTAGCCTCTGCCAGGACATTTCTGACATATATATATATATGAAGGTCTTGGCATATTCGGGTTGCTGTAGTTTGGCTTCTGGGTGGTGGTTGGAAAAGGAAAAAAGATAATTTGTATTTTTGTAATGTGTAAGCAGCCCTGAGTCTAAGGAGAAGGGCGGCATAAAAAAAATCAAATGAATGAATGAATGAATGATGAATGAATGAATGAATGAATGTATCAATTGATTATATTTACAGAGCTTAAACAAACTTCAACATAGCCTAGCTCTGTTAAAAAGTGCTATTGCTAACATGTTGTAAGCCGCCCTGAGTCTAAGGAGAAGGGCGGCATAAAAATCGAATAAATATATAAAATAAATAAATTGCATTTAATCTTTTCAATCCAGCTGTATTCCTATGTAATTCATTCTACCAGTATCACTTTTGTTTGTTCTACCTACCTACCTACCGGCCTACTTACCACACATCTCCCTCAGGGAAGGACTCTGGCTGGTCTACAAAAAAAAAGGTTAAAGCATAAAAGCTGAATATATAAAACATTTGAAATAAGGGCATGGGTTTTTAAAATTCAGTATTAAATATAAAAAGCAGGGGGAGGCCCTTCAGGACACTAACCAACCCTATAGCTGTGTGCTCCTCTTTCTTTAGATATTTCTAAAAGGACGGGAGACTGGGCCTCTTCGCCTCTTGGAGGAGAATGAATGAATGAATGAATGAATGAATGAATTAATTAATTAATTAATTAATTAATTAATTAATTAGATTTTTATGCCGCCCTTCTCCTTAGACTCAGGGCAGCTTATAACATGTTAGCAATAGCACTTTTTAACAGAGCCAGCATATTGCCCCCACAATCCGGGTCCTCATTTTACCCATCTCGGAAGGATGGAAGGCTGAGTCAACCTTGAGCCGGTGATGAGATTTGAACTGCTGACCTTCAGATCTACAGTCAGCTTCAGTGGCCTGCAGTACAGCACTCTACCTGCTGCGCCACCCCGGCTCTCAATGTCCCAAATGGACTGATATTACAGATATTAGGATGATTCATCTTGAAATAGTTTGCTGACAGATGCTTCTCTTGTTTTAGGAAATGTATATCATACGATCATTATGGCACAGTTATGATATCCCTTATATTACTGTTCTATGTATCAGAATTGATATTAAAAGAACAATTTTCCATATTCCTTATTTCAGTTCTCCCTAATCTGCTGCCTTCCAGTGATATTGGACTTCAATAAACTCAGCTAGCATGCAGGATTATACAAATTGGAGATGGTTGTCCTACTTAAATGACTTGACATGGACTTTTTGAGATTTGTACTATTCGTTCTTTGTTAAATTGTCAGGCGTGGAAACTTTTATGCATTGTATATTCACAAGTCTTTGGCATACTCATTTACTTATAGCACTGATATTTAATAGCAATACAAACCTAATATTCCTTGTTTTCTTCTTTAATAGTTCATTTGTGACTGGAACAGCATGCTGTGGACATAATTCACCTTTGAGAATCTGGGACTTAGGGAGGTAAGAATGGCATGAATAGGAACTAATGAAATCATTTAGTTCTTCTAAATAGGAAAAGAACTAGGAGCTCTGGTGGTGCAGTGATTAAAATGCTGTATTTCAACCAAGCTCTGCGTACTGCCTGGAATTCTATCCTGATGGGGCTCAAGGTTAATTCAGCCTTCTACCCATCCTAATGTATAAAACTATTTTTTTCTATGCTTTGTATTGTCCTAGTTCAGTGATGGCGAACCTATGACACGCGTGTCAGCACTGACACGCGGAGCCATTTTAGGTGACACGCGGCCGCCGGAGAAACAGGGAGCTTAGAGTGGTGAAGATGCAAATCTCCCTGCTTTCCAATTTCCCACCGACTGCAAGTACAGCAACTGCAATTATTATTATTATTTTTCCTCTCCCTTTAATTTTGTTTTGCACCAATTTTTTAAAAAATTGCGCCGGTTGCAATTTTAATTTCACTCCCAGGGCTATTTACCCGGGGTCCTACTTTGCTTACATTAAACTGCTCATCCCATATCGCTCCGCCAGGAAATCTACTCCAACCTCCCCTCCCCTCCTTCACTTCTTTCCCTCCACGAGCAGCGCATGGTGTCTCCTCACCTTGGGTCGATCACATCGGGGAGGGCTGAATAACTTAATTGCCGTTTCTCTTATAGCTGTTACAGGTAAACCCTTACCGGGTTATTAATTTGTAATTTAAAAAAATCATGCCGGGCTCACAAAAAAGAGAGTGGAAAAAAAAACCTGCGTGGACGTCGCGCCATTTGCTTCCTCCTTTGGCGGCTCATAACTAGATTTTCACAACCCCCCCACCCCCCTTGATAAGATTTTTCTTAAGTCTGAACAGTTTGGGGGGTTCACCAAAGAGAAAAGTGAAAGAGAGGGAGAGAGGAAGAGAGGAAGGAAGGGTTAAATATAAAGGGAGAGAGGGAGAAAAAGAGGGAGGGGAAGAGGGGAAAGATGAGGGGTTATTATTAATTTGTAATTTAAAAAAATCATGCCGGGCTCACAAAAAAGAGAGTCTGAAAAAAACCCTGCGTAGACGTCGCGCCATTTGCACCCCCCACCGCGGAGGGAAAGCATTTGGCATCGGCACCGCCAACCCCCCCTCCACGAGCAGCAAAAGCCTGAATGACGGCGCCAAAAGGCAAATGGTGCACCCCCCCAGAAGCAGCAAAAGCCTAAGCGGCGGGGTGCGCCGTTTGCCTTTCGGCTCCGTCGTTCAGGCTTTTGCTGCTGGTGGAGGGGGGGTTGGGGGTGCCAAAAGGCAAACGGTGCACCCCGCCGCTTAGGCTTTTGCTGCATCGGCGCCCACCCCTCCAGAAGCAGCAAAAGCCGCCCTAAGCGGCGGGGCGCGCCGTTTGCCTTTCGGCTCCGTCGTTCAGGCTTTTACTGCTGGTGGAGGGGAAGGCGCCAAAGGCAAACGGTGCGCCCCGCCGCTTAGGCTTTTGCTGCTTCTGGAGGGATGCACCGTTTGCCTTTCGGCTCCGTCGTTCAGGCTTTTGCTGCTGGTGGAGGGGGGGTTGGCGGTGCCGAAAGGCAAATGCTTTCCCTCCGCGGTTGGGGGTGCAGGGCAGGCGCAGTCAGCCCCAGGAGACAGAGGGAATGAGAGAAAGGAAAGAGAGAAAGGGAGGGAGAGAAGGAAAGAGTGAGAGATAGAAAGGATAGAGAGAAAGGGAATGAGAAAGGAAAGAGAGAGAAAGGGAGGGAGAGAAGGAAAGAGTGAGAGATAGAAAGGATAGAGAGAAAGAGGGAATGAGAGAAAGGAAAGAGAGAAAGGGAGGGAGAGAAGGAAAGAGTGAGAGATAGAAAGGATAGAGAGAAAGAGGGAATGAGAGAAAGGAAAGAGAGAAAGGGAGGGAGAGAAGGAAAGAGTGAGAGATAGAAAGGATAGATAGAAAGAGGGAATGAGAGAAAGGAAAGAGAGATGAGAGAGGAAGGAGGAGAGAGAAAGAGAGAGAGGAGGGGTAGCGAATTATGGATGTCAGAACTCACGCATGAGTAGTAGCGTGCGCCCACACTTTTTTAAAAATTTTAAAAGAACAAGAGAAAGCATGAGAGAGAGAGTGAGAGAAAATAAGAGAGAGAACGAGAAAGAGGAACAGAGAGAGAGAAAGAACAAGAGAGAGAAAGCATGAGAGAGAAAGAACAAGAGAGAGAGAGAAAGAAAATAAGAGAGAATGAGAGAGAGAGAGAAGGAAAGCAAGAGAGAAAAATGATAGCAAGAGAGAGAGAAAGCAAGACAGATAGGGAGAGGAAAGGAGAGCGAGAGAAATGAGAACAAAAAGGGGAGAAAAAAGGAGAAATGAGAAAATGATTGAGGCAGAGAATGAGAGGAGAGAGAAACAAAAGAGAGAGAGAGGTGATTCTTGAAGCATATGGTAAAAAGCATCCAAATAATAAGAACCCCCCCCAGCCCACACCTGTTTTTGAAAAGAATAAAAGATAAAAAAAACCCAGCCCTCAACTGGTTTTGGAAATGGTTCGAGTGTATACACACACACACACATAAGGGGGGGGAGAGAGACAGGGATGGAAAAAGAGGAGAAGTGAGAGGGAGAAGGAATGAGGGGAAAAGGGAGGAAGAGAGAGAAATGAGAAACATGAGAGAGAAAAGGGGGAAAGACGGGAGAAGTACCCAGAAATGAGACAGTGGTATAAATTTCAGGAGGGATGATTGATGATTGACTGTATTTATAAGGGGATGTTACATGGGATTGTATATATGAGGGGATTATTTATGTATGTATGTATGTATGTATGTATGTATGTATGTATGTATGTATGTATGTATTGATTGATTTATTTATTTATTAGATCTGTGTCATTTTGGTTGGTGGTGTGCCCCAGGATTTTGTAAATGTAAAAAATGTGCCGCGGCTCAAAAAAGGTTGAAAATCACTGATTTAAAGCATATGGTAAAAGCACTTAAATAATAACAGAGAAAGAAAAACCCCAACCCTCACCTGTTTTTATTAATAGTTATGTTTTTGAATTTGCTGGTTGTTTTAGTTTTAATAGTAATAGAGTTTGGTTTTGTTTTATTATTCATTTCTTTTAATAAAAAAGAAGGGATTTATTATTTATTTATATTTATATTTATTTTTTGTTTGTTTATCTGTCTATCTACCTACCTACCTACCTATATATCTACCTACATACATACATACATACATACATACATACATATATATATATATATATATATATACTTCTATGCTGCCCAGTTTTTTTCTCAAGGTGACACACCACCCGAGTTATGCTCAGTTTTTTGGCGAATTTTGACACACCAAGCTCAAAAGGTTGCCCATCACTGTCCTAGTTATTGGCAAAATGAGTCTGCGGGGTCTTCTTTTGTCTATTCTGCTATTTTGCTAACAGCTGGATTGTCTTCCATTTCTTTTCTGTCAAACAATTAAATTATTAGTATAATTTAATAGAATAAAATAGAATTCTTTATTGTTTAAGGGTGATTGGACACACCAGGAATTTGTCTTGGTGCATATGCTATCAGTGTACATAAAAGAAAAAGATACATTTGTCAAGAGTCATGTGGTACAACACTTAATGATTGTCATAGGGGTCAAATAAGTAATGAAGAAACAATCAATATTAATAAAAATCTTAGGATACAAGCAACAAGTTACAGTCATACAGTCCTAACTGGGAGGAGAAGGATGGTAGGAATGATGAGAAAAACTAGTAGAAATAGAAGTGCAGACTTAGTAAAAAGTTGACAGTGTTGGGGGAATTATTTGTTTGGTATAATGATAGCGTTCGGGGAAAAACTGTTCTTGTGTCTAGTTGTCTTGGTGTGCAATGCTCTGTGGCGACGTTTTGAGGGCAGGAGTTGAAACAATTTGTGTCCAGGATGTGATGGGTCAGTAAATATTTTCACTGCCCTCTTTTTGACTTGTGCAGTATACAGTCCTCAATGGAAGGCAGGTTGGTAGCAATTGGTTTTTCTGCAATTCTGATTTCCTCTGAAGTCTGTGTCTGTCTTGTTGGGTTGCAGAATCAAACCAGACAGTTATAGAGGTGCAGATGACAGACTCAATGATTCCTCTGTAGAACTGTATCAGCAGCTCCTTGGGCAATTTGAGCTTCCTGAGTTGGTGCAGAAAGAACATTCTTTGTTGTGCTTTTTTTATGATGTTTTTGATTTTAGGTGACCATTTTAGGTCTTGAGATATGATAGAGCCTAGAAATTTGAAGGTCTCTACTGTTGATACTGTGTTGTCTAGTATTGTGAGAGGTAGAAGGATGGAAGGGTTTCTCCTAAAGTCTACCACCATTTCTATGTTTTTGAGTGTGTTAAGTTCTAGATTGTTCCGGTCACACCACAAGGTTAGTTGTTCAACCTCCCGTCTATATGCGGATTCATTATTGTCTTGAATGAGTCCGATCACTGTTGTATAGACTGCAAACGTCAATAGCTTAACAGATGGATCGTTTGAGATGCAGTCATTAGTGTATATTGAGAAGAGAAGTGATGAGAGTACACAGCCTTGGGAAGCCCCTACATGTAATCAAATTCAATGTATGCCACTTAATAAATTCTGGGAATGTAAGCAACCAAACACAATATGCAAATAAGGAAATATATTTTTGTGTAAATGCAGATTTGTGATCAGGGGAAATCATTAGCCCACAGGTAGCATGAGATGCATATTGGCTCTTTTTCAACATAGAACATCCTCAGGAAATGAAAGTTATAAATCCCTTTCTCTCCTTTGTCCACCAGTAAAACGTCTAGATACTACATGTATCTGATGTGATTTTTCCTAGCTTCACCTGCTGCTTCCTGTCTGTTAGGAAGCTTGTGATAATCCATTTTATTGACATTATTGAATCTACATATATCAAGAAGTGACTAAATTATGCATGATTATTGCTATCATATTTGGTAACAACTTGTGGAATTTTTGGTCATTTAAATATAAGGAATAAAATACAGGACATGCTTTCAGATTTCTCACTCCCTGAGACATAAGTGCAACGATTCACAGAAAAACATTTTTGCAAAGCAAAATACTTATAAAATTAATTGATTATAGAGAATAATATTATAGTTTCTTTACATTTGAGAAGGCTTAATCTAAATGTTGCATTTAGACTATGGGCAGATGATGTCCCATATACTTCATGTATCCAGTCTCCTTGCCCATGAAATTTTTCTGGGTTACTGCACATAGAAATAATAACTCTTACAAGGCAAATAGGGAGTGGCTATGTCACCTTTTCTGCCTTTCCCAAGGAAGCTTCCAAAGATAATAAAGCTATGTAGAAAATAGGATTAAGGTAATGAACAGGCAGGATGGAGTTTGATCTTTCAATAAGGCGAAAGCCTGACTGACAGCCAAAGCTAAAGCCTGGGAGACTAGCCAATGAGATTCCTCCTACAGTGGGTGCAAATGCATGGATCCCTCCCTTTTCAGTTGTTGTAGTGGAATGCAGTATACCACTGGGAGCCCCACTTGGGCCTCTCAAATGGGGAGGAGTGGACATTGCATAATTTAGATATAATCTATAGTTGGTCAAGCATTCTCACACGAGGAATGGTTGCTGGTGAAAACTAGGCCTTTACACAGAAAAAGGATCAAATAGATGTGTCTATAGCTCTCTATGGATTACTTTTTTGAAACAAGGGCTATTTTTATTTGGGGATTTTTCTTTGGAGAGGACCATTTATTTTACGTCACAAAACTATGTCCCTCTCCATCTCTATTGTTATGAGTATCTTCAAGCATTCAAAATAATGCAACATCCACTACATCGTTTGTGGTATGATTTACAGCATCCTGCTCCTAAGTGATAGTACCACCTCATTTTTCATTGTTATTCAAAAATAATGTGGATTTTTAGATTTTTTTAAAAGCCCATTTTTATAATTTTATAAGTAATTCAAGGTGGCAACATACCTTCCATTTGCTCCTCCTGTTTTATCCACAAGAAGAACCCTGTGAGGCAGGTTGGGCTGAGAAGGTGACTAGCCCAAAGTCATCCAGCCAGCATTCATGCCTAAGGTAGGACTAGAACTCAGAGTCTCCTGGTTTCTAAGCCACTACATCACTGCATCAAATTAGTTCAATTTTTCAGTATGCTATCAGATTTTTTGTTTATTGTTGTCCTATTTCTGTAACCCTCATTGGTGTTTTGGTCCTCCTTGATATATGCCAGATACGGATGTATGTATTTTTCACATTTTTATATCACCCTCTTCTTAAACACATTGTAGTGTACCAAAATACAGTGATACCTTGTCTTACAAACTTAATTGGTTCCGGGACGAGGTTCTTAAGGTGAAAAGTTTGTAAGACAAAACAATGTTTCCCGTAGGAATCAATGGAAAAGCGATTAATGCGTGCAAGCCCAAAATTCACCCCTTTTGCCAGCCGAAGCACCCGTTTTTGTGCTGCTCCGCCCCCTTTCGCTGCTCCTCCCTACCCTCCATTCGCCTCCCTTCTAAAGTTTGGGATTTTCTTGAAGGATTTACACGCATTATTCGCTTTTATATTGATTCCTATGGGAAACATTGTTTTGTCTTACGAACATTTCACCTTACGAACCTTGTCCTGGAACTGTTTGTTTGTTTGTTTATTTATTTATTTATTTATTTGTTTATTTATTTATTTATTTAATTAATTTGTATGCCGCCCCTCTCCGTAGACTCGGGGCGGCTCACAGCAATGATAGAAACAATGTATAATACAAATCTAATAATACGAAGTTAAAAACCCATAATTTAAAAAACATGCACACAACACACCATACATAAATCATATAGGCCTGGGGAATATATTTCAATTCCCCCATGCCTGACAGCAGAGGTGGGTTTTGAGAAGTTTACGAAAGGCAAGGAGGCTGGGGGCAATTCTGACCTCTGGGGGGGGTTGGTTCCAGAGGGCCGGGGCCGCCACAGAGATGGCTCTTCCCCTGGGTCCCGCCAAATGATATTGTTCAGTCGACGGGACCCAGAGAAGGCCAACTCTGTGGGACCTAACCAGTCACTGGGATTCGTGCAGCAGAAGGCGGTCCCGGAGATATTCTGGTCCGATGCCATGAAGGGCTTTATAGGTCATAATCAACACTTTGAATTGTGACCGGAAACTGATCGGCAACCAGTGCAGACTGCGGAGTATTGGTGAAACATGGGTAATTAAGTTCGTAAGACAAGGTATCACTGTATATGAAATCTAATAACTATAAAATATGAAAATTTATCAATCCATTTTAAAAGACCCCATCTACAATCACACACATTCATCTAATCCAAGCATATCTCATATTGGCCGGAGACAGTCTCATCACTCACGCCTCCCATGCCTGCCAGCAAAGGCAGGTTTTTAAAGCTTTATGAAAGACCAAGAGGGAGGGGGGCGGTGGGTATCTCTGGAGGGAGTTCATTCCAGAGGGCCGGGGCCACCACAGAGAAGGCTCTCCCCCAGGCCCCGCCAGTCGACATTGTCTGGCTAACGGGACCTGGAGAAGGCTAATTCTGTGGGACCTAACTGACTGCTGGGATACAGGAGGGAGAAGACAGTTCCGAAGATAATGTTGGTGGATATATGCTTGATGTGGTTTGTATAATCTGGACATGAAAAATTGCATTGTCTCATTTTTGCCAATAGTCGGAGCACTTTCTGGTCAGGCATAGGACAGTAAGAGTGATGAAGCAATTAGGATGGTTTATTCCAGACACTCGATGGAGTCTGAGGATTTTCTGAAAGGACTTGGGGATTTTCTGGTAGGCTGCTCCATGTCACATTGCTCAATCTCTGAAAAAAGGAGAAGATGAGTGTATTGAACAAGATTGCTCCTGTGAAGCCTCTTCTCAGTTTCTGACAGTGAGATCCTTGGATTTGCAAAGCCCAAGTTCAAACTGTCAAAGTAATATACAGTGATACCTTGTCTTACAAACTTAATTGGTTCTGGGATGAGGTTCTTAAGGTGAAAAGTTTGTAAGACGAAACAACGTTTCCCATAGGAATCAATGGAAAAGCGATCA
Source organism: Erythrolamprus reginae (assembly GCF_031021105.1). Taxonomy (NCBI): domain Eukaryota; kingdom Metazoa; phylum Chordata; class Lepidosauria; order Squamata; family Dipsadidae; genus Erythrolamprus; species Erythrolamprus reginae. The sequence continues at coordinate 65,996,796 of NC_091954.1, read as the reverse complement.
ATGCGTGCAAGCCCAAAATTCACCCCTTTTGCCAGCCGAAGCGCCCGTTTTTGCGCTGCTGGGATTCCCCTGAGGCTCCCCTCCATGGGAAACCCCACCTCCGGACTTCTGTTGCCAGCGAAGCACCCGTTTTTGCGCTGCTGGGATTCCCCTGCAGCATCACAAAAACACGGAAGTCCAGAGGTGGGGTTTCTCATGGAGGGGAGCCTCAGGGGAATTCCAGCAGCGCAAAAACAGATGTGGGGCATCCCAGCGGCGGCGGTGGGTTTGTAAGGTGAAAATAGTTTGTAAGAAGAGGCAAAAAAATCTTAAACCCCGGGTCTGTATCTCGAAAAGTTTATATGATGAGGCATTTGTAAGACGAGGTATCACTGTATTTCTTCACTGTTATTTAGTCTTCACATTTTCACCCAGCTGCCCTGTTCAAAGTAACTCAGACATTCTTAGGAAAGCACAAATAGAGTACTGCTTCTGCAGATTAACTGAATATATGTTATGCAGGCTGCATTGGCTGCTGATCGGCTTCCAAATGCAATTCAAAGTGTTGGTTGTGACCTACAGTATAAAGCCCTACATGGCATCGGACCAGATTACTTACAGGACCACCTTCTGCCACGTGAGCCCTAGCAACTAGTTAGGTCCCACAGAGTTAGCCTTCTCCAGGTCCCATCAACTAAACAATGTTGCTTGGCGGGGCCTAGGGAAAGAACCTTCTTTGTGGTGGCCCCGGCCCTCAGGAATCAGCTCCCCCCAGAGATTCATACTGCCTCCACCCTTCTTGCCTTCCACCAAGACGCACTTGTGCCGACAGGCCTGGGGACATTAGTTTATGAATAAACGTATGTTAAATGGAATGTATGTTTGGTCAATTAGAAATGACTGGTTTTTAATTAAATTGGGCTTTTAGATTGTTTATTTTAATTTAACATTGGATTTCAGAATCTGTATTGTTTTGTTCGTATGCTATAAGTTGCCCCAAGTCCTTGGAGAGGGGCAGGATATAAATCTAATTAATACTAATTAATTAATTTAATTTAATTTATTAGATTTGTATGCCGCCCCTCTCTGCAGACTCGGACTAATAAACAATAACAACAACAGCAATAATAACAACAACAATAACAACAATAATAATAACATTTGCAGGCTTCTCTTCTTGCAAAGTTGTTTGTATTTGTTCAGTTCCCAATATCATTTGAGTGGAATCATGTAATTGTCCGGCATTGTTACATGGGATTCTTTTGAGTGGATAAAGAAAAAGAATCTACTAACAAAGTGGATAGGAGCTCTGCAGTATGAGCACTGCCACTCGGTGACCAGACCCATGCTGTCTCTCTCCTTTTAGGCAATTGTGATGTAATTAATGCTTCTCTGACCCAATGCCACCTACCTTGAAAAAGATGGCATTAGTCCTTTTCTAAAGAGGATTTCAACTGAATTAGACAAGTTTTAACTCTTTCATTTTTGAGAAAGGTTTTGAGAATATGTTGTCAAATCAACCTAAGCAGATTTTAGAAGTAGAATTGGGACACACAAATACTTGGAAGATATCAGTGGTTGTAAGGGACTAGATGAGGGGGTAGTTGAATAAGACTAAGCCCTGGCAACATGGCAATGATAATTGTCACTTGTGGCTCTTGCTTAAATAGGTGATGAAAGTTGCAGCCAGGGAAGCCTTTGCTGTTATTTGATCATAATAATGTATTGCTCTTATTACAATGTAACTAAATTATCATGCACTCCTAATGGAGTTGTGTTTGAAGATAACTTACATGGAGCAGTTGAAGAGTACCCCAAAGTCCATCTTATGCTATATACTAGTAATTCAGGCCCATCCTATATGAACACTCAAAGAAAGTGACCCAAGATTTTGCCCCTATAAGGGATATGTAAGGTACATTAGGAAGCTGTTTTCTCGGTGGTAATCCTTATTCTAGAATACACACACAAAAATTTTGAAAATTCTGAAATTTTGTAAGGCAAAGAAAACTAGATATTTAAAACACACTTGATATCTAGCCATTAACAATGATTATGTGCCATCAAGTTGACGCTAACTTTCAGCTACCACACAGATAAGATATTCTCCAGGACACTCCGTCTCCAGTCTGATCCTTTATGTTTAATTTTTTCAATGTAAAAATATGCAGAATGAATAAAAACAAAAATATAAAATTAGAAAGAAAAAGAAAAGGAAGGAAGGAAGGAAGGAAGGAGGGAGGGAGGAGAAGAAAGAAAGAAAGCACAACTATGCCGTCTACCTCTCTATCAAGTATCTTAAATTTTTCCCTAACCTTAATCTGCAAATTTTATTTTATTTTTTGTTTATTTATTTCTGATGTGATTTATTTATTTGTTTTGTCAAGTACGTATTGGTGGTATACACAGATATAATAATATTTATGTACATGATTTAAGATTTTCAGTCTTTCAAAAAAGTATCACTTTTTCTCTGACCAAACTTGTCAGCTTCACAATTTCTGCAAATTCAATTTTACAATAATAATAATAATAATAATAATAATAATAATAATAATAATAATTTATTAGATTTGCATGCCGCCCCTCTCCGAAGACTCTGGGCGGCTCACAACAAACGATAAAAAACAATATTATACAGGCACAAATCTAATATTAAGAAAAAACTAAAATCCCTACCATAATTAAAAACGAAACAGCACATACATACCAAACATAAATTATAATAAGCCTGGGGGAAAGGTGTCTCAAATTCCCCATGCCTGGCGGTATAAGTGGGTCTTAAGTAGTTTACGGAAGACAAGGAGGGTGGGAGCAGTTCTAATCTCCGGGGGGAGTTGATTCCAGAGGGCCGGGGCCGCCACAGAGAAGGCTCTTCCCCTGGGGCCCGCCAGACGACATTGTTTAGTCGACGGGACCCGGAGAAGGCCAACTCTGTGGGACCTTATCAGCCGCTGGGATTCGTGCGGTAGCAGACGGTTCCGGAGGTATTCTGGTCCAATGCTCAATCTGATCCTTTACCTGATTCGTTCGATAATGCCATAGTAACTGACTCCATCCTCCTTGTTGCTGGTTTTCCTCTTTTTTCTTCCATCTTTCTTAATATTACAGACTTCTACAGGGAACTAAGTTTTCTCATAAAGTGTCTAAAACAGTGTTTCTTAACCTTGGCAACTTGAAGATATTTGGCTGGGGAATTCTGGGAGTTGAAGTCCAGATATCTTCAAGTTGCCGAGGTTGGGAAACACTGCTTTAGTTAACTGGATAATTTTGAGCCACTTACTTTATCCCAACTCTAGGAGGAAGGCAAAAGGAAACCACTTCCCAAAATTCTGCCAAGAAAATTACATGACTGACTTCAAGACACACCCAACCTCTACAGAGTATTTTCCAATGTTTTAATAGGAAAGTTCAACATGTCATACATAAAACTGAACCCGGAGTTGATTTTTTTTTTTGCCATCTCCCTTGTGGAGAAATGGATGAGGTCCATACAAATTTGGAATTTGCATCTTAGCATTGATCAAGATAACCAAATTACCTTTTGTGTACAGTTTTGTGAAAAAATAAATACAGACCATTGAGGAAGGGGATATGTCCCTCCCACCTTCCCTTGTGCTGCATATCCAAAGGGTTTCTGGAAAATATAGTTGGAAGGTGGAATAGCGCTGAAGCCTTCTCTGTGGTGGCCCTGACCCTCTGGAACCAGCTCCCCCCGGAGATTAGAACTGCCCCCACCCTCCTTGCCTTTTGTAAAGTTCTTAAGACCCATCTCTGCCGTCACGCATGGGGGAACTGAGACATCTCCCCCGGGCCTTTACAGTTTATACATGGTATGTTTGTGTGTATGTTTGCTTTTAATAATGGGGTTTTTAGTGTTTTTTAAATTACAGTGATCCCCCGAGTTTCGCGATCCCTATCATTGCGAATCGCTTTATCGCGATTTTTCCACCCGATGACGTCACTCCCTTCCTTTCTCATCTTTCTTTCTCTCTCTCTTTCTCTATCTTGCTTCTTCCTCTCTCACACTCTCTTCCTCCCTCTCTCATCTCTTTCTTTCTTTCCTTCTCTCTCTTTCTCTATCTCTCCCCCTCTTGTTCTCGAGCGGCAAGTGAGCGGCCGGGCGAGCGGGTGACGGGCAAGCGGCAAGCGGCAAGCGAGCAGCCAGGCGGGCGGGCGAACGGGCAAGCGGCAAGCGAGCAGCCAGGCGGGCGGGCGAACGGGCAAGCGGCAATCGAGCAGCCAGGCGGGCGGGCGAACGGGCAAGCGGCAAGCGAGCAGCCAGGCGGGCGGGCGAACGGGCAAGCGGCAAGCGAGCGGCCGGGCGAGCGGGTGACGGGCAAGCGGCAAGCGATCTTGGGGTTTCCCCTTTGCCTGGGCGGCGGGAAGACCCAGGGAAGGTTCCTTCGGCCGCCCAACAGCTGATCTGCTCCACAGCGCGGCAGCAGCGAGGAGCCGAAGATGGGGTTTCCCCATCTTCGGCTCCTCGCTGCTGTTGCGCTGCGGAGCAGATCAGCTGTTGGGCGGCCGAAGGGTCTTCCCCGCCGCCCACACGCAAACTCCACCATCTGCGCATATGCGGCCATGGAAAAAGGGGCGCGCATGCGCAGATGGTGTTTTTACTTCCGTGCCACTACATCGCGAGTTATCGATTATCGCGAGGGGTCTTGGAACGGAACCCTCGCGATAATCGGGGGATCACTGTATTAGATTTGTTCTTATATTGTCTTTGTTATTGTTGTGAGCCGCCCCGAGGGGCAGCATACAAATCTAATTAATCTAATTAATAATAATAATAATAATAATAACAACAACAACAACAACAACAACTTCCTCAAATTTCATTCTCATTGCAGTCATGGATCCCAGCGTTTTGTAAGTTAGTCCACTTGAGTTATTTTGATTCAAAAATTGTTACCCTATACCAAACTTGGCAACTTTAAGACTTGTGGACTTCAACTCCCAGAATTCTCTAGCCAGCAAAGCTAGAGCACAGCTGCCTGGAGAATTCTGGGAGTTGAAGTCCACAAGCCTTAAAGTTGCCAAGTTTGAAGACCCCTGCTATACCCAGTGATGGCAAAATGTGTGGACTTGGTGCATCAAAACTAAGGAAAACTCCTAACTTGACTGTTACTAGTGTGTCTCTTTCATTCACACATATACCCTGAACAAAAGAGAAGCATTTGTACCTCACTCCCAATCCTTTCATGGAATTGCATTGATTTCTATGAAACATGTTTTCAAGAAAACATGTATTCCACCACAGCCTTAAAAATGTCCTGGGGAGACTTGAACTTTCTTTTTCTTAGCTGCTCTTTGTAGCATGGAGAATTCTTTTTCTACACATAAAGAACTCGAATGCCCTTGAGTTTTCCTTGAATTAATGACTTTTGACCTTCTCCATTCTTTTTTTTGGCTCCTATTCCATTGCTTACAGAGCATTTCTGTGACACCCAAAATAAATTATCTTCCACTATATATGAGAAGAGGTTCTTTAATTCTGAGCAGATTCATGTTTATAAAGCATTTTTGCTATTTCTTTAAATAATAAGCGAATAAACAAATCATAAAGGGCATCTAAATATGGTACAGGAACATTAATATTTTGTTCCTAGGTTTAGCTTGATCTTTCTTTCTTTCTTTCTTTCTTCTTTCTTTCCTTCTTTCCTTCTTTCTTTCTTTCCTTTCTTCCTTCTCTCTCTCTCTCTTTCTTTCTCTAAGACCTCCAAAGTGCGGACTGTTCAAAAAGAAACTATACTGTGGCTTATTCTCACACAACTCCCTACCAATTCTCCATACTACCCTCTCCCCATTTGAGAATTCCCCCACCTTCAAGACATTCTTCACATTCTTTGCAGAGAAAAAGGGTTAAACGTCTGAATTTGGGGGTCACCATGTTATACAAATTGCAATCTAATAGTTTTTACAAGAACACACGTGTGCTTGAAAAAAGGAGCTTGGGCGAGAAAGGCAAGGAGACAGACAGTTGGCTTTGTCCTTTCTCTCCTGAATGTTTCTTGCCATTGTCATATGGCCTTGTCTCTCTCTTCCCCCTTTGCTTCTGGGAGGGAGAGAATGGGTTTGATAGTTAAATTGGCCTGTAAAGCAAAAGGACTTAGTGCCATTTCTGTTTGTTTTCCCAAATAAAAGCCCCAGAGGGATCTCTTTTGCATCGTTTTGGCTTTATGTGGGGGAACTGCCTTTTTCCCATCGCTAGCTTGTCAGTTTATCCTCTGAACTTAACCTTACGACAACTAGGACAACAAAAATGCCCAGGGTCTCAGAGCTAGGAAAGGTAAAGAAATTGTATCTCTTTATTGGATCCTTTAAAGTGTGTGTGGGCTAATTCAGAGTCACCAGAAGAAAAGAGGGCAAAAGTTTTCTCTGTCTCCATCAGCGCAGCTATCATTACGATCCTAGCCAAACTAAAGACATGTATGCCTCCAGCTGGCAAAAGGAAGCATTATAAATGAGTTGCTGTCTAGAGTTAACAGAGAAGCGACTGCTGTAGCAAACTACAGTTATTGTTGTGTTCCAGATTGCCTTTTATGTTTATGATTTTATAAACAGTCTTGGAATACTTGTTAATTTATTAATAAACTTTTAGCTAGGAGTTCATCAAAGTACTGTAATAGATCGCTTTTTCTTCTGATTTATTGTTTCTCGTGAATGTCTTGTACAACCATAAAGTTTATTAGAAATAGGTATTGCAAATAAAAACAAAGAAAAATGATTCTTTCCCATCGTTAACATGTGCCAGGAGAGATATCTGGTTTTTAAAAATGGTACAACATGGCCATATTTATATACATACAAAGACACATGCTCCTGGAACATGATAAGTCCTGACTCCTGTTCACTGCTGTACTTGATGGAGAAAATAGTGTTTTCTATATTTAATGTAGCTTAACTACATTAAATGTAGTTCTCTTTTACTCTCTTTAACTATAGTTTCAATTTTTCTTCTTTCAATAAAGGAAAAGGAATCATTACTAAAAAATAAATGTACAATTAGAATTACAAAAATTAATTTATATTAAAATATTTATACATTGTTTATATTATTGCACACGAGTCAATTATATGAATGACATGATTGAAAATATTTAAAATGTGCATTTTGGGTATGACCGCACAGAATTAGCTTGGTGGAATTTTTACTCTAGTGCTTTATCCTTTAGGAAACATGAATGAAAAATAATTGTAGGAAAAGTGAAGCTGTCTTAGTGTTTATATAAGATAGGTTTTTAGTTTCAAAACTTATTTTTTACCTTTGAAATGTTGTAAAAGACATATATTGCTAATATTAACTTTTAATTTCAAAATTACTGTTGTTAGATAGCCACACATTAATAGTTAATTTAAATAAAAACCTGTATCTTTGGGTTATTAGTACACCCTGTTAATGAAAATAAAGAACAGGACACCCCCCCAAACCCCCCCCCCACTTTTATGTGTTCAAAGAAACATATTTGTTTTCCAATCAAAAGAGTGGAAAGAGAGAAAACGCAGGTGACCCTCAAAAAGCTTAGAAAGGAGAAAAAGATAATCATTCAAGTTTGCAAAATTGTAATATTCATTTGCTTTTCAAGAATAAATAAAAATTCTACAAAGTGTATAGACATCTCACAAATAACCCATTGCTATTTTACTTAACTCTGTAGGCTATCTAGAGATGTGTAATTTAAAATAGATTTTTGTCTGTGAAAATAAATGTCTGTCTGAGTGATTGTCAAATACTATAAGACACTCTATTAATGTCTCAGAACATGATTAGAGCTCACCTTTACACAATGAAGTACGTATATACAACAACAAAGATACAAAATCCAGTAATAAAGCTTTTACCGACTTATTTAATTCTGTTCTGGTTGTAAATAGTATGCATTTTTTTCCAATTAGCGAAATCTGTTGTTTAAGCACTATTTCAAGAAGAATACTATTGTGGCAAATTAGAACAAATTGATTCCTCCTCCAGATGACTGTGTATTCATCACTCCAGCTATTGAGCAGGCAACCTTTTGACTTTGTTAAGATGATAACTATGCTACTTGAAAAGAACTTGGGTGGTAGTGATAAATACAAGGGCTTCTTATCAACTGAAAAGAGACATTATTGGCAGGAATTCAGCCATTTTTGTAGTGTTTATGAACAGAAAAAGTATTTTCAGTATAGATTTAAGATAATTTAAGAACCTTCTCTTCCATAGACTAGTCAGAATGATGTTCAGCTAATATAGTATGAAGTGGGATTATGATTTACCTGTGATCTATAGAATTGAAGGGAGTGATCTTTTGTGCCAGCTGACCCATACGAGCACTTTATAAGTACTTATTTGAGTGGTTAAATCAATTTGTCAACTTGATCTTATTCCCATTTTTTTTTTGCCACAAAATACCATAATAGTTCAAAAGAAGAATAGAATAGAATAGAATAAGATAGAATCGAATAGAATATAATTTTTTATGGGCCAAGTGTGTTTATCTTGGTGCATATGCTCTCAGGGTACATGAAAGAAAAGATACGTCCGTCGAAAATCATAAGGTACAACACTTAATGATAATCCAGATACAAATAAGCAAAGCAAATCATATTAATAACCGGTCAATATAAATTGTAAGAATACAAGCGACAAAGTTACAGTCATACAGTCATTAGTGGGAGGAGATGGGTAAGGGGGACGATGAGAAGATTAATAGTAGTGAAGACCTTGTAAATAGTTTGACCGTGTTGAGGGAATTATTTGTTTACCAGAGATGGCGTTCAGGAAAAAAATGTTCTTGTATCTAGTAGTTCTGGTTTGCAGTGCTCTATAGCAGTGATTTTCAACCTTTTTTGAGCCATGGCACATTTTTTACATTTACAAAACCCTGGGGCACATTGAGTTGGGGGGGGGGGGGCGGCGGCTAAAAAAAGTTTGGACAAAAGTTTTTCCTCTCCCTCCCTTTCGCTCTATTTCTCCCTCCCTCTTTCTCTCCCTTCTTTTTTCTCTCTCTCCATCCCTCTTTCTTTCTCTCTTCCTTCCTTCCTCTCTTTTTTGCTCTCTTTCTCCCTCCCTCCCTCTATGTCTTTCTCTCTCACACCTTCCCTCCCTCTTTCTCTCTCTCTCTCTTGCTCTCTCCCTTGCTTGCTTTCTTTCTCTCTCTTGTTCTCTTTCTCTCTCTCTCTTTCTTGCTTTCTTTTTCTCTCTCTTGTTTTCTTTTTCTCTCTCTTGCTTTCTCTCTCTCTCTTTCTCTTGCTTTCTTTCTCTCTCTCTCTCTTTCTTTCTTTCTTTCTTTCTCTCTTTCTTTCTCTCTCTTTTGCTTTCTCTCTCTCTCTGAGCTTCGCGGCACACCTGACCATGTCTCACGGCACACTAGTGTGCCACGGCACACTGGTTGAAAAACACTGCTCTATAGTATCATTTGAGGGTAAGATTGAAACAGTTTGTGTCCAGGATATGAAGGATCTGTAAATATTTTCACAGCTCTCTTTTTGACTGGTGCAGTATACAGGTCCACAGTGGAAAGCACGTTGGCAGTAATTGGTTTTTTTGTAGTTCTGATTATCCTCTGAAGTCTGTGTCTGTCTTGTTGGGTTGCAGAATCAAACCAGACAGTTATAGAGGTGCAGATGACAGACTCAATTATTCCTCTGTAGAACTGTATCAGCAGCTTCTTGGGCAGTTTGAGCTTCCTGAGTTGGTGCAGGAAGAACATTCTTCATTGTGCTTTTTTGATTATGTTTTTGATATTGTCTATTTTAGATCTTGTGATATGGTCGAACCTAGAAATTTGAAGGTCTCTACTGTTGATACTGTGTTGTCTAGTGTTGTAAGAGGTGAAAGTATGGATGGGTTTCTCCTAAAGTCGACCACCAAATGAACAAGTGTCCAAAAATAATACTTTGAAGAATTGTTAGATTGAAGAAATGGCAAGCTACTTTCTCTCTTTCATCTATCCCAAAATATCCAGAACAATAACTTCTCCAGTTCTGTTGCTCTTTAAGAGAGCCAGGGTGGTGCAGCAGGTAGAGTCACTGAAGCCACTGAAGCTGACTGTAGATCTGTAGGTCAGCGGTTCAAATCTCATCACCGGCTCAAGGTTGACTCAGCTTTCCATCCTTCCGAGGTGGGTAAAATGAGAACCCGGACTGTGGGGGCAATAGGCTGGCTCTGTTGAAAAGTGCTATTTGCTAACATGTTGTAAGCCGTCCTGAGTCTAAGCAGAAGGGCGGCATAAAAATCTTGAATGAATGAATGAATGAATGAATGAATGAATGAATGAATGAATAATTCCCACTTTTCTGCTGATTTGATTTTGCAAAGAAATCTCTTGGAGCAAAATCCTACTTTGTAATCATTTATTGCGTGGATTTGCACCACATTCTGGTTTTATTGTTTTTCTGTGGCTCTGTTGCATATAACTATGATTTTGATCTGCTTATTTTGTCTCTGCCCTAGTACATTTTGCAAATATTTGATGAAATTTACTCCATCTTAATAATGCTTTGATTGAATAATCCTGTTCCTTGAAAGATTATTGTATTTGCAAATTCTATAGCTAACTTTTCTGAAATAATTTTATGAGAGATCTCAGGGTTAACTCTTAAGAAAATAAGTTAAACTATTTCTATCTGCCAGCATCTTTAAATTTTATTCTTTTGCGCCCTGGAATATAGGTGAGATGCTGATGAAGAAGCCAAATCTGGGACACAAGAGAAAATAAACACTTGTAAATGTGGAGTATCTCTTGCCAGGATAAAGCAAGTTCCTGTGGACATAGTTACAGTGTAGATTTCGCAGTAATGGGATCTTATAAATGGAAATATAGAGCATACCAATGTTATGCTCTCAAACTGATATGCCTTCCCTACCCCAGTAGCATTGCCTCTATCATGCTAGATAAACTTCAGTCAGCATCTGTCTGTCTTGTCTGAGAATAAAGCAGCTTTCTGAAACTGTCAGTCACAAGGTTTTTAAAACACTGTTTTCCTTTCCTTTCCTTCTTTTTCTTTGTAAGAGTAACTTAATTTAGTAATTTTACTAAATTTTAATTTTACTTTATTTAGTAATGTTACGATTTGTTTATGCCTTGTTGTGAGCCGCCCCGAGTCCGCGGAGAGGGGCGGCATACAAATCTAAATAATAAATAAATAAATAAATTTAGTGAATGAGAAAGGTGAATTATTTATGGTATTTAGCACTATTATGAATCCTGTGTCTTGCATTCTAAGGTTGATTAGTGTTGTTCTGTCTGGGTTTTCCCAGACCTCAACACCAACTGAAAAAACAGCCAGACACTCTGGTAAAAGCCAAAAGTATTTTATAGCTGGAAAAAATAAGCACAAAGGAAAACCTGTCTTCACAACAGACAGGCTATAATACGTTACAGCAGGGTCCTGATGTCCAGTCAATACCATAAGCTTCTTGCTGGCACCCCCCCCCAAGGTTTCAATAGTCCAAGGCACAAACCAGGATTGTAAGCCACCAAAGTTCACAGACAGGTCTCACGAATCTCCAAGATAAAACTCCACAAGCCAGGAAGGGTGGGTCCGCCTTTTATCCTTTCCCAAGAGCACCACACCCAAACCCAGCTGTGACCTCTAATGCTGGAAATACTTAGCCAATTGAGTCCGTCTCTGATTAGCTCTCCTTTGTCGCATATCTATGATATCTTGAGCATTTTCCCCTAAGGAATCCAGGCTGCTTGCTGGGGAGAGCTCCCCCTGGTGGGACTCTGGCTGTCCTTCTTCTCCAGCCTGGGATTCCTCTTCCTCGTCAGTCTGCACCTCCTGTTCCTCAGCCTCTCCCTCTGAGCTGGAAACCGACAGAAGGTCAGCCATTCCCGGAGGGGTCCCAGACTGAACCACAACAAGTGTAATACCAAAAATTGTGATGATAGTGATATTAATTCTAAAAGTTGAAAGTGTTTAGCTATTTCCCTCAAATTAGAATAAACCAGGTAAAACAAGAATGGAAAATCAGTATCTACATAGAACAGTTTACATGAGCAGCCCCCATTTCTGCATTTGTGGATATCAATTCTTGCTTTTGAACCTCTTGATAACTTGATAATTATAATAATACTAATAATCCTATTTTATTTTGTTTCCTGTTTTTTCTTTTTGTCCATTCTGTTGAATACTGAAAAGAGTAAATATTCTTTAAGCATATCCAATTGACAAACAGTCCCAATTGAAATGATAGAGTAGCATTAAAATATGCAAAAGGATGCCTGTTGCCCTCCTGAGATGAACTATAGTTCTCATCATCCCTAACTATAGGTGCAATTGGCTAAAACTAATGGGGCTTAAGAATCCAACATATAGAGGGTCACATGTTCCTCATACTGGACAAAGAGGCATCTGTCTGCTTTATGAGCAATCATGTACATAGCATTTTGGACTCTTTTTTTAAAACAAAGTGCCCCCCCCCGGTGCGATTTTGGAACTGGAATGTGGACAACATATCTGATAACTTTCAGTCCCACATTTTCCATCTGATCAATCCACTTGAGGAGTTATTTAAGCAAATAGAAAAATGTAGATCCTTGGAACAAACTTCCAGCAGACATGGTAGATAAATCCACAGTAATCCAAATGTAAAATAATGCACTTGGGGAAAAGGAATCCTCAATCTGAGTATTGTATTGGCAGTTCTGTGTTAGCAAATACTACAGAAGAAAAGGATTTAGGGGTAGTGATTTCTGACAGTCTCAAAATGGGTGAACAGTGCAGTCAGGCGGTAGGGAAAGCAAGTAGGATGCTTGGCTGCATAGCTAGAGGTATAACAAGCAGGAAGAGGGAGATTATGGTCCCGCTATATAGAATGCTGGTGAGATCACATTTGGAATACTGTGTTCAGTTCTGGAGACCTCACCTACAAAAAGATATTGACAAAATTGAACGGGTCCAAAGACGGGCTACAAGAATGGTGGAAGGCCTTAAGCATAAAATGTACCAGGAAAGACTTAATGAACTCAATCTGTATAGTCTGGAGGACAGAAGGAAAAGGGGGGACATGATCGAAACATTTAAATATATTAAAGGATTAAATAAGGTCCAGGAGGGAAGTGTTTTTAAAAGGAAAGTGAACACAAGAACAAGGGGACACAATCTGAAGTTAGTTGGGGGAAAGATCAAAAGCAACATGAGAAAATATTATTTTACTGAAAGAGTAGTAGATCCTTGGAACAAACTTCCAGCAGACGTGGTAGATAAATCCACAGTAACTGAATTTAAACATGCCTGGGATAAACATATATCCATCCTAAGATAAAATACAGAAAATAGTATAAGGGCAGACTAGATGGATCATGAGGTCTTTTTCTGCCGTCAGACTTCTATGTTTCTATGTTTCTATGTTTTCAGTTCATCAGGATGAATGATGTAGTGGGTATGTTGATTGAATGGATATGTATGTATTTTAATTGGTGCTTTAGTTTTTTTAGATGTAATTTTTAATTCTAATCATTTGAATTTCAATATATATTGTCTTTTTTGTATGTTGTAAGCCGCCCCAAGTCCTTGGAGAGGGGCGGCATATAAATCCAATAAACTTAAACTTAAATTTTTGCCCTTATAGATAAAGGAGCACCCCTATTAGCTGTCTAGCACTAGGCAGAGGAAGGAATCCAGGCTACACTGAGATAGATGCCTCTGTGAGCCTGTATACTTCATCACATTACTGGGCCCGATGCCATAGGATTCCTATCATGCCTCAGTTTTCTAGTTTCGAAGCCGATTGTAAATTTTTCTTCTTCAGATCCTCTTTTTTCTAAGATGATGATAATTCTACTTCTTACTTCCTTTTTTGAATTATGGATGCCTTTACTCCTTGACATAGATTGTAAAGCAAACTGGCTATGCTTCTTCCCTCCAAGAGTTAATATTTTAACAGCTTGTCTAGCGATTCCTGCCTTGAGAAACACAAAGTAATAACACAGCACCCCTGGATTCGGGTTTCAGAATGGGGGAGAGCAATGAGGATTAATTCCTATACTTGATGTTAAAGCTTGTCCGAGAGGTTTGCTTTGGGGGGGGGGAGCATTGCTAGGGCCGACTGGTCTTGCTAAATGGTTGCTAAGGCCCTGGCATTGAGGTCCAATGGAGTGGCCCACAGTCACGGTCACGGAGGGAATTACACAGCCACAAAGAAATTGTTATTCTCTGTAATCTGCTCTTTGGGAAGTGACTGGGGGAGATGGACTGGTCCCAGCATGCTGTCGGTACTGTGATCACAGAAGCGTGTTGGCTCTAGCGAACGGGTAGGGCTCACCTTCTGATCTGGGGGACACCAGTGCTGCTGGCACTAATCTGCTTTCTCAGCAATTTTGCTCCTCCGACACAACGGTGTTTACTTGTTTGAACATCTCCTGGGACTCTATTTCACCTATTGTGTGGTCTTTATCCCCCACCCACCCCCACCCCCATGGAGCTTTAGCCCAGATTACAGATGGAATTAGGCCTCTGGCTCGGGTGCCCCAGAAAGACTGATATGGGATCAAGGAGCAGAAAGTAACAAAATAACTAGGGGTGGGGGGGAGTCGTTGCTTTAGGGAGTGGAGGCTGCATTGTCCCATGAAGCGAAGGCCAGTGCACTAGTCTGAAAAGGCGTCCAGTGCTTTGTGTCCAATTCTGATTAGACTGTTAGGGAGGAGGAGGAGAAGGGCTGGGACCATGGGAGCCTTTAGTGGCTGAATGAGCTTCGTTGGATGCCGTTGTCTGGATGTTAGTGAGAATTGTGGCAGCCTGGGTTTCTCTTGCAAAGGGGATTTGGGGAGGGGAGGGATAGATGGGACATGTTGGTTCTCAATTATGAACGTGCATTAATTAATCAGAGCACCCTGTGCCAGGCAGACCTTTTAAGGAGCCTACTCAGCTGTCTTTATCCCAAATCCCCTGTTCCTTTAATTCTTTTGTTCTGCATAGTCTTTTGGTCTACCTCACCTTTTTATAGTTTTGCATTATTGATTTGTCCTGGGGCATGTAAAATCTAAAAGAGAGCAATCATGGGCTTCCCTAAATATGCCCAAGTTACTCCAACACTCCGCAGTCTGCATTGGCTGCCGATCGGTTTCCGGTCACAATTCAAAGTGTTGGTTATGACCTATAAAGCCCTTCATGGCATCGGAGCAGGATATCTGCGAGACCGCCTTCTGCCGCACGAATCCCAGCGACCGGTTATGTCCCACAGAGTTGGTCTTCTCCGGGTCCCGTTGACTAAACAATGTTGTCTGGCGGGACCCAGGGGAAGAGCCTTCTCTGTGGTGGCTCTGACAATCTGGAACCAACTCTCCCCAGAGATCAGGATTGCCCCCACCCTCCTTGCCTTTCATAAACTTCTTAAAACCTACCTCTGCCGTCAGGCATGGGGGAATTGAAAATCTCCCCCTTGCCCATGTAGTTTTTGTGTATGATTCGATTGTATGTTGTTTTTTTATATATTGGAGTTTCTTTTTTGGGACTTTTTAATCTAAAACTGTAACCTAGATTTTTAAATATTAGATTTGTTACTATGTATTGTTCTTCACCATTGTTGTGAGCCGCCCCGAGTCTGCAGAGAGGGGCGGCATATAAATCCAATAAATCTAATCTAATCTAATCTAAAATGTATCCTATGTCTGGCCTTTCTAAATCATCATCATCATCATCATCTAGGGAAGAACTTGAATGTATGAAAGAGAACACCAGCTAAAGAACTGGCTGCTGTGACTTCACATTGTTGTGATTTGTGATAGTAATAATAAACTTAAGATATTTGAAATAAATCTTCGGGTTCTGCAACTAACACTAGGCCTTTTTTCATTGTACAGATAATCCTTGATTTGCAACCATTCATTCAGCGACCACTTGTAGTTACTGCAGTGCTGAATCAAAGTTCTGGCCATTGCTGTACCTGTGATCAAGTGAACAAAATTTGGGCACTTGACAACCAATTTACACTTACATCCTTTGGTTATATGACTGCCATTTGCGATGTTCTCTGCCAGCTTCCCACAATTAAAGCCAATGGGGAAGCCAGCAGAGAAGGTTGCAAGTTGGCTGGGTAAGACTCTTCTCTGTCCTCATGGCCTTTCTTTGCTTCCACATAGACCTTTGCTCAGCACACAAATCTACTGGCATCCTTGGTCCCTGGACCTCTCTATACTAACAAGTACTTTATGTCCTCCTTAGGCTTTTGTTAGCTCACAAAGCATCTTCCACCTTCCTTCCCAGGGCTGCCTAAACTCACACACACCTATGCCTCCTTCCCCAGCCTCCCTGTGCTTGACCCACACAACATCTCCTCCTCCATCTCACATGTGGCTTTTGCCACGCCTCCCAGGGCTTCCCCACCTCCTTGTAGCACTCCTGCGCTCCTTACATGAGACTGCCACCACACATAACCAGGGCTGACTTGATTGCTATCATTAGTTAATGTGGTTGTGTGATTGCACATCACATTGCTTAGAAACACCCATCCTGGTCCCAATTGCTGTTGTAACTCAAGGACTACCTATAGCTCTGTGGAGAAAAAAAAAGCTCTAAAAATTCTGCAAACTTGAGCAGTGATTATGGAATTGGTTATTTGTGCCATAATTGCTTTTCACTAAATTATTAGAAATCCTCAATGATCTTTTCCATTATATAAAGCGGAAGAACAGTGGAAGGGAATTAATACTATTGATGACTTTGTTCCTTCCGATGTTACCTGCATTATTTCCTGTAGCCTTTCTAAAATCAATGTAAGAAAGAGAAACTTGCTTTAGGTCCTTCAAAATTCAAGTACTATAAGGATTTGCATAGTTTAATTAGGAATGTTTAATTTGGGGAATTGGGAGGGAAAAAAATCAGCAAATAATATTGTTGTCAATATTACATGTAAGAAATAGGCTGCAGGAAAAAAATCTGAGAATATAGGTTATTTAGAGTTAACAGACTATATGTCTGACCTTGAACAGAGTGTATATATTTAAAAATGCATGGGAAGGAGAAAAAAAATTGAACCTCTAAAATAAGATTTCTTTTCCATTTTAAACTCTTATATACAGATCATCAATGACTTCCAGTCATAATACAGTATACAGTAAATTTGATTTCTCCTTGTGTTGGTATTGATAGATAAAAGTGGATAGTTGCTTGCACTTATGCCTTGTTCTTAAGACTATTAACACAAAAATAAAAACAGATAAAAGTCTTAGAGAATCTAGATGTTTCCAGCATGTGTTAGATTTATAGTAGCAAATAAAAGTACCTTCAATCTATCAGGGAATTTTTTTAAATGAGCCAATATTTGTTGAAAATTATTATCCTTAGTAAATGCCTTGTGCACCAGTTGCGACCCTACTTGGACCGGGAGTCACTGCTCACAGTCACTCATGCCCTCATCACCTCAAAACTCGACTACTGTAATGCTCTCTACATGGGGCTACCTTTGAAAAATGTTCGGAAACCAGATCGTGCAGAATGCAGCTGCGAGAGCAATCATGGGCTTTCCCAAATATGCCCATGTTACATCAACACTCCGCAGTCTGCATTGGTTACCGATCAGTTTCCGATTACAATTCAAAGTGTTAGTTATGACCTATAAAGCCCTTCCCGGCACAGGACCAGATTATCTCAGGGACCGCCTTCTGCTGCATGAATCCCAGCGACCAGTTAGGTCCCACAGAGTGGGTCTTCTCCGGGTCCCGTCAACTAAAGAATGTCGCTTGGCGGGACCCAGGGGAAGAGCCTTCTCCCCCGGCCCTCTGGAACCAACTCCCCCCAAAGACTAGAATTGCCCCCACCCTCCTTGCCTTCCGTAAGCTGCTTAAAACCCACCTCTGCCGTCAGGCATGGGGGAATTGAGACCCTCTTCCCACTAGGCCTCTACAATTCTATGCATGGTATGTATGTATGTATGTATGTATGTATGTTTGGTTTTTTTTTATATTAATGGGCTTTTAATTATTTCTAACATCAGACTACTATTGTACACTGCTTTATTGTTGCTGTTAGCCGCCCCGAGTCCATGGAGAGGGGCGGCATACAAATCCAATGAATAAATAAATATTATTTTCTCTTTTTGCTGCACAGCACGCCATTCAATGTTCTCCCTAGTCCAGAGACAGCATATTGGCATGGGTAGATGTAGCAGCAGAGAACATGGAACACAGCATAAATATCCAAAAGAATTGTACTTTTCACACATGGACTATCAGTTACAATACAGTGATCCCCCGCTCGTTGCGAGGGTTCCGTTCCAGGAGCCCCCGCAACGAGCGGGTTTTCGCGAAGTAGCGATGCGGAAGTAAAAACACCGTCTGCGCATGTGCAGACGGTGTTTTTACTCCCACAGCGCTAGCGAGGAGCCGAAGATCGGGGGCGGGGCGGCTGTTTGCCGCCGGCATGGAGGGCTTCCTAGCAGCCCCCCAAACCCGGGTTGGGGGTCCGGGGGCGCTGGCTCTCGGCGCTTTTGAGCTGAATCCGGAAGCGAATTCGCTTCCGGATTCAGCTCAAAACCGGCGATACCAAGCGGCAAGGAACGGCTTCTCTCGGCGCTTTCGAGCTGACAGCTCGAAAGCGCCGAGACAAGCCGTTCCTTGCCGCTTGCTATCGGCGGTTTTGAGCTGAATCCGGAAGCGAATTCGCTTCCGGATTCAGCTCAAAACCGGCGATACCAAGCGGCAAGGAACGGCTTCTCTCGGCAAGCCGTTCCTTGCCGCTTGCTATCGGCGGTTTTGAGCTGAATCCGGAAGCGAATTCGCTTCCGGATTCAGCTCAAAACCGGCGATACCAAGCGGCAAGGAACGGCTTCTCTCGGCGCTTTCGAGCTGACAGCTCGAAAGCGCCGAGACAAGCCGTTCCTTGCCGCTTGCTATCGGCGGTTTTGAGCTGAGTCCGGAAGCGAATTCGCTCCCGGACTCAGCTCAAAAGCGGCGAGAATGAACGGCGTGGGCGGGCGAAGGGCGGGCGGCAGCGAGGAGTTTGCGTGGGCGGTGGGGAAACTCCTCGCTGACGCCAGCAAGAGGGGGAAGACCCAGGGAAGCCGCTGCCATCTACGCATGCGTGCCCGGCACGCATGCGTAGATGGTATTTTTGACTTCCGGGTTGAAAAATAGCGAAGTACCCTGTTCGCAATGGTTGGGGACGCAATAAACGGGGGATCACTGTAAATAATACTTTCCCTTGATTCTCTATCTACTGTATTTTCTAAATTTAACAATATAAATAGTACTTGTGCTTGCTATTCATAAAGGATGCCTAAAGTTTGAATGGTGCTAGTAACAGAACTGGGTTCTGTTTTATAATTTTAAACTGAAAATGGATAATACTAGTTTAATCTGATATGTTTTTGTACAACTTGTGATTGATTTTTCCCCCTAACTCACATTTACTCTACTTCTTTAATGTTTACTGAAAATCTCGTATGTGAAGATAAAAAAATTGGGTAATAGCCATGATACATAGTTAGTAAACAGTGGAGTTTAATTTTTGTTTATTTCTCTCCTCAGTGGGCAGCTGATCACCTGTCTTGGAGCAGATTTCCACCGAGGAGCTGGAGTATTGGATGTTTTATATGAAACACCTTCAACTTTGCTCTCTTGTGGATATGATACCTACATAAGATACTGGGATTTAAGAACAAGCACAAAGTTAGTTTGGAACCTGGCTTTTTAAAAAAAATGGAAATACAGTGATCCCCCACGTTTCGCGATCCCGATCATTGCGAAAGGCTATATCGCGATTTTTCAACCCGGAAGTCAAAACACCATCTGCGCATGCGCGCCCTTTTTTCTATGGCCACGCATGCGTAGATGGCGCCGGGCAGATCAGCTGCTGGGCGGCTTCCCTGGGTCTTCCCCCTCTTGCTGGCGGGAGGGCGAGCGGCGGGCATCAGCGAGGAGTTTCCCTACCGCCCACGCAAACTCCTCGCTGCTGCCGCGCCCGCCGCTTGTCTTGTCCGCCCGCCGCTTGTCCGCCGCCTGCCTGCCCGCGCGCCCGCCGCTCGCCCGCCCTTCGCCCGCCCACGCCGTTCGCTCGCGCCGCTTCCCAGCTGAGTCCTGAAGCCAGAAGGCAAAGGCGAACTTCCGCGTTTGGCTTCGGGACTCAGCTGGGAAGCGGCGCTGGGGTTTCCCCACCGCCCACGCAAACTCCTCGCTGCCGCTCGCCCGCCCTTCGCCCGCCTACGCCGTTCGCTCGCGCCGCTTCCCAGCTGAGTCCTGAAGCGAAATGCCCTCCCCTATTCCCCGGAGGCTCTCTGTAAGCCAAAAACATCCTCCCATAGCCTTCATGTGAGCCGAAAATCAAATGGCCAGCATGCACAAAAAGAGCCGGGGTGGCGCAGCAGGTAGAGTGCTGTACTGCAGGCCACTGAAGCTGACTGTAGATCTGGAGGTCAGCGGTTCAAATCTCATCACCGGTTCAAGGTTGACTCAGCCTTCCATCCTTCCGAGGTGGGTAAAATGAGGACCCGGATTGTGGGGGCAATATGCTGGCTCTGTTAAAAAGTGCTATTGCTAACATGTTGTAAGCCGCCCTGAGTCTAAGGAGAAGGGCGGCATAAAAATTGAATAAATAAATAAATAAATAAACTGAGCTAGGACAATGGCTTGTGTGCCAACAGATATGGCTCCATGTTCCACAGGTTCACCATCACTGCCCTACCCTTTCTTTGACATTTTTGAAAGTATTTTCCCATTGCCCCCTTCCTAGATAGAAGAGAGAATGCCGGCCTAGTTACCTAACTGTTTTGTGATTAAGGTGGGTCTGGAATTCAGTTTCCCCGTTTCTAGCCTTAACCACTGCAAACTGGCCCTTGACACAAGAACTGACAGTGTTTAGCGAAAAATATTCTAACATCTCACAGTATTTTGTTTACCATCAATTTCCTAGGGAATGTGTGAAGAAATGGGAAGAACCACATGACAGTGCCCTATATTGCATCAGAAGCAATGGCAATCATATGATTGCAAGTGGCTCCTCTTATTATGGAGTGGTACGTCTGTGGGACAAACGACAAACAAGGTGCTTGCAGGTGAGAGGCATCATCGCCATGTTCCCAAAAGTTGATTATGAAGAGAACTGCCTAACAGAGTCTAAGTGGGATAGTGTGTTCTTATGCTTTTCAAATAAACATGATGGATAGAATGTTAGAGAATGGGCAGAGAAGATGTGAGTTAAGCATTCACTGGCATGAATAATGAAACCCACGAATGTGGATTTTGGATAATAACAAGTGAACTTACGGTAACTTGAAAGTGCAACTGGAATTCCCATTGCTAAGCAATGCAGTCATAAACTGCAATTCCATTGATTAGCAATCCCTACAGTGTCAGCTGCCATCATTAATTGAATCTCATGGTCATTCCCACAACCAAGGCAGTGATGAAGATGGCAAGAAATTGGAAGTAACAAGTGGCTGTCAGGCAGGCAGGTTAGTCATGGCAAGGATGCACAAGGGTGTGATGGGTGCAGCAAGGCTTGAGGAGGGCATTGAGGGTGTGAAGAAGGTGCAGTGAGGCTCAGGGAGAGTGCACAAAGATTGAGGGGGATTTGGGAGGCTTGTGTGTGTGAGCAGGCAATAGAGGCCTGGAAAGGCTGGTAAGGTTCTAGGAGGCTGCATGAGGTTGTGGGGTGAAGGAGGGGACTGGAAAGGACCTACAGAGGTACTTGAGGCAGTAAGCATAGAGAAGGAGTGCAGCACAAAGGACTGAAGGAAGGTGCATGGGAGGAGAATCTTACTCCAGCATCTTGCAACCTTCCAAGCCACTGATTCACCATTGATTTTCTAGAGAACCAAATAGAGGAGGTTGCAAATGGTATTTCTGTTGGTTGCAAGTGCTGTAGCTAATCATGTGAGCCAGTTGCCCAAATCATGATCACATGACTGCAGGGGGGTGCGAGGATGGACAGAACTCTTAGAACCAGTCATAGCCACAACTGATCAGCACCATCATAACTTTGAACAGTTGCTGAACAAATAGTATTGTTGAAATTGTTCCTATACACAGTGTACTTTTATTCAACGTAGCACCAGAAATATTAATATTTATTAATTTATAGTTATTAGTTTATAGTTATGATTGCTGTTGCTTTAAGCTAATTTTGTCCAGAAAATAGATTACTAATATATGCTGTCTTTTGTCTTAGCCCAGTTCTAATAATTCTTTGCAGTAGGAAACGAATTACAAAATTTGCAATAGATGCAGGTTTACAAAATTGAATTGTGAAGATGCTGCTACTTGATTGACTCTATTAGGAGTTTAAATAGTTTACCTAGAACTATTTTTCTTACTGCTTTTGCAGAGTTTCTCCTTGTCATCACCTATCAGCAGTCCTGTATATTGTCTACGTTTCAGCACCACTCATCTCTATGCGACACTGGCATCGGCATTGTATGGCCTTGATTTCACTACCTCTTGACACGGATATGCTTGGACTTCAGACGTGACAGTCAGCTCAGGGAGCACAATGGAAGTGTAACATCTTTGAGACAATAAAACAGCAGTTGGTAAAGAAGATCTCATTTCTGCCTTCTGGTGTCAGTAAAATCTAATGTGTCTTTCCAACCAATATTTTGTACACTTTGATTTGGTTACTTTTCTTATTCCCAGAAAGGCAAAGCTTAGTAATTTTTAGGATGTGCATATTCTTTGGTACCAGCATAGCTTGGGTTTCTGAAAGTTGCATGCTCATATATATTTCATTATGATAATTTAATTGAAGAGAAAGCAGCTATATCTGGACAGTGAAGTAGAAGAAAATACTTTATTTCTGCTTTACTGACATCCAGAATTTTTCATGAATAAATTTTGGGCTAGAATATTGCAAACATGGTTGGCTCTCTGTAAATTAAATCAGGTATAAATATTATTGTTTGGCACCATATAAGAACTGCTTTATTGGATCAATGCTGACAGGCCGGTTTTGAATAAATTATCAAAGGAACATACAAAAAGTAGCTTTGATTTCAAAAAGTAATTGAATAGTCACAGTACATTTGACTTGATGCCTTTTATTCAGTATCATGATTGACTTTACATCTATTAACATACACAACAAGATGGGAATAAATATTCCTGAAAAATTATCACGATTGTGAAGATAAAGAAGGATACTTAATACTTGAAAAAACATCTAACCATGCAGATATCTGAGAGAAGATGCAAAAACATGGAGTGGTATCCTGACCTCTGTCATCACTTTGATCAAACATCTGTATTTATAAATGTAATACCATGAATACTATTACTTGGTGTTTTCTAAAGACAATGTTCTGTAAACCCTACAGCAGGGGTCCTCAAACTTAGCAACTTTAAGACTTGTGGACTTCAACTCCCAGAATTCTCCAGCAGCATAGCTAGCTGAAGAGTTCTGGGGGTTAAAGTCCATAAGTCTTAAGGTTGCCAAGGTTGGAGACCTATACCCGCAGTTTCTCTGAACAATACATTCCCCTTTTTGTACATATGAGTTTAAATATCACCAAATATGAAATTATTAAGGGACTCAAAAGTCTGCAGACACACTAAAAATAAGAAGCCAGAATGAAAATGTGTGAATGGAATAAATATTGGCTAGCCAAAACAGCCAACAGGAATGTCCCCACAGCTTAATTTTTATTCTAATTGCAATTATTAAATTGTTAAATGGGGAAATCTGTATAAGACAGAACTGTGTTATTTTTTGTAGAATTGAATGGAAAAATGACAGAAACACAAACATTTATTTCATTAATGTCTGATATATAAATCAGTGTAATTGAGACAAAGAGATTTTTTTTAGTAGATTGGGAGATGGACAAACTGGAATATAAACTCTGAATATTCTTCCATATTCCATGAGGAATTGGGAAACAAGAACAATGTCATAAAAATCCATTCTTATTTATTTATTAAAGAGATAATACCCGGGACAATGGGAGACTGTCTGCATACTATATTTACTGTACTTCTCCTCATATAGGTATTCTAGATTAGTCCTCATTTAGCAACCACAGTTGGAATCAGCGATCTTGTTTAAAACTACGTGGTCACTAAGTTTAAGTGAACTAAGTGATTAGGGGTTTCGCCAAGTAGTTTGCCAGGCTGCTGGCTCCATGACTAGATTGGTTAACAGGTAGTTTGGGAGTTGGGCTCATACCAGCTCTTCATGAGTTGAGCAAACTGTGTGGAACGGAAGTGTAGCTACTGCACCCTGGCAATATTGGGCCATAATAGAGTGCTGACCATTTCATGGTATTTTGGGCTTGTCTACATGCAGCACCTAGTTTTTGCTTTGGACCACTTTAGATCTGGATATGGAGAGTATTACTATTTCTCCCTTGTCATGGTCAGATCATTTCCTGGTCTAGCATAAGTTGATGGCTACCCATGACTTCCAGGGTGATGTCCATTCAGAGGATCCACTCTAGGCAGTTTTGAATCTGAATAGTTTGTGGTGAGTACTTGATTTTCCCAAAGATGTGATGTTTGAGTCTACCAAGTGCCTGTTTTGTTGCTCTCAATATTGGCAACAAGCCTTCATGAACCCTCAGTGAAACCACTTCTAAGCAGCTGCTGTTGCTATTGGGCCTATCCTTGGTGGCTGATGGGTTTTGGACTGCCAGCTGAGGAAGCAGTGGTTTTGGACTAGAGTTGAGGAAGCAGTGCCCAAGAGAGTAGGTGGAGGACTATCAAGAATGCCATTGAGCACAATTATGTACCCAGACCTGCACCATAGTTATAAGAGAATAAAGCATTCCTACTTCTCTCTTGTTGCATTGGCAGGTTGTCATCTAGAAACTTTTTGCAGACTGGTTAATTTCCTTTGGAGAAGGAGCCAGTTGCAAGAGTGACTATGGTGACCAGTTAGCATAGCATTTTGCCACAGGTTTGTTCAGATTCTCTTGACTGTGCTTTAGTATTGTGTAGCAATTTGATTAGAATGTCTTGCCAGGTTAACTGGGATTCTTTATATGTTCTCTATGGTCTGGACATCTGTCTCTCACATCTGCTTATCTATGGTCTGGACTTCTGTCTCTCACATCTGCTTCAGCTACTTATTTATATCAATGTAAATTCTGATTGATTCTGGGCTGCTCAACAATAAAACAATACAACAAATACGTAATGCACAAAAGAGACATAGCAATAAACAAGGTAGCATCTCTGGTCAAAAATATGTATCATACCACTAGCAAGGGGACCCAATCACCATAGTCCAATGCCTTCGAGCACAGCCAAGTCAATAAGGCCTGCCAGAATGCCATCAAGATGGAAGCCCTCTGGATCTCAAGAGGAACCACATTCTAGAATGCAGGTGCAATGACAAAAGACATGATCCTGAGGTTCCACTATGGTTAATGAGCCCCCCATTGGTTGATCAATGGAACATATAGTACATTAATTTTTCTGATTGATTGGGTCAACATCATAGTCCCTCAAGTAACAAGCACATTGAATTGTACCTAAAAACAAACTGGTAACTAATGTTGCTTAGAAAGCATGGTTGCCACTGCCACATGAGGATAGTTCAGGTGGGTGGACCTTATTCCCTGGATCTAGAAGATGCCTCTTTACCAGAATAGGTGATGCTGGGAGCCATAAAGAGACTCTGATATATTCCCTCCTTAAGAGGCCCTTTTTGGATTTTTGCATTTTCCAGTTGGCTTTGTTTTAGGTTTTTAGATACTATTCAATTGCATATTTTAATGTTCTTTCTGTAGAATTGGGGCAAGGTATAAATGAAATGAATGAATGATCCCCGTTCAACATAATTATTTAATAAAAATACAGACAATGCACTTCAAAACTCTTGATTACTGTGCCTTGCAGTCTCCTTCCCCATTATTAGCAGCTTTGGTGTTCTTTAGTTCTTTCTGCAGCTCCTCTTCGGCAGCTAGTATTTCTTTTGGCTTTTGATACTATAGGAAAGAAAATAGCCTGAATCTCTATTACCGCAAACAGAAATGCTATCAACATAGTGCCTCATTTGCAAAATTGAAAAAAAGAAGCAAAATCATTGGGATGTCATGTTCTCAGATTCATCCATTTAAGATATAATACTTAGAACAGTGATAGTGAACCTTTTTATTAGCACCCAGTGCCCAAACCAAAATCATGCGCACACTGGACAACTGGTCTTTGGGTTTCCAGCATGCACATGAGCACTGGCCAGCTGGTCCTCATGTGCGCTGGAGCACCAGAAACTTGAAGACCATCTGGCTGGTGTGTGAATGCTTGTTTTTGAGCCGTTTTCCAGACTTATTTGGGGACCATTGTTTGGGCTGTTTTCAAGTCATTGTTCAGACCATTTTTGATGGCCAAAAATGGCCTGGAAAATGTTCTGTTTCTTGGGCCATTTTCAGGCACTCCAGCACCTGCAAAAACCAGTTAGCCAGCGTGAATGCTCACATGCACACCGAAAACCAGAAGTGCAGCTGGTAACTATGTGCTCATAGAGAGGGCTCTGCATGCCACCTCTGGCACACGTGCCATAGGTTTGCCATCACGGACCTCGGAGATAAGGCTGTATCTCAAACACATACATTGCAATACACATATTTCGTTCAAATATTGAAATCTGCCTTATTGTATTTTTTGGTCCCATTTATCCTGCTGCAGAGTGAAATATCCCATGGCAGAGTGTGCACTTGAACTTTCCCAAGTGATACCTCCCTGTTCACTGAAGGAAATATTTCTGCACAGATCATTAAAAAAGATAATTATTTCAGGTTAGAAGGAAAAATGTGCAGAAATAGTGTGAATTTATTTTTTTCATCATAAACCTTACTGATATAATTTTCAATTCTTAACTTTCATCCCAAGGCCATTTCCCCCAAGGCCATTATCTCACGTTTTATACATTGCTCCTTAACTTACGAACACAATGGAATCCAAAATTTCCATTGCAAAGCAAGTCAGTTGTTAAGTGAGCTGAGTCCCATCTTATGACCTTTTCTGCCATAGTTGTTAAGCAAATCACTACACATGTTAAGTGAATAGGCTTTCCCCATTGACTTTGCTTGTTGGAAGCCAGCTGGGAAGGTTACATATGGTGATCATATGACCTCAAGACAGTGCAGCTGTCAAATACATGCCAGTTATCAAACTCCTGAATTTTGGTCACATGATTGATCTTGGGGATGCTGCAACCATTGTAAGTGTGAAACCCAGTCATATGTCACTTCTTTCAGTGCCATTTTGAAAAGTCATTAAATGAATGGTTGTAAGGTGAAGACTATATTTAAAAGCAACATAGTAAAAGCGGATTAATGCTAATAATGTCAGATTAGTTTTATGACAACTTACTGTGATAATCAATGTATTGTTGGCATGAGTAAAACTCAAGGCAGTGCTGTCCAAAGGCAACGGGAATCTGTCCAAATCAGGAATAGTGAATTTCTTGTAGTATCTGAAAGTAAATGTGGACATGAAAATAAAGACCATTCATTTTTTCACTAGTGGAAGAAAAAGAATTCCAAAATAATGTTTTTACATGAAGGAAATTTCAGAATTATTCCAAGAGTTAGAAGCTGGGTATCTTTCATTCAAGGCTGCAAGATTCCACTAAGAATTATTTTTAATATAGTAAAATGAGTTATGTTATATATGAATTATATTTAAAAATCTGTCTGAACAGATGTCACTATTAATTTAACCAGAAGGTTTTGTTTTTAAATGCAGCCGTATACTAAAAACTATAGTAGTAAGCATCAATCATTCTTTCTTAGAAAAGAGAAGGAAGGAAGGAAGCAGAGGCAACCATTTCCAAAAATGTTGCCAAAAAACCTAATCCAGCCATCAGGAATTAACCCTGTCTTAAAGGCATAAAAAATGGGCTTCCCAAACTGTGGGATACTTACTGAACAAACCATTGCTCATAGGAGAAGAGTTAGATAGGACCATTATGTTAACAGTTTGAATGTTAGTTTAATTTTGATTGCCTCAATTATGCATGGTGCTTACACTCTCATATTTATCAGGCACTTAGAATGATCCATCTTCTATTTTCAATTTAATTTAAGATAGAAGGTCAATATGCTTCCCTTCCATGAAACATGACTGCTATTTAGTTCTTTTGGGGGCTGGAACTCTTCCTTTATGAATGATGCTCTACAATTGATGTATGTTTAGTGCTCCAAAATGAGGCATAGGATATCAAACCTATGACCAATCCTTTTTGATTAAGTTAGTTTTGTTCAGAGGTTGATTGGTGGAACTAGTGGGACACAAACCACAAACCCTTTATTTTCCAAGCCCTGCTGAAAATGCATACAAAGACCCATCAGCCAGGGCTAACTTTGCCTGCTAAAGAAGAATGTTACCCCAGGGCTTGGAGACTTTTGCTTATATTTGGGAAAGGTGGCAGACATGGATAATAATGGAGATGTCAAAGGTTAAACAGCAAAGATTAGATGAACACAAAAGACAAGTTAAGGAAGTGTTAAGTTCTTACTGATTGAGACAATAAAAAAGCAACTCCCCAAATAGTCCAGTGTTTCAAAGAGCCTATGAAGCCCACAATGAGAACACCAACTTTATCTCCCCCACCCACCCAATAGGGCTGAGGCAGTGGGAAAATACCTGGTTTGAACTCCCAAGTAAAATCTGTGAAAGATCAAAGGAAAACAGATCTTCTGTTTTGCCTCCTCCAGCGTAATGTTAACTGCTACTCTCTCCTGCAATAACTGAATCTGCTGTGGCCAAGAAGGCTTTGCCTGTTTATTTGAAAGTTTGCTTTAATGGATTTGTTTTACAGCAAGAAGACTGAATCAAATCCCACCTCAGCAGCCTTTTGCTGTGGCTAAGAAGGGACATTGTTGAATGAGTAGAAATAGGTGGCAATATTTTTTAAGGTCCTTTGGGGAGCTATCTTCTCTTCCACCTTTACAATTGCAGAGTAGCCATTGAATAACTCCAGGTTTCTTCTGTTATATATCTTGGTAAAAGCTGCATCTGCTAAAATTCTAATTGTCATAAGCATTATGCCTTTGTCCTCCCTTTTATTTTTTTAATTTTAATTTTATTGTTTTATTTAAAACACATTACAGAATATACTAACATACCATATTTTTCAGAGTATAAAACACACCTAGATTTTAGAGATGGAAACCAAGGGAAAAAGTATTCTTAACCAAATGGTATAGTGATATATTATTTAATAAAATACCAGTGTAGCAGAATACTTTTTACAAACATGTACTTTTTACAAACTTCAAACTTGACAGCTTTAAGACTTGTGGACTTCAACTCCCAGAATTCCTCTTCCAGTCATGTTAGATGGGGTAAAATCAGAAGGCAAAATACCTCTGTTTTTGTTAAAAATGGGCCGTTTTTTGCCTGTTGTTTCACAAAAGTGAGGGCATTTTTGCCAGCACCCAGGAGTTTTCTACAGGCTTCCAAACCTCTGTCCATCCCATTTTTGCAAAAAACAGGCCCATTTTTCAGAAAAATGGGATGCAGGGGTGGGCTTTGGGACAGCAAAACTGGCTGTATTCAGTGCATAAGACGCACCAACATTTCTACCCTCTTTTAGGGTGGGAAAACGTACATCTGATACTCCGAAAAATATGGTATATTGATAGGAAGCACAGTTCCTATTTCAGTTATAGCTCTAGATCAGTCTATAAGTCTTTCTTCTATTTGTCATTTTCGTTGAATACATTTAATACATTTGTGATATATTTCAAATTTCCCACTATATATTTCTAGTTTCTGTTCTACCGTTTATAAAACTCTCTCTCTCCCTCTCTCTTTCTGTGTCATATACTTATAATACCGTTCATGTTTCTGATTCAATTTTGTAACCAATTATGAAACCTATTTGAAGTTGTATAGTATTCTGTTTCCTCCTTATTCTTCAATTCTTGTCCATTTCAGCACAATCAACAGTTTTCCTTATAATCTAATTTTTATTTGGTATTTCATTATTTTTCCATTTTTGTGCATAGACAATCCAAGCTGCTATTAAATAGGAATTATTAAACAATATATCCATTTTGAGTAATTTCTCAGCATAATTCCCAATAAGAAAATTTCTGGTTTCCAATCAATATATTTCTTTGTTACATTTTCTATCATCTTTTTAATCTTAATCTAACATTTTTTTAGCGTTTTCACATGTCTACCACTGGTGATAATATGTACCATATTCTTTCTGGCATTTTCAGCATGTGGGAGATTTTTTTTTAGACATTGTCTAAAAATGTGCCAGAGGAAGATGCCATCAATAAAACATCTTGCCTTGGTTTTTCTCTATATACCATTGATACTGTCAATTTTAAATTTGTCTGCGCATTTTTCCCTTTTGCCAATTCAATATTATAACCTAAATTTTGTGCCCTTTCTTCCCTTAAGCCAGGGTAAACAGTTTTCTCAGGATTGTAAGCCCCACCTTGCTTTTCCTACTAGCTGAAGTTAGCATCAGAGGAAGGGGCAGAACCTATACTTTATACTTTACCCTGAATCCCTGACTCTCACTCTAAAATACTATTGCTTAATATGACAGTAAATGGCTGAATTTAAGTGATACGATTTTGAATGAGTTTGGGAGGAATTTAAAAGTGGGACATTTTGGTGATTTGTTACCTAGAGTTTCCCTTCTTCCATTTTCATCTTTATCCTTAAGGGAAAAAAATGAAACAAACATTACTGAAAATTGGTAATTTTGGTAACTATTTTAGTAATATATCTCAGGAGGCTGGGATAAATACATGCAGCTGCCCGTTCCTGCCATAAAGGACTAACTAGAATCTCTCACATGATCAAGTCACAAGCACTAATGGGAATTGAACATTATGTAATATGGGGATTGGGAACCTGCGGGCTGGTCCCGGCTGGAAGTGGGAAGAAGTTGCCTCAGTTCCATCAGCAGCCCCACACAGGGAGGGAAAGATTAATATTGTGGGACATATCTGGTAAAAGAAGAACCTGGCTAGCAGTTTAGCAATAGGAAATCCCCAAGTTCCCATGTAGACTTCATAAAACCCCAGTTTTGGTAAAACAGTAGAATAATTTATGGGAGAATAAATAAAATGCAGATATATATGCAGTGCTTTTGTTGTTTTAGCAAAAAGGACAAGTTTCTGAATTGAAATTATTTTATCTTCTGCCTTCCTCACAATAAAGAACATGCTACAACGAATAATGGTATATAAAAGAGAAATCACAAAAGTCACATAATCCAAGTTCTATAAAAAGCCTAGCAGTTTTGTGGTGCAGCAATTTTTGTTGCAACACAACATAAATGAAAAATGTGTATTCCTCTGATAGAAGCCAATTCCACTTCTGAAGCTAATAATTGAAGTGTTTTCTTAAAGAGCTCAAATTACTGAAAGGCATGAAATAATCTGAGACATTAACTTTGTTCCATATGTGGGTTTTGGCTACTAATGATTTCTTGCTCTGTTTTTGATTGGATATTTAGGTGACAATTTTCTTTCTGCCTTCCAAAATTTCAGTGAATTGCATTGAAAAGAGCATTTTTAGCAACACATGCAGATATCCATTGTTAATGGCTTAGCCAGTGAATTCAGCCAATTATTCAGCTTCCCAGAATTGTGAAAAGCAAAGCATATAAATTTAATAAATATATTTCCATGTAATCAATAAATCATAGTTAAATCATGGCTAAGATAAATATGTGATTGAATGAAGTCTTTTGTTCTACCATCGGCCAACCAGAACGAATCACGTAAAAACTATTTACTGCAGCATTAATCCAACTTTTCCTAGTTTCTTTGATAGACAGAATAATTGAGATTTACTTTAGAATTTTTACTCAATCATGTCTGGAATTTCTAACAAGCCTAGCAAGCAAATATGTAAAATGTCTATACTAATTAAGGTATCCATCCCCTCCCCCCAAAAAATCTATATAAAGATTGTATTTTATATGCTAGGAACAATGGCGTCACTACTTCTGAATTGTCCAAAACATGTTAGACTATCTAAAATATACTGGGCTACTAAACGGTAAATGATTTCTTACAGGATCAGCTACACTGTATCTTTTTTTTAGTATTAGCTAACAGCCTCAAGAGGGATATGAAAGAAACAGGTTTCTCTTATTCTTTGCCTATCAGCAATTATAATTTAGAGCTACTTATTGCTGCACCTTGAGTTTTTAATTAAATATCATATCTAACACTTATTTGTCGTTAATTTGTTTAGTTCTTTTTGAAAGACATCTTATTAGTGAATGCAGTCTATGTCATAAACAGTAAAATGTATGCTTGTACTATATTTATGTGCAAGAGAACTCTGTCTTAATCTACCATAGGTTAAATTCATAGGTGATCCTGATTTAAAATGAGACTCTGCAGAAGGCCGAACATATTTAAGGACTGTTCAAATCAACAAATACTAAATTACATTCCTAACGATCAAGAGGAAACCCATTGAGCTTCAGGAACCTGATTCTGTACCTGCCAGTTCCAGTGAAAATAACAAAGATGCTAAATAGAATGACCCATAAGGTTAATGTAGTCTGGCCCTTATTGTGAAATGTTTGACAAGTCCTGACCATGTCCCTAGTTTTTTATTGTCATTGATTAATTATACTCTTTGCCCTCAGAAGAACTTTAGCCTAACATATATGGTAAAATAGAAAATAGAAGTTCTTGCCAACAGCACCACCTCTGGGTAAATATTAGGGATTGCATAAAAATGGAAAATAGGAAAAACAAACACTCTTTGTTCCAGGACTATAGCTTGATTCGCATATAAAATTAAGACGTCTCAATGTTTTTTTTTAATTTAGCATTGCATTCAAACCTATCCTTTAGGGGTATTTTCAAAATACAATACAATGGCTTGTTCAAAAATCAAACTCTTCATAGTGTTATGTGTGAATAATACAAAAAGCTCAGATTATGTATGGGATGGGCTGTTGGTTTATCAATTTAAAGCGCACTGACAATGTCTCCTTGAATGGTGAGAAAATGTTCACAACTCAATTGAAAAACTCGGAGCTGAAATCAACAGCCCAGCTACCAACCTGACCTATTAATAGTCAAGTGTATACGTCAGCTCAGATTGTTTTGTTAAACAATTATACATCTCCACCCCATGTCCAGTCAACGAAGCAGTGGAAGTGATGTGCCGGTGCCTGGAGGCTGTTGGGGCCTGGATGGGTGTCAACAAACTCAAACTCAACCCAGACAAGATGGAGTGGCTGTGGGTCTTGCCTCCCAAGGACAATTCCATCTGTCCATCCATTACCCTGGGGGGAGAATCACTGTCCCCCTCAGAGAGGGTTCGCAACTTGGGTGTCCTCCTCGATCCACAACTCACATTAGAGAAACACCTTTCAGCTGTGGTGAGGGGGGCGTTCGCCTGGTGCACCAGTTGTGGCCCTATTTGGACCAGGACTCACTGCTCACAGTCACTCATGCCCTCATCACCTCGAGGCTCGACTACTGTAGCACTCTCTACATGGGGCTACCTTTGAAAAGTGTTCGGAAACTTCAGATCGTGCAGAATGCAGCTGCGAGAGCAATCATGGGCTTCCCCAGGTATGCCCATGTCACACCAACATTCCAGTGTCTGCATTGGTTGCCGATCAGTTTCGGGTCACAATTCAAAGTGTTGGTTATGACCTATAAAGCCCTTCATGGCACTGGACCAGATTACCTCAGGGACCACCTTCTGCTGCACGAATCCCAGCGACCAGTTAGGTCCCACATAGTGGGTCTTCTCCGGGTCCCGTCAACCAAACAATGTCGCTTGGCGGGACCCAGAGGAAGAGCCTTCTCTGTGGCGGCCCCGGACCTCTGGAACCAACTCCCCCCAGAGATTAGAATTGCCCCCACCCTCCTTGCCTTTCGAAAGCTGCTTAAAACCCACCTCTGCCGCCAGGCATGGGGGAACTGAAATACATTTCTCCTAGGCCTTTACAATTTTATGCATGGTATGTCTGTATGTATGATTGATTTTTATATAATGGGTTTTTAACTGTTTTTAGTATTGGATTTTGTTATATACTGTTTTATTGCTGTTGTTAGCCGCCCCGAGTCTGCGGAGAGAGGAGGCATACAAATCCAATCAATCAATCAATCAATAAATAAATAAATAAATAAATAAATAAAACAATACAACTGTTAGGAAAATAAAAATTCAGAATATTACAATAGAGAACTAACATCATTTCCACATCCTACAAGCTTCCCACAAATACATCCAAATTTATCCCACCATGAGTGAATCTGTTCACTGACTTCTTATTTGTTGTGTGGACCACACAGTGACGCTGATCCTTTTCTACTGAAACACTGTAGACATCCTTAGGATATGGCAGGTTTCGGATCCGCCACTGGAAACTGCTTTTGGTGTCTTTTCGCACAAAGACAGGCTAGAGAAAAGAGAAACTGAATTCAGCCCAGTGTTGTTCAGTTCAACTAGACACCAGCTGTAATAACTTTACAACAACAACATGAATAGGATTTTCCAAAATTATGCATGCAAGTGCTGGATTCTTGTCTCAATTGAAGCAACACTAGATTTGGGAAAAATATAGACTGAAGTAAAAAAAATGGTTAAGGAACAAAAGTAGAACAAAGGTGGGGGGGAGAGTCCATTTCATAAAAGACTGCAATCCATTCAATAATTAATTACATTCAAGACCATAGTTCCTTCTAAGCTGAGCAGTGAGCAATCGCTCACTTAAAAATCATCATCAACTCAGAGTTTTCCAAACCTGCCCAGAAGCCGAGAGGGAAAGAGTGAGAGGGAAGGAGAGAGAGAGGAAAAGAGGAAGAGAGAGAAACAGATAGAAAAAAGAGAGGAAGGAAAAGAGAAAGAAAAAGAATGGGAGTAAGGAAGAGAGAAAGAAAATCAAAATCTAGTTTGAAACTAGCTCAACTATTTAAGTGGCATTTTGATATTGATAGAGTTGCCCTATTATGAGCTCACTGTTATAGACACACAGTACAGTATTTTATTTTGAAATTCTCTGAGGCAAAACAGGGTGGGTTTTTTATTTGTTTGTTTGTTTGTTTGTTTATTTGTTTATTTATTTATTGTTTTTGTGCTGCCCAGTCCCGAAGGGACTGCCGCTCAGACACTATACTTTTCCGCCCACCCCAAAAAAAAATTAGAGGGAACACTGTTCAAGACACCAAACTCCCTTCATACAAATATATGGGATAGTTCAGGTATTTGTACATACATGAAACGTACATACTTCAACTGAATATTGAATGTAATGGAACTATTTTGTTCCAGATAGAAGGGAGAGTGTACAAGGAGAAAGAAATCAAGAAAGAAACCAAGAACCCACACACTATGGATTGATATACGTACACATTTAATAAAACCATGAGAATTGGGTGATGGCACAAGGGGGAAAACTGCCGCTGTATCTAGGCATGCAATACCGAGGGAAGAAGCTGAAATGGTTTGTGTCCAGGATGTAAGCAGGGGTCTGCAGATATTTTCTCAACCCTTCTGATCTGTGCAATATACAATCTGTGGAAAGCAGACCGTTGCAATGATTCTTTCTGCAGTCTTGACTATGTGTTGCTCTGTACCTGTCCTGTTTGGTTGCTGAACCACACCACACAGTGATAGACTCAATAATTCTTCTGTAAAATTGCATCAGCAACTTCCCGGGCAGTTTGAACTTTCTAGGTTTATGCAGGAAGAACATTTGAAAGAGATTCTAACTTTAAGGCAGAACCATAATACAAAGCATAAACCTTTTTATAAAAATATTATTTAGCTCTTGGCATTTTTGGCTAAATTATAGCCAGTGCCATGGAATAAATCATCAGTGGAATTAAAGCATGCTTCCTCATTACAATTTAGGAAAGAACTGAAAACATATTTACTACCCAAGGGCTTACACTGCAACTGTTTTAGTTGATGTGTGTTATATGTATTATGCTTTGTATATGTTTTTATAGGTTTATTATACTTTGGAAGCCACCCAATTGCCCAGAGCCATAAAAAGATTGGAGAGCGCTTATATCCCCCAAAGCAATCAATATACCACGCTAGTGTTTTCAAACTCAGCAACTTTAAGATGTGTGGACTTCAACTCCCAGAATTCCCCAGCCACACATTTTTAGATTGCTGAGGTTGAGAAACACAACATGACACTATAACTGGAAGCACACATGATTTAATGAATGGCTACCAATCTAGTTCTAAAGCAGAGTTACCCAACCTTTTTGGCTTTGTGGCCCAGCAGGGCGGGAGAAGGGATGGTTCCACCCGAGTGGCGGGCAAGTACACAGCTCCATTTGTGTGAGCGGCGGGCACACGCACCTGCTTGTGCAAATGGAGCATGCACACGCTTGCCTGCTGCTTTTAACTAGCTCAAATATACCCGGTGACCTTCCATGGCTAAGAATGGACTTGAACATGAGTCTCTTGTAAAGGAGCCATATTAAACTTTTCATATTTACAAAAATGTCTCCATTCAATGTTAATTCAGCTCTTTTTGACTACAGTGAACTTTCAATTATAATTCCTCTGTTTAAATTATATTGAAATTTAAAGTATAGTTGCTATCTCTTAGCTCAACTTATAAGAATGCTGTGAGGAAAAATTCAAAGAAGCAAATGCTTCATAAGTTGAGTTAGACTCCTTGTAGGAACAGCATGGTAACTCATTTAACAAATAAATCTTTATAGATCAGGAAAAGACAAAGTAGAAAGGAAGAGCATAATGGACATTTCTACCATTATGGATTATTCGTGCAGTTTGGTATAGAAAGAAAATCTGATATACATTTTTTAAAATAAAAAAAATCAAGGTAGAAAAATTGGATAAAGTATATTTTCTCTACTATCAAATGCTGAGGTAGAAAATATTGTATTTACATTGGTATTGCTCTCCTTTATGAACTCACGGTCCAGTGCTCCTGCTGCAAGCAATGTGGGTTCTCCCACTTCAACCTCCCAATTGCCAGGTGCACCCAGGGCATTCTTCTCTCTCCATTTTCTTACTGCACAGAAAGGACAAAGATAAAGAGAAAAAAAATGAGATATTTATTTTTTCAGGGAAAAAAGTCCCAAATGAAATATTAAGAAATTAACAGGTGATTGCTATTAACAAATTAAGTCAAATACTTTTGAATTCAATTTATTTTTAAGTATGCTTCTTTCCTTTTGCAGAAACAGAATACAGGTGGGTTCTTGGCTTGTGATCACTCATTTAGTGACCATTCAAACTTGCAATAGCAGTGAACAAGAGGGATTTATATGTCCTCATAGTTTCAGCTGTTTGCAGCATCCTCACAGTCACATTATCACGATATGGGTGCTCAGCGCCCAACTTATGATACTAATATTGCACCAAGCTGCAGTCACATGATCATACTTTCCAACGTCCCCTGTTGGTTTTCCACTAGCAAAACCAATGAAGAAATTGGCAGGAAGTTGGAAATTGTGGTCACATGTGATCATTGCTTAACTTCCTACATGGTCTTCACTTATCAACAATAATGTGAACTGCTAGGACTGATTGATAAGCAGTGCTATCCCATGATGTCATATTTTATCACCATGTCACTTAGCGGCAGCAGTTCTAATCCAATTGCTGTTGTAGAGTTTTTGAACATATTATTAACATGAACATGTGTTAAAAGAGCATTTAAAACTGCTGGCTTTGAGCTACAGATTATGCAATTTACTAGCTTTGTCCTGATGGTTGCGCAACATTTCAGATCCAAAAGCAAAAGTTTGCTTCAGAATATATAGCATCAGTCACACTCCCTCAGTCCAACTCACCTCACAGAGTTGTTGTAATGGGAAACGTAGGAGCTAGCCAACTTGAATTGTTTATTTAAAAATAACAAAGGTGGGATAAAAATAAATAAATCAGCATGTAACTTTTTAAATCATGAGAATCTTTTTCCTGGGATTCTGCCAATGCATTCCAAAACACTTTATTTTTTCAAATCCAAAACATTGCATAGCTTTAGTCACATAGGCCCAGAGAATCAAATCATCTGAGAAGTGATCCAGGTTTCAATCCTACAGATAGCAACACCCATTGATACTTTCCAGTTCAATTCATGTTCAGGCACTAGTTTTGGAAACACTACTACACAGTGTGAAAAACAGGTTAAAAGCAAACAACTTGATTAGTCTAACTTATCCAAAACAAGGGGCAGTTGGAATTTCCTATCCACGTCTTCCTGGATAACAACAAGCTATTATTACAGTTATATTACATGTAACACTTACTTAACTACCTTAAGTAGGCTGGCAACTCCATCGCCAACATGAAACACATGACTGTTCAGCTTAGCTATGGCAGTTATGGACTTTTGTTCAATGAATTGCATGCAGTCATTAGAAAAGGATCCACCCATATCTAAGTCATTCTTGGAAGAAAGTAAGGGACTGTCTCCACTTCAATTCCCCTCTGCCCATTCCCCTATCTTCTACCCATCTCTGCCCTGTGGGTCATCCACCTATCTGCTGCTACCAGCTGCCCTTGCTATTTGCCTTGCTCCCTGCTGCGCTGCATAGCATTACTAGCTAGGGCAGGGATAGGCAAAGTTGGCTCTTCTATGACTTGTGGACTTCAACTCCCAGAATTCCTGAACTAGCACGATTCTGGGAGTTGGAGTCAATAAGTCATAGAAGAACCAACTTTGCCTACCCTGAGCTAGGGTCTTATTTTATGCTAGTGCAGCCATGTCCTTCTTTCACACCAATAACGAGGATGGGCAAATAAGGCCCTAGCCATCACACAAAAGAAAGCCCTGGCTGTTGTGAGAAAGAAGGACATCACCAGCATCCAAAAGAACAGTGCAAAAGAAAGGTTTAGTTTGTAGTGGTGAATGGTGCCACAGCACAATACATATCCACCTATTCTGTAGCTCTCATCCACTGACCTGTGGACCTTCATTGCAGCTCCCCTGCATGTGATGAGCCCAGCAGCCAGAGGCAGGAAAAGATGATGACAAAAGTCAGCTAGGAATGGGAGTAGGGCAATAGGAGACTGGTCATAAACGCAGGCAGATTAAATTTTGTTCATGTGACCACAGCAGCACTGTGATCACCAGAACTTCAAAGACTGTTCGTAAGTCCCTTTGTTCAATGCTATTGTAACTTACAATAGTTGCTGAACAAATGGCCGTTAACCAAGACTACTTTTAAACACCTGGGACAGAAAGATACAAGAATTCAAAGTTTGAATTCGCTATAAATAGAGCCTGTACTTGATCTATTGCAGATGGTTAAATTCTCTCTCTCAAAAAAAATGGTATAACAGCATTGTGCCCTTGATTCTCTGTGTGCACGTGTCTCTACAGTTTTGTCAAAAGAAATATGATAAAGCCATGCAGTCTCAGGAGTAATACCAATACAATGAGTGGATTAATTTTTAGTTTAATCGCAAACTGTAATATAAGAGCTGGGGTGGCGCAGTGGTTAGAGTGCAGCAATGCAGGCTATTTCAGCTAACTGCTAGCTATAGTTCAGCAGTTTAAATCTCACTACCGCTCAAGGTTGACACAACCTACCAAGGTGGGTAAAATGAGGACCCAAATTGTTGGGGGCAATATGCTGATTCTGTAAACTGTTTAGAGAGGGCTGTAAAAGCACTATGAAGTGGTATATAAGTCTAAATACTATTGCTATTGCTATAAACTGAGACATCAATGCTTAGAGTTAATGCTGTGGTTAGGAAAACAGATAAAGACATGTAGCTTAGCCCTGTAATCTCAGAGATAAGGCCAACTTTGCTTTCACTGCCCTTTCTTAGCATGGATCTCTTTCATCCAAAGTTCATTGCTTTACTGGCCTGCAGAATGTGCAAGACAAAATCTGTATTTCAAATCTACCGGGAATTTACCTATTCACCTTTCCAAGTTTGAACTAGAAGTAAGAAAAGTCAGTTGGACTTACAGAGTAGCTGATGTGTTTTCAGGTCATACTCTTCTGCCATCTCCTTTCCATCCTCAAACAAGTAATGGATTTTTCGTTTCCCTAAAGAGAACACAGTAGGTGGAGCTAAAAAGGAGAAATAGAAGGAAATCCCACTTCACAGATTTAATATATGTGCCCCCCCCCCCGCCGCCAAGTTTGGCCAGAGTGACTTTTAGAGATTGACAGCTCTCCATCCATATGACTCCTTTACTAAAGATGCCGGGGTGGCACAGTGGTTAGAGTGCAGCACTGCAAGCTACTTCAGCTAACTGCTAGCTGTAGTTCAGCAGTTCAAATCTCACCACCGGCTCAAGGTTGACTCAGCCTTCCATCCTTCCGAGGTGGGTAAAATGAGGACCCAGATTGTTTGGGGGCAATCTGCTGATTCTGTAAACCTCTTGGAGAGGGCTGTAAAAGAACTATGGAGCGCTATAGAAGTCTAAATGCTATTGCTAAACGCAAGTTTTGATGGAAATAATCTCCAATGTTAACAGGTTGATTTCCACATGCCCCCCACAGTGGTAAATAGAGTTCCGTTAGAAATAAAAGAGACTCGGGAATTTAAAAAAAATCTTTTAAAAAAAAACAAACAAACTTTAAAGAGATTTTTAAGTTGGCTCTTCAGTCTATCCCTATGAGGGGTCGGCGAACCCAAAAGCGAAGGCAACGCGAAACTACTACCGCCTTTTCGCTCCTTGGAGACCGGGAACTGCAAAGGCTTCTCCCACCTTAGAAAGCTTCCCCAACTTCACCCGCCACCCCTTTGCCCGTGGCCGGGGGCTCATTCCCCCAGATCGCCCCTATTCCAGCCCTCCGCCATCCCGTTACCATCGGCGAGCAGGGCGGTCTTGCGAGCACCCCGCAACCGCTCCAGCCAGCCGGTCCCAGCCATATTTGAGGCTCGGCTAGGCACGTTACCAAGGCAACGCCTCCTGGTCTTCCGGCCCCTGACCCGGAAAGAAACGCCCCGCGCGCGTCACAGCGATACCGTCGGTAAGGGAACGTTGCCCTCCTCGGTATGGTTCTCCTCGGCTTCTCTTTGGACGTTGCGTAAGGGCTCCCCTTCCCTTCTCCAGACAGAGGGGCAACGTAGGTAGATGGGTGGGTGTGAGGCAGCGAGGCGAGGCGGGGCGCCCCTCAGTCGCCTTGGAAGAACGGCAGTGGGCTATATTCCCTAGCCAGCAAAGCAAGAATGCAGCCAGCCAAGTAAAACTGGCTAGGGAATTCTGGGAGTTGGAGTCCTCCGGGCTTAAAGTTGCCAAGGTTGGAGACCCCTGGGTTAGAGAAGCGCCGCGGGATTTTGACCATGGTGTCTCTACTCCCTCCGGGTCGGGATCCCACAATCTGCGTTGATTTCAAAGGCTATAGTCCTTCACTGGCATGTCTTGTAAACCAAAGTTTATGGGAAGTGCATCTGAGTAACGCTAAATTGCGGGAGGCTCTCCTGGGTGTATGCGGGAGAGATTTCCTTGCAGACGCTTTTATTTGAAATCAGATTAACCGAAGTGCTGATACCATTGGCTTCAGCTCCTGATACAATTGTCCATTTAATTTTAATAAAAGGTTGTGCCATTTGGTTTAAAATGAAACAATATCATAATATTCAAAAGTAACAATATTGATATTGTTGTTACTATTTTTAGCTGCTATACTTTATTGGAGGTTTTGTATTTGAGGCTTTGATCACAGTTGGATAGAGCAGTGTTTCCCAACCTTGGCAACTTGAAGATATTTGGACTTCAACTCCCAGAAGTCTGGAAGTTGAAGTCCAAATATCTTCAAGTTGCCAAGGTTGGGAAACACTGGGATAGAGATTGCAAAAGTGCTACAAATTAAGATTCTCCGGTATTTCCCAACTCTTTAATCTCTAATAGCATGGCTGTTCATTATCCTTTTAATCAGGGGTCCCCAAACTTTTTACACAGGGGGCCAGTTCACTGTCCCTCGGACTGTTGGAGGGCCGGACTATAAAAAAAAACTATGAACAAATCCCTATGCACACTGCACATACCTTATTTTAACGTAAAAAACCAAAATGGGAACGTACTATTTAGAGGGGGGGGGGAAAGAAGTCTGAAATTCATATATGTTTATGTTTTGTTTTTAATTTTCTTTTGTTAACATCTGATTGGTTATACAAGGTTTTCTTGGTTTATAGAAAAATATATAAAAATATTTATAGAAAAATATATAAAGAAAGAAGAAAGCACTTTGGCATAATGGTTAAGTTAGAAATATAATTGGTGTTGTACTTTTTGAAGGAATATTAAGGAGGGAATTTAATTAAAAGAAAAGTATGTACCTGGATCACAACATTAGAAAAAAAACTTTTGCAACTTTTTTGATGATTGATATTAGTTACTGACAAAATACTGCATTTTATTCAGGGAAAATTAGATGGTACATTGTATTGTTTGAATGTATGTTGAGAGAATTTTTTAAAAAAATTTACACCGCCCCCCAAAAAAAGTCCTTCCTTCCTCCACCCCTCAATTCATTTCATTCTTCCTTCCTTCCTTGTTCCCTCCATTTCTTCTTCTTTCCCTCCCTCCCTCCTTCCCTCCTTTCCACTTCTCTCTTCCCTCTCCCTTTTCCCCCTTCTTTCTCATTTGTTTTGTTTCCCTCTCCCTCGTTCTTTCCCTCCATCATTTTCTCATTTTTCTCTTTTTCTCTCTCACATTCCCTCCCCCTCTCACTTGTTTTCTCTCCCTCTCTCTCATGCTTTCCTTCTCTCTCCTTTTCTTCTCTCTTCCTTCCTCTCTTCTTTTTTTTTCTGCCCTGCAACGCGCCGCGAGCCAGTCGGCTGCAAGCAGAAGCTCCAAGACAGTGGCACCGACGTCGGGTCGCAGTACATTGCTGGCGCTGCGCTTGGGTACAGGGCTGGCACTGGCCCGCTGGCTGGGCCGGGACGGAGGTGCCAGCCCCATGCCCAGCGCAGCGCCAGCAATGTAGGGCGTCCTGCAACACATCAAGCCGCCGGCGCCGGTGCCTTGCAGCCAACCGCCCCACTGCTGCCTTACAGCTACTGCTCAGTGCCCTCCCGCTCGACCCACATTTGGCAGCGCCACCTTCGCGGCTTGCCCTGCTGCCCCACGCCCGCCAG
The DNA here is from genome assembly GCF_031021105.1 of Erythrolamprus reginae. NCBI lineage: Eukaryota > Metazoa > Chordata > Lepidosauria > Squamata > Dipsadidae > Erythrolamprus > Erythrolamprus reginae. Next base: position 65,953,906 of record NC_091954.1, on the reverse strand, counting down.
AGCTGCCCAGTGCAGCCGAAGCCCAGGGCGGAATAGGCGGCGGTGGCTGCTTCAGGCCCGCCCCCAAGCTAAGCTTCCTTTGGCTTCCTTCGATGCAAAGCTGCAAAGCTCACCTGCCGCCTCGAAGGAAGCCAAAGGAAGCTCAGCTCAACGAGGACCGGGTGTTGGTCCCTTGAAGCTGCCGCCGCCGCCACCCACCAAGGAGATCCCTTTGCCCGAACGGAGGCAGCGGCGGCGAGCTCAAGGAACCAAGAGCCGGTCTTTCTTGGCGCTGAATTGTTGCAGCTTCTGAGGCCGCCTCCGGGCGAAGGGATCTCCTCGGTGGGCGGCCTCGGTCCGAAAAGGAGCCAGTCCTTTTCGGACCGAGGCTGCCCATCGAGGAGATCCCTTCGCCCGGAGGCGGAGGCGGCCTCAGAAGCTGCAACAATTCAGCGCCGAGAAAGACCGGCTGTTGGTCCCTTGAGCCCGCCGCCGCCACCTCCGTTCAGGCGAAGGGATCTCCTTGGTGGGCGGCGGCGGCGGCAGCTTCAAGGGACCAACAGCCGGTCCGCGTTGAGCTGAGCTTCCTTTGGCTTCCTTCCTTTCTCTACCAAGGAGATCCCTCAGCCCGAACGGAGGCGGCGGCGGCGGGCTCAAGGGACCAAGAGCCGGTCTTGTTTATTGCCCCCTCCAGATGCTCTTGCAGGGCTTCCAGGCTCCCCACGGGCAGCGAAGAAGCAAAAAAGCAGCACTCTCCCGCTCTCTCTCTCCCTCTCTTTCTTGCGTTATTTCTCTCTCACACTCCCTTTCTATGTCTTCCTCTTTCTCTCTCTCTCTCTCTCTCCCTCTCCGCAGCAGACCCCCCACACGCCAAAAGTGCCCAAGCGCGCACAAACCTCACCGGTGCAAAAAAAAAAAAAAGCGGCACTGGAGGGACAAAGACGGTCTGCAGCTGAGCGTCTGGAGGAGGAGGAGGCGGAAAGCCAGGGGGCGGGGAGGAAAGCAATTGGCCAATTTCTTTCTCAGAGGAACTGTTGCTGCTCTGCCATAGGGTGCTTTCCTCCCCGCCCCCCCTGGCTTTCCTCTTCCTTGCCGCCGCCTGACGCTCGGCAGCAGAGTGGAGATGAGATTCGGGAACTTCGTATATTATAGATGGTAAAATCTTGTACGCTGCTGCGGGCCGGGTAAATGACCTCAGCGGGCCGCATCCGGCCCGTGGGCCGTAGTTTGGGGACCGCTGCTTTTAATGAAAGAGGTGGAACATTGAATCTGGGATTGAGGAACCATAGTTTATAGCCGTGATGGCAAAGCTACAGCACATGTGCCACAGATGGTACATGGAGCCGTAGTTGAGGGCACACAAGGTTTTGCCCTGTGTCAGCTCCAGTGCACATACATGCACTGCCAGCTGATTTTCGGCCTTGGGGAAGGCAGTCTTTGCCCTCCCCAGGGAGTGAGAAAAATGCCCAAAGGGAAAATCGGAAGTCCGTTTTTCAAACTTCTGGTTTGCCCGTTGGGCTGTTTTTCACACTGGATGTTCCTATTTCTGGCATGCAAGAACAAAAAGATTTGCCATTACTGGTTTATAGTGTTTGAGCACATGCTTTGGGTTCAGCAAATCTTAGATTCAGTATCTGTGGTCTTCATTTTTGCCAGGAAAACTTAGCCCAAGAATATTGATTCTACTGCACAGTGATCTGACTTATAGGTTCTGAATTCATAAAATATTTCTCAGCTTAATGCCCATATTTGTGGATCATACTGTCTTTGCTCCTCCTAATTTTAGGACTCTGTTCTAAGGCCAGCCAAAAAGTTACAATAAGAACTCTCATATATACAGTAGTGTAATACCATTCCTAAACAGGAAATCAATATACAGTTTATTACTTGCAATGTGTATATGATATACACTATGATATATATTGCAGTACATTTAAATATATTACAATTTTACCTATATGCTATCCCAAAGGAGATCTTTTAAAATCCCATTATTTTCTGTACCACCCGTATGTAGATGACATTCAACATTGATTTTCAATCCCAAACCTATTTTCTCTGCGTTTCCAGTGTCTTCCCAAATGTATCTGCTCATCTTCTCTAATCTTTAGCAAAATAACATTCACAATAGTGCTAAAAATATAAGCTGATAGTGGCAAAGAAATATTAGGAAATAGTTACTGTATATATAGTTACCAAGTACTGTACACAGATTTTGAAATGCTAATTTTACCAACACATCTAATACATCTTCAATTGTATTAGATTAGGTACAATGAAAAGGCTAATTTCTGTGACTGACTGGGATATGTACTAGAACTATTAATCTGTTCAAAAATGATAGAACAAAAGGATACCTATTGTTAAGAATTACCTGCCATTAAAATTATCTCTCATTCTCCTGTTAGGGAAGAAGATATCTATGGTCCATGGAACCTCAAGGAATTGTCAAAGCTTTCCGCAAACGAAAGAAGTTGAAGGATGAGGTACACACTGCACCTTTAAAGATTTGGAAAGAAGAAGCCAAGAATCACCAAGGTGATTTTTTTCTTTCTCACTTAGACATGTGAAGCTCTCATGGTGTGATTTACCTTGCTGTTAATTTTTGTGGTTTAATTTTATGACAAATGGTTCCTTTCAGAGAAATGACTTAATCCTTAAAAAGTTCAATCTCTACAATGCAGCAATATAATAACATGGCTATATGTTATAAAACACTAACTTCCACTATATTTCATCAAGTGATCAGATTTTCTTCACTCTGAAAAGATTTGTACCTTAACTCTATCTTATTGATCATCTTTCTTTGTGGTATTTTTACCAGGCTGGTTGGAGCCAATCACAGCTTATGTGTTGCAAGCAGGAATTGGCCAAGCCAGGGCTGAGATCTTCTCTAAGCAGATCATCCACAATGGAGGACACATCTGCAGCCATTTTTCCCCAGATGTGACACATGTAATAGTAGATGAAGACATGGATTTTGATCGGGCTTTTCGGCTCCTCAAACTTAAAAAGTTACCTCAGGGATTGCAGCTAGTGAAGGCATCATGGCTGAGTTCTTGTATTACAGCACAGCAGATCTTGGACACTACTGATTATAGACTCATCGTCCCAGAGAAGTAAGTCTCTCTCTTAAATACTTTATCCAGTTTAAATGGGGAATGTTTATGCAAAACTGATAATCCAAAATGCAATAGAAAAAAGAACTTTGTTTGATATTTTTAGTATCAACCATCGGCCAGTCTCAAATATCCTATTTTTTGATAAGGTGACTGAGAAAGTGGTGGTTTTGATCAATTGGATGCTGATTTTCTGAAGTGATTTTACTGGATATTTCATCTGGGAAATGACACTGAATCTGTTTTGGTAGATGAGCTAAGAAGAAACTACAGTTAATCCTCGACTTAACAACAGTTCGTTTAGTGACCATTCAAAGTTCCAATGGCACTTGAAAACATGAGTTATGACCGTTTTTCGCATTTACAACCATTGCAGCTTCGCCTTGGTCCCATGATAAAAATTCAGATGTCTGGCAACTGGCTAATATTTATGATGGTTGCAATATCCCAGGAGAAGGAAAATCAGTGGGAAAGCCAGATTCATTTAATACCTGCAATGATTCGTTTAATAACTGGCAAGAAAGGTTATAAAATGGGGAGGGAGAACTCTTAATGTCTCACCTAGCATTAAAAGTTTTGGGCTCAGTTGTGGTTGTAAGTCGAGAACTACCTGTATACGGGTGGAATTTCTCTTGGACCTCTCAGTAGTTTCTATAGCGTTGATCATGGATGGTATCCTTCAGATCAATGGGTTATATGGCAAGGTGGAACCTTGGGAGCGCTGTTTTGCAGTGATTCCAATTCTTCCTCTTAGAATTAGTCCAGAAGACGATGCTCAAATTCACATACAGTGTTCCATGGGATTCTGTCTTCCCCTCTGTTGCTTAACATATACATGAAAGCAGTCGGGGAGTTTAAAAAAATAAGCTGAAATATAACTGGATATTTCAGCAAGACAGCAGTCTAAAACATGCTCTTAATCAAATATGTCTTTCTTACTAAGTACATATTTGATTTGTCTGTTGATTTGTTTGAAGTGGGCTCCATATTCCACAGAGGGGGATATTATTTAATACATGTGAGGAATCTCAAACATATACCATGTGCAAGGAGATTAAGAATATTTCTGAACTAGAAGAAACTTGAACTAAAATGAGGAATGGAAGAAAATCCCCATACAAGAATAAAACCACTTACCTGCAGGAAAATATTTGGAAGCTGCAATTTTGGCCAATGGAAATGATATAAAATATTGAAAGAAAGGACACCTTTTTTTTTTCTTTGGCCATATTCACTGTTTCCTTATTTTGAATCCCCAAGTAACTGCATATAAGTAAGCATCCCCATTTTCAGAAAAAAATATGCTATTTTATGAATTCATTGGAATTTTTAAATTTGACATGAATGCCTACTTTTTTTCACTGAATTGTACCAATGTATGGTTGCAATGATGAACAATGTGACATACCGTGTTTCCCCGATAGTAAGACACCCCCGATTGTAAGACGTATCGGGGGTTTCAGGGGGGTCGGCTAATATAAGCCGTACCCCGAAAGTAAGACATATGTCTTACTTTCGGGGAAACACGGGGGTATTGCCGGGGGGTGAGCCCGATGACGTCGCTTCCAAGCTCCCCGCGCGCCCCTCGCCTTCGCCTCGCCGCGGCGCCACCGCCTCTTCCCCGGCTTGGCAAAGCGAAGGACGGCGCTGGTCCGAAGCGAGCCAAGCGGGCGGCGGCTTGCAGCGAAGGCGCTCATCCCAGCAACCGAGTCCTGCCAAGGCTCGGTTGCAAGCAGCCAGCGAGGCCGACCGGCTCCGAGGCGAGCGGCCGGAGCTGCGCCCTCCTTCGCCCGCCTCCTTTCCGGCAGGCAGGTGGGGCTGCCCAACTGCGCAGAGCGGCTCCTCCCCTCCAGACACACGCTTCCCCGACACGCGTCTGCGGCTCCACGCGTGCACGCCGCTTGGAGCCCTGAGGTTGAACTTGGAAAAGGGCTCACGAGGCTCCTGTCCCGCGGCTGCCGTTCTGGACTCTGGGGAGATGCCTTCGGGAACGCGACACTTTCAATTTTTTTCCAATGTAAGACATACCCCGAAAGTAAGACGTAGTGAGGCTTTTGGGGGGTAAAAAGAAAGTAAGACACTGTCTTACTTTCGGGGAAACACGGTAGTTGAAAGAGAGGCCAATGATATGTATAGGAGGTCAAAAAATACAGCAGAAACCTTAGAATTGGTTCTGTATAATTACAAATACCTAGCTGTGTGACTAATAGAATGTAAGTACATAAGATCATCTTTTCATTACAGTATGTGCCTGTTTAATATCCACAGCAAACAAGAGTCAGGATAGACCCTTCAGCTTTGGGGGGTAAAAAATCATGTATTTTGGAAGAATATATCTCAAATGAATTTCCTAGCCCCTTTTTATATTGTTCTTCTGCCTTTAGTTGATAAGAGAAATGCCCCAAATTCAATTATTTGTTGTTTATTAATTCTTGGCAGATATCTAGATGAGACTGGATTTTCAGTGGAACATTCACCATTGCTGAATGAGGATAAGGTCCACCCCAAAGCAGAGAACACAGTTATGGAACTGAAAGAAGAATCAAACACTGAGACCAGCTCTTTCTGTGATACTGTACAGGTAGTTTTTGATTTACGACCAGTTGCGTAATAATTTTTTGAAGGTACGAAGATTTTGGAAACAGTGCTTTAAAACCCTCCTAGCTATTGTAAAATATTGTATTATTTATTTATTTGTTCGATTTCTATGCTTTCCAATCCCGAAGGACTCAGGGCGGCTTACAACAATATAAAAAAGTACAGTTAACAATAAAAAGAAGTCAAGTATAAATGAAAACAGTAACCAATCAAAACATATTTATCATTCAATACGATTTGGCCATGAAAGATGTACAGTTCATGGCCCCCAGGCCTGCCAGCAAAGCCAGGTTCGTAGCCTTTCGGAAGGCCAGCAGGGTGGGAGCAGTACGAATATCAGGGGGGGAGTTAATTCCATAGATCTGGGGCGGCCACAGAGAAGACCCTCCCCTGCGGCCCCGCCAACCTGCATGGCATAGTCGATGGGACCCAGAGAAGGCTAAAACTGTATGATCTTATTGGTATCTGAGAGGTATATGGCAGGAGATGGGCCCATGTAGGGCTTTATAGATAATAACCAACACCTTGAATTGTGACCGGAGACTAATCAGTAGCCAGTGCAGCTCGATTGTATGCCTCCTTTGCAGTCCAACAATCCTAATCTGAGTACTGGGCAACCTATTTATACTTATGATCAGTTACCAAGTGCATGGCAATTTTATGATTACCATTTGCAATCTTCTACAGGTATATATGAGCTCTGTAGGCATGGGGCAGCAGTGTTTTTTTATTTCTACATTTTAAATTTAAAATATTTATATAAACCTAATAAAAAATGAAGTATTCCCTAGTAAACCTAGGCTCATAAAACATCTGTCTTTATTTATATTTGTTTTTCAGAAAAATATAGGACAATAGAATAAAACAATATGTTGTAAATTATTTCTGTTATTATGCAACCTTCTGTTTAAAGTATGTTGATGTACGTTCTATCTTTTTTTTATTTTGGCACTTATTTATTTATTTATGAAATTGATTTGCCACTCATCTTGTAGCCAAGACTTTGGGTGGCTTATAACATAGTTTCAGAAGGTTCTGTTTGCATTTTGTACATTTCATAAAGACCTTCATATAATATCTGGACTTCATTGAAGAAAAAGTAAAAACTACTGTTCAATATTTTCCTATTCTGAGCTGCATAGTATGGTACCCAAGATATCTCATATGGAATTGTGGTGTCTTCTTATGGCTATAGAATGTAGAGGTGGCAAATACCCTTTCCCCCACCAAATAAGACATCTCCTTATAATAAGCCCAATCAGGCTTTTGAGTGCATGGCAATAAGGCCAAGTGCTCATTTCAGGGTTCAAAAAAATATAAGAGAGGATCTTATTTTCTGGGAAACATGGGTACCTACTAAACACTGGTACCTACCTACAAAATATTCATTATTACTTTTGAAAATGCTTTGAACATAGGACACATTTACTGTGACAATCGATTGTATTTTGGTAATTCCAGATATTTTGCCATCTGTACTTCCTAATTTTTGATCACCATTACTAGGAACATAAATTGTAGATATGAAACTGCTAGTTCAATTGATATTTGCTTTGACTCTGGGTTTCTGTGATTATTTCTCATGGGTCTTAATTCTGCTCTATATTTTATTTTTATTTCTTTAATATAATTTTTATTGAAGAAATTTTAACAAGATAAAAGCAAGACAAATATTACAAAAGAAACAAAGAAATTGAAGAATGGTGCCCCATGCTTTACAATGTCTATATATCGTGGCAGAATGAGCTCATTCTGTGATTGGATAAAATGATAACTCAATTTCATTGCTCCCTCTTCTGCTTGGTCTGTGTATCTCAAAGAGGACGTTAGATGATGAAGAAATTGAAGAGGACAAAGCGCTTGTCACTCTGGAAGATCTGAAAGCGCTAAAGTCAGGCCAAGACCTGAACACTTTGTCAGAAGGCTCGTCAGTGTGCCATTCCCCTGGCAAGTGGGTTTGTGCTCAGTCTTCTGAAAGCAAGAAAATGAATCATAATCAGTGCATTACAGAGAAGCTGGAAGTGCTGGCTAAAGCCTACTCTGTCCAAGGAGACAAGTGGAGGAGTCTAGGCTACATGAAAGCTATTAATGCACTCAAGAGTTATCATAAGCCTGTCACATCTTATCAGGTAAATGAGACAAAATGTACTAAGCATGTCTGTTTTTCTGCTGTATATTTACTTTCTCCAAATCCCCTAAGACTTTTCTGTCTTAGTATTTTTTTCCTTGCAGGAAAAAATCCAATTTGTGTTCTTTTTAAAGTTGTGTAGACAGGTATCTTCAAACAGCTGTGCCCTGCATATCCCTATTATTTCATCCTGCTATTTCGAAAGTGTTTTACTAATTCTACAATATATATGCAGAATCTTTTACCAAGATTATGCTGAACTTCTGATCTTTTGAAAAGAGTGCAGAGAAAGGCTGAAACTGCCTTGAGATTCAGACAAAAGATCTGTGGGCCAAAAATAAAAGATACAGTGATACCTCGTCTTACGAACTTAATTGGTTCCGGGACGAGGTTTATAAGGTGAAAAGTTTGTAAGATGAAACAATGTTTCCCATAGGAATCAAAGGAAAAGCGATTAATGCGTGCAAGCCCAAAACTCACCCCTTTTGCCAGCCAAAGTGCCCATTTTCACACTGCTGGGATTCCCCTGAGGTTCCCCTCCATGGGAAACCCCACCTCCGGACTTCTGTGTTTTTGTGATGCTGCAGGGAAATCCCAGCAGCGCAAAAACGGGCGCTTCACTGGCAACAGAAGTCCGGAGGCGGGGCATCCCAGTGGCAGCGGCTTGGGTTTGTAAGGTGAAAATAGTTTGGAAGAAGGGGCAAAAAAATCTTAAACCCTGGGTTTGTATCTCAAAAAGTTTGTATGACGAGGGGTTTGTAAGACGAGGTATCACTGTACAAGGGAGTGTTTGTAATGCTTGTATGGTTTTCTAAATGCTAATCATAGTGTTTTTTTATAGGATGGGGGTCTGTATTAGAAAGTTGAATGTGTACTGGGCATAATGAAACACAGCATATCTAAAATACTCAGAGTAAACCAGTATTCGAGCTTTGCTTTTAACTCATTGCCGTTTCACTGTTCTCTTTTCAGGAAGCTTGTAAGATTCCCGGAATTGGAAAACTGATGGCAGAAAAGATCGTAGAAATCCTGGAGAGTGGGCACCTTCGAAAACTAGACCACATCAGTGACAGTGTCTCAGTGCTAGAACTATTTTCCAATATATGGGGAGCAGGAGTAAAGACTAGCCAGATGTGGTACCAGCAGGTAATTCTCTCTCCTCTATGTAGCAATAATTCTCTGATCATTGCCTTCTATTTGTTCACATTATGTCTTTGCTGCAAGGCATATGAGTTTATATTGGTATTGCTACTGTTTTAGTTATGATTTATTTGGGGGAGATTTTATACTGTCTGTATTGGACACATAGTGCTACCTTATAGTATGTATCACTTCCTACCTTATAGTATGTATAAATGTGTTAACTTTATTTGTATCAATCTTTTTTCCTTTATTACCAATATCAACAGTTTATATATTCATTGTCTTATCTTGCGAAAGGGTCAAATTCATACTGAATCACTGTGGTGTTTTCCAGTAGCAACACTGTGTGCTCTCTCTCTCACTCTCTCTTTGTGTGTGTGTGTGTGTGTGTGTGTGTGTGTGTGTTGAATGAAAATGTGCATGTGTTCCTGAAAAAAGAATATGTGATTTGCAGGGGGAAATCAGGACAATGTTACAAATAGTGCATCGTGTGTTGCCATGCCTATTAAACCACATCAGTGGTGGGTTCTAGGTTCTATGATATTGCTTATTAAGGATGACTGAAAACAGAATTCCTCTGAGTCTGTGACGTGTTCCCGCCCAGGGTTTTCGCACTCTGGATGACATCCGCACTAGGGCCTCTCTCACCAGCCAGCAAACTATCGGCCTTAAGTATTATGAGGACTTCTTGGATCGCATGACACGGCAAGAAGCTGCCGAAATTGAACAGACTGTGAGTACCTTGTTGAAACTACAGCAAGATGTTGACAGAAGATCATAGACTATTTTTTACCAGATTGTAATCGTAAGGCTATTCCGTCTTGTTTTATTATTATTATTATTGTTGTTGTTGTTATTATTATTATTATTATTATTACTATTATTATTATTATTATTATTATTATTATTTATTAGATTTGTATGCCGCCCTTCTCCGCAGACTCGGGGCGGCTCACAGCAACAATAGAAACAATATATTACAAATCCAATAATTAAAAAATCATTTAAAAATCTCTTATTAAAAAACAAAACAGACACACAAACATACCATGCATAACTTGTATAGGCCTGGAGGGAAAGGAATATCTCAATTCCCCCATGCCTGACGACAGAGGTGGGTTTTAAGAAGCTTGCGAAAGGCAAGGAGGGTGGGGGCAATTCTAATCTCTAGGGGGAGCTGGCTCCAGAGGGTCGGGGCTGCCACAGAGAAGGCTCTTCCCCTGGGTCCCACCAGACAACATTGTTTAGTCGACGGGACCCGGAGAAGGCCGACTCTGTGGGACCTAACCGGTTGCTGGGATTCGTGTGGCAGAAGACGGTCCCGGAGGTATTCTGGCCTGATGCCATGAAGGGCTTTATAGGTCATAAGCAACACTTTGAATTGTGACCGGAAGCTGATCAGCAACCATTGCAGACTGCGGAGTGTTGGTGTAACATGGGCATACCTAGGGAAGCCCATGATTGCTCTCGCAGCTGCATTCTGCACGATCTGAAGTTTCCTAACACTTTTCAAAGGTAGCCCCATGTAGAGAGCATTACAGTAGTCAAATCTCGAGGTTATGAGGGCACGAGTGACTGCGAGCAGTGAGTCCTGGTCCAGATAGGGCCCCAACTGGTGCACCAGGCGAACCTGGGCAAACGCCCCCCTCGCCACAGCTGAGAGATGGTTTATTGACGACGCATCTTTTTTCCACTTAGCAATTTCCAAATAAAACTCGTCAAAATATTTCCCAAAGAGATACCACATTAGAGGCACTCATATACTTAAACACTGACACCTTTTCTATGTTGATTCCACTCATCTTCCAAACTTTTTTTTTTAATTTTAATTTTTTTTATTTACAAATATACAAAACATAAAAGACAATCATAACAGTTGATAGTAGAATCTATTACACTACAATATATATATATATATATATATATATATATATATATATATATATATATATATATATATATATATATATATATTATAGCAGTGATTTTCAACCTTTTTTGAGCCACGGCACATTTTTTACATTTACGAAACCCTGGGGCACATTGAGGCGGGGGGGAATATTTGGACAAAAAAATTCTCTCTCTCTCTCTCTTCCTCCCCTTCGCTCTATTTCTCCCTCCCTCCCTCTTTCTCTCCCTTCCTTCCTCCTCTTTCTCTCTCTCTCCATCCCTTTTTCTTTCTCTTCCTTCCTTCCTCTCTTTTTTGCTCTCTTTCTCTCTCCCTCCCTACCTCCCTCTATGTCTTTCTCTCTCTCTCCTTCTCTCCCTCTCATTCTCTCTCTCTCTTGCTCTCTCTTGCTCTCTTTCTTTCTCGTGTTCTCTTTCTCTCTCTCTTACTTTCTTTCTCTCTCTCTTGTTCTCTCTCTCTCTTGCTTTCTTTCTCTCTTTCTCTCTCTCTTGCTTTCTTTCTCTCTAGCTTTCTCTCTCTCTTGCTTTCTTTCTCTCTGAGCTTCGCGGCACACCTGACCATGTCTCACGGCACACTAGTGTGCCACGGCACACTGGTTGAAAAACACTGTATTATAGCATTCAGTAAGCATATAGACTTACGAAAGGGCAAGAGAAAGAAAATATGAAGAAAGGAAGAAAAAAAGAGATAGAGAGGAAAGGAGGAGAGGAGAAAAAAAAGAGGTGAAGAAAGAGAAGAGAAGAAGAGGGTGGGCGAGTGTACAGTGAAGTTGTGTTGAGAATGTGAACTAATTTTAACTTTATTAGCTCATTACCTTAGATCAAGTTTAGTCGTATAGATAGAGAAAAGCCAGCGTTGAATTTATCCCGGTATAGAGATTTGGAACTAAAAGTGAAATTTTATCTTTATCTCTTTATCTCTTTATCCATTATCTCTTGTAGCATTTGAAATAGAAAATAGAAAAGTTTTATACTAGATTTGTGTCTAATCTAATATATACAGATCGATCCATTGTTTAATCAAATTATTCTCTCTTTTTTAACCACCTATAAAAGGGATCCCAACATTTGTTGAATGAAGATTCGGTTTCATTTCTAACTGCCATGGTTAGCCTAGTCATCTCTGCACAGTATTTAATTTTCCTTACTATAGCATCTTCTGGGGGTATATCTTCATTTTTCCACCACTGCGCGAAGGTTATTATTGCTGGCATACCTAGTTGGGTATTCCCCCCCTGCCTCCCCCCCTTTACTATTTGAAATGCTAAAACTGGGAATCACCTTGTCCTGCAAAGAGCCAAGATACCACAGCAGGTATATATGCCGTCGACCAAGGATTGAATGAAGGGACATTTCATTATGTAGAGTGTAGAGAGTAAAGAAGATGACTTTGATGAAAATATCAAGAGCTATTATCAAGGAAAAATGAGTTGATTTAAAAAAAAAATCCAAAGAAGCAAGATTACGTTTGGAAGGGACACAAGCAGGCACCTCATTGGTTCATACCGTGTTTCCCCGAAAGTAAGACAGTGTCTTACTTTCTTTTTGCCCCCAAAAGCCCCACTACGTCTTACTTTCGGGGTATGTCTTACATTGGAAAAAATTGAAAGGGTCGCGTTCCCGAAGGCATCTCCCCAGAGTCCAGAAGGGCAGCCGCGGGACAGGAGCCTCGTGAGCCCTTTTCCAAGTTCAACCTCAGGGCTCCAAGCGGCTTGCACGCGTGGAGCCACAGACGCGTGTCGGGGAAGCGTGTGTCTGGAGGGGAGGAGCCGCTCTGCGCAGTTGGGCAGCCCCACCTGCCTGCCGGAAAGGAGGCGGGCGAAGGAGGGCGCAGCTCCGGCCGCTCGCCTCGGAGCTGGTCGGCCTCGCTGGCCGCTTGCAGCCGAGCCTTTGCAGGACTCGGTTGCTGGGACGAACGCCTTCGCTGCAAGCCGCCGCCCGCTCGGCTCGCTTCGGACCAGCGCCGTCCTTCGCTTTGCCAAGCCGGGGAAGAGGCGGTGGCGCCGCAGCAAGGCGAAGGCGAGGGGCGCGCGGGGATCTTGGAAGCGACGTCATCGGGCTCCCCCCCCGGCAATACCCCCGTGTTTCCCCGAAAGTAAGACATATGTCTTACTTTCGGGGTACGGCTTATATTAGCCGACCCCCCTGAAACCCGCGATACGTCTTACAATCGGGGGTGTCTTACTATCGGGGAAACAGGATAGGAATGTACAAAGGGAAAAGATGTACAATCCAGACTTGCAAGGTTTTGTTATAGCTAACAAATTTTAGCCTGCCCGTGGAGTTGATTTCTCAGTGTCGTCTTTACGCACCACCTACGTCAGAGATCTTCAAACTTGGCAACTTTAAGATTTGTGGACTTCAACTCTCAGAATTCTCCAGCCAGCTAAGACTTGAAGTCCACAAGTCTTAAAATTGCCAGGTTTGGGGACCTCCGACCTAAGTCTTTATGACCTCATATTCTTCACAACTGGAAAGGACTCCCCCCCCCCTACTTTCAAATAGCACAGGCTGAGGAAGACTGGTTTAGTTTACTTCCTTTCATATACTGGCCATCCAAGCCATATCTTTTCATGAAACTTTTTATTTGAATGCAGTGTTCTCTCTCCATATTTCTTCAAAAGCAAGAGAGCGTGGCTCTAAATCAGTGGTCCCCAACGTTTTTTCCACAAGGGACCAGTTTCAGCAAGACAATTTTTCTATGGCCCGGTGGGGGCGGAAAGGGGTGTGGTTGGGGGCGGGATTAAGCATGGGGGTGCTGGTCCTCCCCGCCCCTCTTTCCCGCCATCGCCCTATGGCCGGCAGAACCTGCCTCCCAAGCCCTCTTGCCCAGCGGGAGCTAAGCGCTGGAGAGAGGGGGTCAGGCTGGCCCTCCTGCCTCCCCCAAGCCAAAAACGCAAAAGCGCCCCGCGGCAGAAGCCAAAAGAGGCTTGAGCCTCTCAGTCCTTCCCGCCCCTCTGTCCCGTCCATCGTCCCGTGGCCGGCAGAACCTGCCTCCCGAGGCCTCTTGCCCGGTGCGAGGCGAAGCACTGGAGGGAGGGGGTGGTGGCATGAGGGCCGGCAGCTGCTGACTCCACGGACCGGTGCAACATGCCCCGCAGCCCGGTACTGGTCCACGGCCCGGTGGTTGGGGACCCCTGCTCTAAATCACACCCAGATTTCTGCCTATCATAAATCAGTTTCCCTTTTTAGGCACGTATACAGTGTTCCCTCAATTTTCGCGGGTTCGAACTTCACGGAAAGTCTATACCACGGTTTTCCAAAAATATTAATTAAAAAATACTTCGCGGGTTTTTTCCCTATACCACGGTTTTTCCCACCCGATGACGTCATATGTCATCGCCAAACTTTCGTCCGCCTTTAATAAATATTTTTTTTTTCCCTATACCACGGTTTTTCCCACCCGATGACGTCATATGTCATCGCCAAACTTTCGTCCGCCTTTAATAAATATTTTTTTTTAATAAACTTTAATAAATAAACATGGTGAGTAATAATCTAAATGGTTGCTAAGGGAATTGGAAATGGTAATTTAGGGGTTTAAAGTGTTAAGGGATGGCTTGTAATACTGTTCATAGCCAAAAATAGAGTATTTACTTCCGCATCTCTACTTCGCGGAAATTCGACTTTCGCGGGCGGTCTCGGAACGCATCCCCCACGGAAATCGAGGGAACACTGTACTGCAAAAATCGAAGATTCCCTTTTCCCCCCAAAGTTTGGAGTTCCTTACAATTGATTGAGAAAAAAATTCAAACCTCCATCCACGTTGATTTATTTTTATTTCTATACTCCGCAAGCCTTTGTACCTGACCTAAAATCAATTAGTTTACCAAAATCAGTTCTGCTTTAATTTTCACTAAGGAAGCCTTGATAAATCCCCAATATCTTATGCCAAGTCTTCTCTAAAGAACTCTCAGATAACTGGTAGGGTGATTGACAAAAACATCTATGATTTTACTTTGTTGCTCTCTTGGTAAGGAAAGAGTGCTTTGCACTATCTAGCCAAATGTTTTTCCCTCCCTTTGTTTTATATGTTTGGGCTGGACCATGCCTCAATTTCATATATTAATGCAGTTCTTTAAATTCAGAGATCTAAGCCATTCTTTTTTTCTTTTTTTTTAAAAACCCTTTTCATTGTTCCTCCTGTACAGTGGAATTGCTATGGCAGCACTGGGCAGCATGACGCTGTCACTCAGTCACAGTGCCTGCCCCAAAAGAATGCACAGTTGCCAGGTAGGGCATCACCCCTTACATAGGATTAAAGTTCTTTGGGGAGCCTTCGCCCTTGGGAATGGGCCTTTTGTGGATTTGATGGGATTACCCTTCTCCTGCCAACCTCGGGGAAGAGACAAGAGAAAGAAGGGATTAGCTGCTGTCTGTCGAAGATCCAAGGTGCGGTATGGGGTTTGCTGCTTCCAAGAAAACTTAATTGGGGAAGCAGAGCCGGAAGATCTGCATTAGAAAAGCCATGAAGGTGATTCCAAATGTTGCAGGGCAAAGGTTAATGGGTTTATTCCTCACTAATGAAGGATGATCCCGGAGACTGACAAAGGGCACTCATCCTCTAAACTGATTTCTTCCCTCCCTCTTTCCCCCTACTCCCTATGTTCTGAACCGGTAGCTATGTCTTTGTTTGTTAAAATGGGTGATTGGCATCATAATACCGATAATCCTGTATGCCGAAATCGCCTTCAAACCATGCTTTAATAAAGACAGTATAGAAAGGAGGCTGACAGGGAACCTATCTTTGGGCATATGCCCAAGGAGTTCCAGTCCTTGATATTTAAGAGCAATTCTGAAAAAATGGGTCAGTTTCTTGTGGTTAAGATTCCATACCTGATACTGAAGTAAGAGGTGCAAGAGAATCACCCATTCTCAGACAAGGATAAATTGATGTGGGGTCTTCTGTGGTTCTATATATTTTATACAACCCACAACCCATTGGGTTTCAAAGTCCTCGTCGAAAATGATGTATGAACATCATATTCAAAGAAGAAGAACAGATTAAATCTAATGGGATTTCCCTTTATTTCCATGACATTACTGTTTATTAGAAAATATTTGGGTTATGGTGACACTTAACTTTTCAGTTTCTTTCATTTATCATTATTTATTATTATTATTATTATTATTATTATTATTATTATTATTACTTAACATGCATTCAAGCAAATGAGATGCTAGGCCATTGGATTACATATAGTCCTTGACTTACAACCATTTTTAATAGCTGCTTGAAGCTCTGAGGGTGCTAAAAATGTGACTTACTACTACTTACTACTACCATCACATGTCCTCACAGTCATGTGA
This sequence comes from Erythrolamprus reginae, assembly GCF_031021105.1. Taxonomy (NCBI): domain Eukaryota; kingdom Metazoa; phylum Chordata; class Lepidosauria; order Squamata; family Dipsadidae; genus Erythrolamprus; species Erythrolamprus reginae. Next base: position 65,937,721 of record NC_091954.1, on the reverse strand, counting down.
TTAAAATTTGGGCACTTGGCGACTGGCATGTGTTTTCATTGGCTGCTGTGTCCTGGGATCACACGATTGCCATTTATGATCTTACCAGATAGTTTCCAACAAGCAAAGTCGTTGGGGGAATCCAGGTTCCTTAAACACTTGCTTAATGACTGCAGCCAAAAAAGTTATAAAATTGGCAGTGGCTCCATTATTTCGCTTTGTGGTTGTAAGTTGAGGATTGAGGCATTCTTGGTAGTGTCTGAGCTTGGTTATTTTCTAGTGCTAGATTGCAATGCTAGGTAGCATCACTATAAGACTGATGATGTTACTTAATTTTGGTAATGAAATGTCTGGAAGAAAACAATCAAGCTCAGAGAGCACCAAGGATGCCTCATTTCTACCCTGAGCTACAAATACTCTCCTTTATAAGTTGAGAATTGCCGGTATTTCAGCTGTGGCGAGGGGGGCGTTTGCTCAGGTTCGCCTGGTGCGCCAGTTGAGACCCTATTTGGACCGGGAGTCATTGCTCACAGTCACTCATGCCCTCATCACCTCGAGGCTCGACTACTGTAACGTTCTCTACATGGGGCTACCTTTGAAAAGCGTTCGGAAACTTCAGATCGTGCAGAATGCAGCTGCGAGAGCAATTATGGGCTTCTCTAAGTATGCCCATATTACTCCAACACTCCGCAGTCTGCATTGGTTGCTGATCAGTTTCTGGTCACAATTCAAAGTGTTGGTTATGACCTATAAAGCCCTTCATGGCACCGGACCAGAATATCTTCGGGACCGCCTTCTGCCGCACGAATCCCAGCGACCGGTTAGGTCCCACAGAGTTGGCCTTCTTCGGCTCCCGTCGACTAAACAATGTCGGCTGGCGGGACCCAGGGGAAGAGCCTTCTCTGTGGGGGCTCCAACCCTCTGGAACCAGCTCCCCCCTGAGATTAGGATTGCCCCCACCCTCCTTGCCTTTCGTAAACTCCTTAAAACCCACCTCTGCCATCAGGCATGGGGGAATTGAAACATCTTCCCTTGCCCATGTTGTTCTGGTGTTTGATTAATTGTGTGATTGTTTTTTATATATATTGGGGTTGTTTTTATGAATCTCTTAACTTAAAATTGTAATTGGATTGGTGGGTATTGGATTTGTCACTATGTACTGTTTTTGCCATTGTTGTGAGCCGCCCCGAATTTGTGGAGAGGGGCGGCATATAAATCCAATAAATCTAATCTAATCTAAGTGATACTTGAGTACAGTTAATTTCTCTAATCTGTCTCTTTAAGGTTAGAGAAACAGCTCAGTCTATTATACCTGAACTAATGTGTATAGCATGTGGCTCTTTCCGGCGTGGAAAACCCACTTGTGGAGATGTGGATGTATTGGTGACTCATCCTGATGGACACTCCCACCAAGGAGTATTTAACAAACTGCTCAACAGTCTTCATAAAAGTGGTATGAGAATATCAGTTGGTTCTGTGGTGGGGGTGGGAATTAAGCTTTGTTGAGTTGATCTTGGCAATTTTTCCTAAAGCTGAATACTGTAGACCAGTAATTGCTGTTATACTGGGAAAAGCTTTTCATTTTTTTGCTTGGACTTTTGGGATTTAGGATTGGGCTATGTATTGTTTTCTAAGGTAGTTTTTTTTAACTTGTCCTTCATGTTTGGGGAGCCTGTTCCTTTTCTTTTGCTTTTAGTTAACAGCAAATCATCATGAAAAGGTAGACCAGGTCACTGTGAACAGTGATGTCTTTGTGATGTCCTGTCCTCCAGGAATATTCCTCCCAATTACAGCGTTCCCTCGCTTTTCGCAGGGGATGCGTTCCGAGACCGCCCGTGAAAGTCGAATTTCCGCGAAGTAGAGATGCGGAAGTAAATACACTATTTTTGGCTATGAACAGTATCACAAACCTTCCCTTAACACTTTAAACCCCTAAATTGCAATTTTCCATTCCCTTAGCAACCATTTAGATTATTACTCACCATGTTTATTTATTAAAGTTTATTAAAAAAATATTTATTAAAAGCAGACGAAAGTTTGGTGATGACATTTGACGTCATCGGGTGGGAAAAACCGTGGTATAGGGGAAAAACCCGCGAATTATTTTTTAATTAATATTTTTGAAAAATTGTGGTATAGACTTTTCACAAAGTTCGAACCCGCGAAAATCGAGGGAACACTGTACCATGATCTGGGAGGACCTGAGACTGATATAAATAAGAGGGTAGCTCCTAGTGTCCTTTGCAATAATATTGCAGTATTTGTCTCACGTATTGTGCTTTCCACTCAGGCTTTCTCACAGATGACCTGGTGAATCAGGAAGACAATGGAAACCAGCAAAAGTACCTCGGAGTCTGCCGACTGCCAGGCCGAGACAGGCGTCACAGGCGCCTCGACATCATTGTGGTGCCCTACGGAGAGTTTGCCTGTGCTTTGTTGTACTTCACAGGCTCAGCCCACTTCAATCGCTCCATGCGAGCCCTGGCCAGGACCAAAGGCATGAGTCTGTCGGAGCATGCCCTCTGCAGTGGTGTAGTGCGAGGATCAGATGGCCTCAAAACTGGATCTGGGATTGTCCTGTCCACACCTACTGAGAAGGATGTGTTTGCTCATCTGGGGTTGCCTTACCGGGAGCCACATGAGAGGGACTGGTAAAGGCAAGAAAAAAAGCAGCTCCAGTTAGATACAGAGACTTGCATGAAATTTTCAAACATATACTGTATACACTGTATTTTTCAGAGTATAAGACACACCTTAGTTTTTGGGGAGGAAAATAGGGAAAAGAATCTGCTTACCAGGTATTCATCTGGTTAATGTCCTTAGTCTGGTCAGTTTCAGCACATTATTTTAGGTGGTTCGGGCTTTAAAAAAAACATATTTGGAGAGAGTAACAATGAAAGAGCTTGCAAGCCGGTAAGAGCTGGGAACATTGTTAGCACCTGGTTAGGGCTGGAAAGAAAAACTTTGAGCAAGTAGAGCAGTGAAAAAAAACCCTGCAAAGACTTAGGACTTGGAAAACAATCTTCGCCGAGAATAACAATGGAAGTGCAAGCTGGTAAGACCTGGGAACATCATTAGCATCTGGTTAGGGCTGGAAAGAAACATTTGGAGCAAGTTAGAGCAATGAAAAAAACCCTGCAAAGACAGGGCTTGGAAAAAATTCTCAGCAGAGAGTAACAATGAGAGCGTGCAAGTGGTAAGAGCTGGGAGCATCGTTAGCACCTGGTTAGGGCTGGAAAGAAATTTACTTGGAGCAAGTTAGAGTAATGAAAAAAATTCTGCAAAGGCTTAGAGCTAGAAAACATTCTTTGCAGACAGTAACAATGAAAGAACCTGCAAGATAAGAGCTGAGAAAATCGTTAGTACCTAGTTAGGGTTGGGGAAAAACAGCTTTGGAAAAAAAGCTGCATTTAGCACCTGAATTTTCAGCCTCTTTTAGGGAGGAAAAAGGTTTGTCTTATATTCCGAAAAATATGGTACGTTGCTTGTTTCCTTGAGGCATATTTTCAAATCAACGGACTTGGGTTGCTTTATTATTTATTGTTTTCCCCCATTGGCTGTGAAAATCCCCAAGATTTTTAAAGTCTTTTATTAGTTTTGAAAGATTTCAGTGAGAGGAAAATACTATAAACAGATCATTCAGTTATCAATTCCAAGAATGAGAGGCTATGATTGTAAATCATTTTTGCACATTAACCAATTAATGTCTACTTAAGGCAAATAGGAAATGTACAAAATTTTACTAATTCTCAAGACATGAATTGCAGGGTTATCCTTACAGTATTTTGGTGGTCTATGGGAAAGGCCACTTTAGAAGATTACATGTACATTGTAAAGTTGCTTGGAGGACTTGGAGGGCTAATTACACTCTCAACCTAATCAACCTCATAGGGCTGGTGTAAGAAAAATAGGCTTACATAGGAGCTTAATGCACATCATCTTGAATTGTACAAAATAAAGATGGGGTGTAAAACTAAAAATTTAAAAATTGCTGGGGCTGAAGGACAGAGCTTTCTCTTTTTGTCACCAAATTTGCTTTTTTGCAGGCTGCTAGAAATCTGATAATTTTCAGACTCTTGAAAGTAGGCAGAGGGTTGCATGAAATTAGGCCAAGAATCATATATAGTCCTAGAGCTGCATTTGATCTATGGAAAGAAAAGGTGAACTCATTATTTGCACTACATAATACATTTCTTATTAATGATTGTAACTTATGTTCTGTTTTAAGGAATATATTCAAATAGTAATAATATCATTGAAACTCATTTCTGTATTTGCAGAGTACATATTAATCATAAAGACTAATGTGGTCTAGAATTTCCTTGAAGTCAAAGAGGGAGATTAAATTACCATATTTTTCAGAGTATAAAACACACTTTTTTTACCCAAAAGAGGGTGAAAACCTGTGTGCGTCTTATGCACCAAATGTAGCCCCACTCAGCCATCCCACCCTTTGGCCTCTGCCTCCCAGCAATTTACCTCCTTGCAGCAAACAGAATAAAACCTGTTAAGCTAAGCAACTGATTATCAGCTTCCTGACAATCAGCTGATTTGAGACCATTGCTGAACTGAAAGTGAAAGTAAAGTTGCTAATGAGACTGTTGAAACGATGCAAGGAGGTAAGTCAATAACTATAAATGTATGTAGAATGTTAAAATTATTAGACTTATTTTTTAAAGACTGCCTTATTATTGTTCTAGACAACTTAACAAAATGAAGAAGCTTTTTAAAATAAATGCTTGATCTGAAGAGGCCCAGTGGTATTGTATCTTCTTTTAAATAGCAGAGAATAACTATACTTCCAGAAAGCCACATCAATTTTACCAACATCTGTCCAAGGATAGTCTGAAATGTAACAGTGTCCTGTTTTAGTATTAAGATAAGGCAGCTGAGTGAAACCTTGACTTAGTCATGTTTAGAGTGGATCTATTTAAATAATTGGGAGGAGTTAACTTTAAGAAAACTTTCTTGTACTCCAATTTCTTGTACTCCAATTTCTCCAATTCTTTGCTATTTCTATGGGTCAGGCACAAACGCACAGAAATACACAGCAAACAGTGTATATCATCTGTATTGTTTGCTTTGTGCTGGAAGACAAATTTATTTCTTTATTTATTCGATTTTTTAAAAAATGCTGCCCTTCTCCTTAGACTCCGGGCAGCTTACAACATGTTAGCAAAAGCATTTTTTTAACAGAGCCAACATGTTGCTCCCACAATCCAGGTCCTCATTTTACCCACCTCGGAAGGAGTCAACTTTGAGCCGGTGATGAAATTTGAACTGTTGGCCTGCAGATCTAGCAGTCAGCTTTAGTGGCCTGGAGTACTGCACTCTACTCACTGCGCCACCTCGGCTCAAATTGCTGGGAGGCAGAGGCAGGTTTTCCTCCCCTTGTTTTCCTCCCCCAAAACTCAGGTGTATCTTATACTGCAAAAAAATATAAGTGGAAAATATTGCAACAACATAGGTTTTTACTTGTCTGCCTAGGTAAACAAGAAAAGGGGCAGAAATGTACAGGTAATCCTTTTTTAGCCATCACAATTGGGACTGGCAATTCAGTTGTTAAGCAGTCACCAACTGAAAAGACCTTATTTCAACTTTGCTTTGCTTTGTTGGTCTGATAGGATTGGTGCAAAGTTACTCTTTTATCCCTGTCCTAACTTCAAGCATTCACTGCACAAGGCAGTCACTAAATGTATTTTTCTCTGATTGTTCAACCAATAGAACAACTATCCTTTAGATTAGGTTTCCTAAATTCTCTGACAAATAGACTGATTTGTTAATTATAAGTATAAAAATTAGCAGAGTGCTGGATTCCCCCTCCCAAGAAAGGCTATCCAGACAAACATAGAACTATGATTTTTTTAAAGCTGCGTTCATTGCCTTATGGACTAAAAACTTTCTGTTTCCTTTCCCTTTTCTAATTTTTAATGGTATTACAATTCTCATTCTCCTTTATGATTAGATAGAATGGAAACAGCTAAATAGGTGTTACCATGAGTAAAGACAAAGTCATAGTATTTTAGGAAACTGCACCATAGAATCAAATTATTGAGTGACAATAGCAATCCAAAATCTTGTGTGGCTGTTTTTTTTCATCATATGCTGGTGGACAAAAGCTGAAGACTGAGTACAAAATAGGCTATTTCATTGGGTTGAGACCCTTCCCTAGTTTCCATTTTAGACTATTGGACTATTTTAGCATAATATTTGACTAATGGTCTTTTCCAGTATCTTGCCATTCTATTTTTATGATGTCCAGCCTTTTTACTTTAGAGACTCCTAGAGAATTTCTTTGCTTTTAATGTAATGTTTTGTGATAACTTATGATAATTTAATGATGAATGCAGAAGGAGGCAGGGATTATCAGCTATAAGCTGCACGTTGACTACGAATAAAGGATTTTGAAAAAAGGTGCAAAGAAGGGAAAGCTTAATGAGTGGGCAATGTTTTGGCTTGCCTGAGCTGCATTGAGTTTAAGGAATTATCTTGAGCCACATATACTATATATAATGCCGCACGAATCCCAGCGACCAGTTAGGTCCCACAGAGTTGGCCTTCTCCGTGTCCCGTCAACTAAACAATGTCGTTTGGCGGGACCCAGGGGAAGAGCCTTCTCTGTGGCGGCCCCGATCCTTTGGAACCAACTCCCCCCAGATATCAGAGTTGCCCCCACCCTCCTTGCCTTTCGTAAGCTCCTTAAAACCCACCTCTGTCGTCAGGCATGGGGGAATTGAGACTTTCCCTCCCCCTAGGCTTATAAAATTTATGCATGGTATGTTAGTATGTATGATTGGTTTCTAAATTGGGGTTTTAAATTAACTTAAATATTAGATTTGTTTACATTGTATTATTATTGCTGTGAGCCGCCCCGAGTCTGCGGAGAGGGGCGGCATACAAATCTGATTAATAAATAAATGATTAATAAATAAATAATATAATAAATCCTGAATCCGAATCCTGAGGATGAAACTCAAATACTTTGGCCACTTAATGAGAAGGAAGGACTAAGTGGAGAAGAGCCTAATGCTGGGAGCGATTGAGGGCAAAAGAAAGGGATGACAGAGAATGAGGTGGATGGATGGAATCACTGAAGCAGTCAGTGTGAGCTTAAATGGACTCCAGGGGATGGTCTATTTTGGAAGGCCTGGAGGAATGTTGTTCATGGAGTTGCAATGGGTCGGACATGACTTCACAACTAACAACCACAAGAAAATATAATAAATTACATAAATCACATAATGATAAAAGTTAATAATCTTGTGGGGCCACTTTACCAGCTGTTTAGGCCCTTGTGGCCTGCATGCTGTGGATTGGATGTACCTGATTTAAAGACTTGACAGGTGCATGCTGCTTGGTTTGGCAAACAAACTGAAAGGTACTGGAGTTACTTGTAAAATACACAATATCAAGGTTAACCAAGAGACTCCTAGAAGATAGAAACATAGAAACATAGAAGATTGACGGCAGAAAAAGACCTCAAGGTCCATCTAGTCTGCCCTTATACTATTTCCTGTATTTTATCTTACAGTGGATATATGTTTATCCCAGGCATGTTTAAATTCAGTTACTGTGGATTTACCAACCACGTCTGCTGGAAGTTTGTTCCAAGGATCTACTACTCTTTCAGTGAAATAATATTTTCTCACATTGCTTTTGATCTTTCCCCCAGCTAACTTCAAATTGTGTCCCCTTGTTCTTGTGTTCACTTTCCTATTAAAAACACTTCCCTCCTGAAACTTATTTAACCCTTTAACATATTTAAATGTTTCGATCATGTGCCCCCTTTTCCTTCTTTCCTCCAGACTATATAGATTAAGTTCATAAAGTCTTTCCTGATATGTTTTATGCTTAAGACCTTCCACCATTCTTGTAGCCCGTCTTTGGAGATAAAAATACAAGGTAATTTATGCCACAGTTGAACTAATTTCAATTACTATTTCTTTGCAACTGGATATTGTATGTGAACCAGTTGAGGACTGATAGTACCAATGATAATTAGAAAGGTAGCCTGCTTTGGAAGGGTTAGTTCTCTAAGTTGTAGTGATACAACTAAAGGGTTAAATAAGGCTCAGGAGGGAAGTGTTTTTAATAGGAAAGTGAACACAAGAACAAGGGGACACAATCTGAGATTGGTTGGGGAAAAGATCAGAAGCAACGTGAGAAAATGTTATTTTACGGAAAGAGTAGTAGGTGCTTGGAACAAACTTCCAGCAGACGTGGTTGGTAAATCCACAGTAACTGAATTTAAACATGCCTGGGATAAACATATGTGCATCCTAAGATAAAATGCAGGAAATAGTATAAGGGCAGACTAGAGGGACCATAAGGTCTTTTTCTGTTGTCAATCTTCCATGTTTCTATACATTTTTGAAGATAACATCAGTTGAATGTTTTGGTTATTGTGTGAATTGAAAGACAATTCTTGACCCACTCAAAGGCAAGACTAGATGATCCTATTGAAGGTAATGATTTTCCCCCCTCTACCACCCTTTTTCTCTTGATCTGAGTTCAGAAGGAATAATTCTTGTTCTACCTTTTGTGCGGGTGACAGGGAGCCACAATTCACACCCAGGTACTAACAATAGCTCTAAATCATCAAAGCTCCCACGATGAATGATTTTTTACAAATAACTGGAATCTGCAGTTGGGCAACCAGGTGGTGAGTCAAATGAAGGGTTGGGGTCCGTGGCCTGCTTATAGCTTTCGTAGGCTTCAGTGAAGCCTCAGTCCTCAATTTTATGAGGGGCTCTCAATTCAACTCTGATGGCTGCAATCCTCTTTTATAATGGATTTTTGTTGGCCAGAGATTTGACCTGGATTCCGTGAGAAAATTCACAGTGCTGGGTCACACGTAGTTGTCAAGTAATTAGCCACTAGTTGCATTTTCACTGTACCATCAACTTTTTCTCCTTAAGTTGTAAACTCTGCTGTAGAAGAGCTCCATTAGTTTTGTCCCAAGAAGTATATGCCAGGCCTAGATTTTAGGAATCAGTTCAGATTTCTCACTTTACCGTGAAACCCATTGAATAATGTTGTTGATAGATAGACTAGTGAAGATTGGACTTAATCCCTGGATAGTTCAGTGGATTTCAAGCTGGCTGAAGCGTAGACATCAGAGAGTTATTGTTAATGGCGAGTATTCTGAGCAGAGACAGGTTACAAGCGGTGTGCCACAAGGGTCTGTCCTGGGTCCTATTCTTTTTAATATGTTTGTGAGTGACATAGGGGAAGGTCTGGTAGGGAAGGTTTGCCTATTTGCCGATGACTCTAAAGTGTGCAATAGGGTTGATATTCCTGGAGGGGTCTGTAATATGGTAAATGATTTAGCTTTACTAGATAAATGGTCAAAGCAATGGAAACTACAGTTTAATGTTTCCAAATGTAAAATAATGCACTTGGGAAAAAGGAATCCTCAATCTGAGTATTGCATTGGCAGTTCTGTGTTAGCAAAAACTTCAGAAGAGAAGGATTTAGGGGTAGTGATTTCTGACAGTCTCAAAATGGGTGAGCAGTGTGGTCGGGCGGTAGGAAAAGCAAGTAGGATGCTTGGCTGCATAGCTAGAGGTATAACAAGCAGGAAGAGGGAGATTGTGATCCCCTTATATAGAGCGATGCTGAGACCACATTTGGAGTACTGTGTTCAGTTCTGGAGACCTCACCTACAAAAAGATATTGACAAAATTGAACGGGTCCAAAGACGGGCTACAAGAATGGTGGAAGGTCTTAAGTATAAAACATATCAGGAAAGACTTAATGAACTCAATCTGTATAGTCTGGAGGACAGAAGGAAAAGGGGGGACATGATCGAAACATTTAAATATGTTAAAGGGTTAAATAAGATTCAGGAGGGAAGTGTTTTTAATAGGAAAGTGAACACAAGAACAAGGGGACACAATCTGAAGTTAGTTGGGGGAAAGATCAAAAGCAACATGAGAAAATATTATTTTACTGAAAGAGTAGTAGATCCTTGGAACAAACTTCCAGCAGACGTGGTTGGTAAATCCACAGTAACTGAATTTAAACATGCCTGGGATAAACATATATCCATTGTAAGATAAAATACAGGAAATAGTATAAGGGCAGACTAGATTGACCATGAGGTCTTTTTCTGCCGTCAGACTTCTATGTTTCTATGTCTATGTTTCAATAACCATACACTCACTCAAAGCACACAGAGTTGTTATGTGGTTGTTCTAATACTATAGTATCCTGCCTTGGGCAAGGTGATATGTATCAATAAATTTTTACATTTTACGTTTGACCTGTTGGGTCCCAGAAGGCTCCATTTTATTCCTTGTTCTGTTGAGTATTTATGGGAAAACGCAAGACGTTTCCCTGAGTTTTGCAATGAGAGGCCATCAGTACAGTCTCAGCCTCACTGCTCCTTGCCATCTCACTCCAAGGATTTAGCCAATTTTCTGAATTTGTTCACTTCTCTGAATCATGAACTGACCAAACAAACTAAACTGGTCCAACTCACTAAGGGTGCAAAGTACAACACAGACAACCAGGGTTTGTGTAAATGCTGCCATTAGGTCTTTAACTCAGGGGGTCTCCAGCCTTGGCAACATTATTATTATTATTATTATTATTATTATTATTATTATTACTACTACTATTATTATTATTATTATTATTATTATTATTATTATTATTTATTAGATTTGTATGCCGCCCCTCTCCACAGACTCGGGGCGGTTCACAGCAACAATAGAAACAATATACAGTATTACAAATCCAATCATTAAAAAATCATTTAAAAACCCCTTATTAAAAAACAAAACATACACACAAACATACCATGCATAACTTGTATAGGTCTGGAGGGAAAGGAATATCTCAATTACCCCATGCCTGATGACAGAGGTGGGTTTTAAGGAGCTTACGAAAGGCAAGGAGGGTGGGGGCAATTCTAATCTCTGGGGGGAGCTGGTTCCAGAGGGTCAGGGCCACCACAGAGAAGGCTCTTCCCCTGGGTCCCACCAGACGACATTGTTTAGTCGACGGGACCCGGAGAAGGCCGACTCTGTGGGACCTAACCGGTCGCTGGGATTCGTGCGGCAGAAGACGGTCTCGGAGGTATTCTGGCCCAATGCCATGAAGGGCTTTATAGGTCATAAACAACAGAATTCCCCAAAGTTGGAAGTCCTCCAGGCTTAAGAGTTGCCAAAATTGGAGACCCCTGCTTTAACTAACCTAGTGAAACATTGCTCAAGAGAGAAGCGATGGTTTCATGGGAGAGGAAGGGAGGGGAGCATCTTTTCATGTCTGGCAAAAGAAGGACGTTGTTTTTACCACTAGGCTATTCTGCCATTGCTTTGAGCCATAATCTTTAGAAAGAGTAATCTTTTGACACTTAAATTTCCTTGAGCATTTTGTTGGTACAAGTTGCAACAGTTCAGTCTTTGGCATTGTGGCCTGTTAAATTTGTAAGGAGAGCCTTAGGAATTTTGTGCAGTGGTTGAGCATTAGACTGTAAACTAGGATATTATGAGTTCTAGTCTCACTTTAGTCATGAAGCCAATTGGGTGTCTTTGACCAGTCACTCTTGCAACTCTGGGACAGTGGTCTCCAACCTTGGCAACTTTAAGGCTTGTGGACTTCAACTCCCAGAGTTCCTCAGCCAGCTTTTTTTTTTTTTTTTGCAAACTTTCTGGCTCCCAGGATCATATTACTGAAATTCTGTTATCGGTTATCAATTCAATTCAATTTATTAGATTTGTATGCCGCCTCTCTCCGAAAACTCGGGGTGGCTCACAACAATAATAAAAACAATATTCCAGCGAAAACAAATCTTAATATTAAAAAGCACATAAAACCCTATCATATTTTTAAAAAAGCAAACAACATATACATACCCAAACATAAATATAAAAGAAGCCTGGGGGAAAGGTGTCTCAACTCCCCCATGCCTGGCGGAATAGATGGGTCTTGAGTAATTTACGAAAGACAAGGAGTGTGGGGGCAGTTCTAATCTCCGGGGGGAGTTGATTCCAGAGGGCCGGGGCTGCCACAGAGAAGGCTCTTCCCCTGGGGCCCACCAAACGACATTGTTTGGTCGACGGGACCCAGAGAAGGCCAACTCTGTGGGACCTTATCGGTCGCTGGGATTCGTGCGGTAGCAGGCGGTTCCGGAGGTACTCTGGTCCAATGCCAAGCAAAAGCAGCATCCTTTCTCGTGAATTTTCAGTGGAGGGAGAGGAGGAAATTGGGATATTAAGTTTCAGTTGGTTTTTTAAGTTAGATTAATTGAACATCCTTTAAAGTGAGATATCTGTCTGTTTTGCAACTGCTTTTAATAATAAAGTGGAACAGAAATTTTATAAAAAATACTCAAAAGAGAAAAATTGTTCCTTCCCTCCCTCCCTCCCTTACACTTATTTAGTACACTGACATTAGGCAAACTGCGATTTACAATATTTCTAACAACAAAATAACACCTAGAAACAATGTTGTTAGAATAATATCTTATTGAATATGATGATGATGATGTTTGTCCATTGTATTCGAAGAGGACCTAGACATAAATGATGTCAAGACTTGCACATGAATTGGATTAAAGTGAGGGAGAGATGCTCATAGTCACCCTCACTCTCTCTTTCCAGATTCCATCTTACTCCAAATAGCAGGAAAAGAGTCAAGACTGTTAGAGATGGGCTGGGCGCAGTGGTTGACTAGGGCATCTTTCGTGTCTTGCCATGCTCTTAGCCTACACAACGCTTGCAGAGATCGCCTTCATGACCATTGTCCTATTCTAGTAGGTTTCATCTGCTCAGTCCACCAGAGTCTGTCTTCACATGCTCAGGATAGACATGTATTTATTTATTTATTTAAGACAGTGTACAATAATAATCCAATACTAAAAACGATTAAAAACCCATTAATATAAAAACCAAACATACATACAGACATACCATGCATAAAATTGTAAAGGCCTAGGGGGAAAGAGTATCTCAATTCCCCCATGCCTGGCGGCAGAGGTGGGTTTTAAGTAGCTTACGAAAGGCAAGGAGGGTGGGGGCAATTCTAATTTCTGGGGGGAGTTGGTTCCAGAGGGCCAGGGCCGCCACAGAGAAGGCTCTTCCCCTGGGTCCCGCCAAGCGGCATTGTTTAGTTGACGGGACCCGGAGAAGACCCACTCTGTGAGACCTAACTGGTCGCTGGGATTCGTGCAGCAGAAAGCGGTCCCTGAGATGTCCCTGTCTCACTGAAGAGCAATGACCCAACAGCTACTCTCAACCTGGTTTGGCCGCTGTGCATGCTACAGCTGCTAGGAGCCACAGGTGAGAGCTGAGTGACAGGTGGGGACCCTAAAACCTGCCATAAAATGAGATGCCATAAAGGGCCCGACATGCTCCTATACCAGAGGTGCTACCCCTTCTTGAGTACCCCATGCACTCCAATCTTATTGAATAAGGGATTTGGGACTGATTGAGAACCAAGGTCAGGACCCAAAAATACTCCTTGTACTCACCCATGAGATTCAGTTTGAACTGGGAGAATTGAAGTTCAGCACTCTAGCTCTCTAACTAGAAAACCGAAAGTATATTCTTTTTAAAACTTTACTTACACACCCAAATGAAAGAAGAAGAAAAAAAAAAGCATCAACTCTTAAATTGCTTTGCATTCTTATCCAGTTCTGATCATGAATGTTCTCTAAAGTGAGGGTGCCCTCTTGTGGTCCCTTATGATATGCCATTTTAACAACAACAACAACGAAAATGTAGCCCGCTAATCGTAAACTCTTTTCTCCAAGTGGGATCATCTAATGGTTGTTCTCATTAATGCAACTGTAAAGTTCCTCTCTTGTGTAGCCAATTCTTTTGGTCAGATAATAATTCTTGAAGGAAATAGATAATATTGTTCATCAACTTACTGTTGTTGTCCTGTGACATATCCCCCCCCCCAAATGTCTTTACTTGTGTGAAGCTGCCAGTGGAATTTGTGGAGATGTCAAACAACGCATTTCAACTGGACAGACCATCTTTTTGATCTCATGACTCCTCATGACTTTTTTATTTATTTATTTATTTATTTATTTATTTATTTACTTATTTATTTATTTATTTATTTATTTATTTATTTTGTCCAATACACAATGAATTATAGAATTAAAGGTTATAGAGGAGATACTCATAGTAAAATATATTTAAGAAATAATAGAAAAGAAGATGTAGTAATAGAACATATCAATGAAAGAATAGAAGAAGAGTTATAGGAATAGAAGAAAGGTATAGGAGATATAGGAGAGCAATAGGACAGGGGACGGAAGGCACTCTAGTGCACTTGTACTCGCCCCTTACTGACCTCTTAGGAATCTGGATAGGTCAACCGTAGATAATCTAAGGGTAAAGTGTTGGGGGTTTGGGGATGACACTATGGAGTCCGGTAATGAGTTCCACACTTCGACAACTCAGTTACTGAAGTCATATTTTTTACAGTCAAGTTTGGAGCGGTTAATATTAAGTTTAAATCTGTTGTGTGCTCTTGTGTTGTTGTGGTTAAAGCTGAAGTAGTCACCGACAGGCAGGACGTTGCAGCATATGATCTTGTGGGCAATACTTAGATCTTGTTTAAGGCGTTTTAGTTCTAAGCTTTCTAGGCCCAGGATTGAAAGTCTAGTTTCATAGGGTATTCTATTTCGAGTGGAGGAGTGAAGTATCTTTGGACATTTTCAAGGGTGTTAATGTCTGAGATGCTCTGGTAAGTAGTGTGAGATTGCCAGAGCAGAAGCTACGTATGACTCAGAATGGGAGAACCCTAAGGAGTTGGAAAGAATTCCAGGAGTTTTGTCGAAATTATTGTAACTGATTGACCTTAATGTATTGTATTCTCCACGGTTCCATCAAAATTCATTTAACTTTTATATTTGTTTAATTGTCCTGTGGTGAGCTGGTATGTGAAGAGTTGGCCACAGAAGTTGGACGCAAAGCCCTGGACACAGCATTCTGTAATAATAGTAGCTACATCCATGTTTTCTTGGCAACAATATGGAAGTGTTTTGATGTTATCATTTTCTGGGAATTCCTACACACACACACACACACCGGTCTCATTCTGTTCTATAACTCTGGGATTTCTTATGCTCTTCAGCTAGGTTCTAACTAGGTCTGACCTTGCTTAGCTTTTTAAAGATTTGTGTCAGTTATTTCTTAATAGCCAATATTTAAACATCTCAAAGAGGTTTCAGAATGTATATTTTTCAATATCCTTTTAATGAATCCTTTCACCCTCTATGGTTTTATCTTCTGAAATTAAAATACACTATGATTCATAAATTGCACAGTTTTTAGAATATGTAAATGTACTTATTTGTGTAGAAGCCAATTTTCTTAATAAGTTCAACTCTGCATCTTCTAGAGGGAGAATGAAAAATCGAATTCTAAAACCACAGCTAAAGATTTAGTTATAGGCAAATTGCTATTAAATCAAATACATTCTTGCATATACTGTACATGATACAGAAATATCCCAAAGTCCTCTTGGATATGAAGGATCTACAATTATTAAAAAAATTATGCTAGTGAAAGCTGTGTTCCATAACCTACATTAAAAATGTGTGATCAAAATTTTCCATTGTTGATGGATTGTTGGTATTTTTTTAATTTCAATTTTTAAAAATGTTTTTGCACAATTAGTTTTGACTTTTATAGCCAAGAAATGTTCCTTAAGTTCTGTGTACTGTTCCTCATCACTAAATGGTTTATTCAACCCTTGCATTTCATTTGGCATTTAATCAGATATTGCCCATGACTTTTCAAGCATATTTTCACATCTAAAAAGATTTAAAATCACTTCAGATTCTACAAAGAATCATGGTCATGAGGCAAATGCTTTTGTCCAGATTTCCAAAGAATTCTAGTGAGGTTCTTATGGAATAATTCATTCTTTGGAGTTTTAGTGGTCTATTCTTGAGAGCACTTCCTTCACAGAGATAAATAAATTCCACAGCATCTCTAAGATGTACTCAGTAATGCTTTAATACTTAAGGTTTCCTAAATGTGTATTGCTGCTGCTTAAACCATTGTCCTTTGCAATTGTACCTATATTTACCCTTATTCTCCCTAGATACTGCATATAAATACTTTAATCAATCTTTGTTCACAATAAATAGGCCTTTCAGTTTTTTCCTTGTCCTGCATTCCATTTTAACTCTGTATAATTTATGAAATGTCTACCTCTATGCACAACATAGCTCAGTGCTTCATCTTTTCCCCTTGGTGGCAAAAGCCATGGTCCTTGCTGGAGCAGCATATAATAAATATTTCCAGGAGTGTCAAACCTACGTCGTCACGTGATGTATTGGGATTCCCCCACCTTTGCTAAACCGGGCCTGGTCTGAGCCAACAAGTGACATAGCTGACCCACAGGCTCTAGTTACACAGTTGTCCTGATATACTCACAAATTTTTAGAGCATTGCTACTTCATTAGAAACAGATGCTACCTATCTAAAAGCATCTACAGATTGTGAATTTTACTACAAAGGAGGTAGCACTGCAGAAGCTGAGATTTTGAGCGATGAAGTCTTGGATTATATAAAAGGTTCTTGAGAGTTGAAGGTTTTGAGAAGAATAACAATAGTAGGCAGAGAAGAATCACAGGGTTTATGAGGTTGGGCTCTTTGTCTCTTTCCCTGCATGGACAGGTACACATGGAGGAAGGTGTCTGAGTAATTGTGGCAGGCATGGGCCAATGGTAAATCCAGGAGTTGTGGATGGGTTTGGCTTATAGTAGCCCTGGAAATCTCCCTGGTGTCTAGTTTCCATCTATGAATGGCTCTGAACAAGTGATGGGCTCTTACAGGTATGGTGAGGTATGTAGAACTGGTAGAAAATTTTTGAATGCCCCCCCCCCCCTTCTGGGCTCTGGGTGTGTTTTTCCTATTGCAGTAAATGAGGTTGAATGTGTATAATTTTAGAAGAGCTGTGCATGTGTGTGCGTGTATGTGTGTGTGTCTACATACACATACAGTCTGTATAGTAGATAATGTATATTTTTGTGTGCCTGTGTGTAATAGGTATGCACACATATGGCATGTATACATAGAATTAAAGATTATATTTTAGATATTCAGTAATAGCAAATAGATGGGGAAATTGTATCTCAGAATATATCAGAATACTTTCGGAACTGTCTTCTGCCGCACGAATCCCAGCGGCCGATAAGGTCCCACAGAGTTGGCCTTCTCCGGGTCCTGTCAACTAAACAATGTCGTCTGGTGGGCCCCAGGGGAAGAGCCTTCTCTGTGGCGGCCCCAGCCCTCTGAAATCAACTCCCCCCAGAGATCAGAACTGCCCCCACACTCCTTGCTTTTTGTAAGCTATTGAAGACCCACCTATGTCATCAGGCATGGGGAAATTAAATTACCCCAGGGCTTATATTGTTTATGTATGGTATGATTGTGTTGCATGGTTTTAATAATGGGTTTTTAGATGTCTTTTAATATATTGGATTTGTCACATTGTTGTTTTTGTTGTGAGCCGCTCCGACTCTCCGGAGAGGGGCAGCATACAAATCTAATAAATAAATATAAATATAAATATAAATATAAATATAAATATAAATATAAATATAAATATAAATATAAATATAAATATAAATATAAATATAAATATAAATATAAATATAAATATAAATATAAATATAAATATAAATATAAATATAAATATAAATATAAATATAAATATAAATATAAATAATATAAATAATATAAATAATAATATAAATAATATAAATAAATAAATATATTTGAGGCGAGGAGAGGCCAGGCACCCTAACCCAAATCCTTGATGTGAGTGATGTCAAGTTGGCCACCTTTAAGCCAGTCACATGACCTTTAAGCCACCACCACCCGTCACATGATTGTCAAGCCACTTCCATCTGGTCACATGGCCAGCAAGCCACACCCACAAAATAAGCCATGCCCACAGTGTGGTAGTAAAAGTTTTTGCACTGCTTCACTGCTCTGAACCATCTCATGCATATCTAAATACCATTATTGAAAGCTTTTCATTGTTAAAAAAAAAAAACCCAGTGCAGAAAAGTAGGTGCAAAATTGGGTGGAAGTTCTTCCCATGGCTCCCAGATCCACAGACTCAAGCTATCATTTGTGAGAGAAGGAGAGGGGGAGAGACAGAGCGCATTCAGAAATTAAGATAGGTTAAGGAGCTCATTACAAGGACTCTGATGCTGGGCTGTTCTTTTTTCTGGGAAGCTCCTACTCCTGCTTATAGACTGCAAGTCTGATGATCCTGAAAATTAAAATTCAGCTAGATGTTGCAACAGATTAATGGAAGAGGAAACCAAATGTGATTTGAGGCTTCCTGGGGTGGATTGACAATTCTCAGGGCTCTTAGCCCTAAAGAACACTGACGCTCTTTCTTTCTTTCTTTCTTTCTTTCTTTCTTTCTTTCTTTCTTTCTTTCTTTCTTTCTTTCTTTCTTTCTTTCTTTCTGTATCCAGCAGTAGAATTAGCAATATGCTTACACTCTATTACTCTTACATTAACTGTGTATTTATATGTAGATATAATGTGTATATACACAAATACAGTGATACCTCGTCTTACAAACTTAATTGGTTCCGGGATGAGGTTTGTAAGGTGAAAAGTTTGTAAGACGAAACAATGTTTCCCATAGGAATCAATGGAAAAGCGATTAATGCATGCAAGTTCAAAACTCACCCCTTTTGCCAGCCGAAGCGCCCATTTTTGCGTTGCTGGGATTCCCCTGAGGCTCTCCTCCATGGGAAACCCCACCTCTGGACTTCCGTGTTTTTGTGATGCTGCAGGGGAATCCCAGCAGGAGAATCCCAGCAGAGCAAAAATGGGTGTTTCGCTGGCAATGGAAGTCCGGAGGTGGGGTTTCCCAGAGAGGGGAGCCTGAGCGAAATTGCAGCATCACAAAAACACGGAAGTCCTTGAAATCCCACCTCCGGACTTCCATGTTTTTGTGATGCTGCGATTTCGCTGAGGCTCCCCTCGCTGGGAAACTCCATCTCCGGACTTCCGTTGCCAGTGAAGCACCTGTTTTTGCATTGCTGGGATTCCCCTGCAGCATTGCAAAAACATGGAGGTCCGGAGGTGGGGTTTCCCATGGAGGGGATCTTCAGGGGAATCCCAGCAGTGCAAATTGGGTGCTTTGCTGGCAATAGAAGTCCGGAGGCGGGGCATCCCAGGAGCGGTAGCTTGGGTTTGTAAGGTGAAAATAGTTTGGAAGAAGAGGCAAAAAAATCTTAAACCCTGGGTTTGTATCTCGAAAAGTTTGTATGACAAGGGGTTTGTAAGACGAGGTATCACTGTACATACCAGAAGGTTGTAAATGAAATATTTCCTCCTCCTTCTCTTTCTCTCTCTTTTCTGCTAGTTAGTTTTTCTAAAACCTAGAAGTTTAGTGGCTTCCTTGGGATCTTGTTAATATGCACAGCAGGCAGCTCTTATATTGTTATGGTTGATTATACCATCATCATATGTTTAGATCAGATTTGGCATTTTTGTCATCCTATCAAGTCCTTGCCAAGAACTTGGGGTAGGCAGATGTTGCTATTATTATTTTTGGTTACACAATCAATCAGATGTGGATTAGATCTGATATTTTTATCCACCTATTGAATCTTCCCAAGCATCTTGGATAGGCAGATGTTTGATGGTCTTAAAGTTATCATAAAAGGATGTTACCTATTGCAAGTAAAACTGCCATTTCAATTAACTAATGCTTATTTTACCTTTACCAATGGTGCTCAAGTGATGCCTCAGATGTTTTGGGATTGCATCTAAGATGCCTCTTATTATTGGTGTCCTGAGTGGTCCATGTCTGGATCAGCTGGTCACGGATTTTAAGGAGAATGAGCCGGGTCCGTCTGGATAGCCTAGGCCAATGTTCTTGCCAGCTGAGTCTGAGAGTGAGAGTGAAGAGGAGTTGGAAGCAGGGGAACCTGGGGGACCATAAGAGACTGTAGAACCCCCAGCTATGGTAGCGTCTCAGTCAGAGGATGATGAGGATATTGGGGATCAGGAACCCCTGTTAGATGCAAGGGTCAGGAGGTTAAAATCCAGACAAGAATATCTCTATAGAAGAAGGCCTTGGAGATGAATATCTCTATGGGACATTTGCCCACTCCCTAGCAGTATTTAAGAAAGGCTGATGGGAAAAGAGGGTGTGGAAAACCAACGTTGCAAACATGTAGCTGAGAGCTTTTCCTAGTCTCCTGGATTTTGAAATCCTGCTTTTGACTGTAGTTACAAAAAACTATCTCTGAACTGAGGGAGTAATTAATTGAAACAAAAATATCATGACTGAGGATTTATGACCGTATATTTGACTGCAATCCCGAACTGTGCTGAGAACGGCTAGAATGCTGCCAAGCTTCACCTTCAGTTGCGCTCATCTCTGTATTACAGGTTTTGACTTGATAAAGAGATTTGGTTTATGCTCTCTTCTGAATCCGAGTCTAATTGGGTCATGATTTATGATAATTGATCGGGCCAGACAGAACAATTGGCACTATCTTTGCTTTCTTTTGCTCCAGTCGTTCTACTTCGATTTGAAGCTCTTTGTAGTCTGTGATTTTCTTCAATTCCTTATCTGTTATTGTGCTTTTCCCAAGTATTGCAAATTTTATTATCCAGACTTTTTTTGGGGTGGTGGTGGTGGTTCTTGTCAAAAATTATTAAGTCTGGGGTGTTATGGGGCAGGTGCTTGTCTGTTTAACTTTTACAGTCCCAGAGTATTTTTTTACCTTCTTCGTTTTCTATTGCTTTGTCTATTTTTGTGACCCCACTGCTTCTTGCTTGCAGGCAAATAGTATTTCTTGGAGATACAATAACCATTGTTGCTACTTTGTCATGTCATTGTGTGTAGTCAGTCTGTATGATCATCTTGCATCAACTAACTAGGGGGTTCAGTGTTTCTTCAGCTTCTTGGCAATGGTGATATTTGCTGTCTGTTACTGTTTTATTTCTGGCTTTGAATCTGTTGTAGTTAGCTCTGGCCCAGCTCCTGCCCCAAGGACTGTGGATGTGGGGGAGACATCCACATGCTGCAGGCCTGTTTTGCCCCCCCCCCCCGGTGGAATCTGCTGATGAAGGCTCCTCTGACCAAGAAGACATGAGTGACAGGGAGGAGGAGAGTGTGGCAGACAGCTCAGAAGGAGATCAATTATCTAGCTCCTCCTTGGATTCAGAACAAGAGCATAGCAGCCTGTGGGTTTGGCCATTGTGGAGGATTATCTGATCGTTGTGTTTCGTGACTGCTTTACTGCTTTACTGACTTTGACCTTTTGTGTGCTGATTTTTCCCTGCTTTGAAACTAAACCAGAGCAAAGTGTGTTTCACTTTGTGAAAGAAGGACTGTGAATTGCCTCACAGCTGCAAGCTAAGTATCACAGAACTGATAAGGGACTTGTACAAATTACCAGTTTGTTTGGAGACGAGTGCTCTTTGCTATACCAAAAGAGGGCTTAGTTTAAGTGAATTTTCATTATAAAGAACATTGTTTTGAATTTTCAAATGTGTGTGTGTCTGAAATTTGTACCTGTGAATTTTTGAGAGGATTCTACCAGAGAGCCCGACAGAACAGAATCCATTTGTTCTTAAGGCTTGGTCTTGTGCAGCCAGAATTAATCTCTCCGCTTATTTTTTCAACTTTCCTGCTCTTTGCTAGGTCTTGTTATTATATACTTAGTCTGTAATTTTTTTAAAGGTTTGGACATGTAATACTTTGTCTCCCCATGTCTTTTTTTCTGTTCGTCATTTGGTCTTTCCTCTAGGCCAGTTTGGTCTCTTCGGGACTCAGTAAGCCTTCCTGGTATACAAAGGTCAATGCATCTTCTTCACTGTCCTTCAGATAGTCTTCCAATGATCTATTTTCCCCATGTTGATGGTAAAAGTGGCCAGTCCAAATTCCATTGCAATATAGACAATATTGACCAACAGTTTCATTTCAAGTGGTGTTTTTTTCATACAGCTTCAGACTTTCCATATAAAGAAGGTAGAATACCCTGGGAGATGTTTTTGAGGCACTCTCCATCTTTATCTGGTGCTGACATTTCTTGATTTTCCTTGCCCCTTTCTCCACTGTTTTAGCTTGCTTGCACTTGATATTAACATCCCGGTCTTTCTTTCTTTCTTTCTTTCTTTCTTTCTTTCTTTCTTTCTTTCTTTCTTTCTTTCTTTCTTTCTTTCTTTCTTTCTTTCTTTCTCTCTCTCTCTCTCTCTCTCTCTCTTTCTTCCTTCCTTCCTTCCTTCTTTCTTTCTTTCTTTCTTTTTTTCTCTATCCTTCCTTCCTTCCTTCCTTTTCATCCAAGATACTCAACTATAAATGCAGTGAGCTTGTGCTTATATTTAATATCACAATATTGGCATTTTGTGCTAGCTGTTTCTTTGGAACAAGCTTCAGTGCAGGCAACCTTTTTTTGATAGAAACATAGAAGTCTGACGGCAGAAAAAGACCTTATGGTCCATCTAGTCTGCCCTTATACTATTTCTGTATTTTATCTTACAATGGATATATGTTTATCCCAGGCATGTTTAAATTCAGTTCCTGT
The DNA here is from genome assembly GCF_031021105.1 of Erythrolamprus reginae. NCBI lineage: Eukaryota > Metazoa > Chordata > Lepidosauria > Squamata > Dipsadidae > Erythrolamprus > Erythrolamprus reginae. The sequence continues at coordinate 65,915,196 of NC_091954.1, read as the reverse complement.
GGATTTATCTACCACGTCTGCTGGAAGTTTGTTCCAAGGATCTACTGCTCTTTCAGTAAAATAATATTTTCTCTGATGTTTTTCTGTTGTCATTATTACCTGCCTTTTTATCTACTGTATCTATCTATCTATCTATCTATCTATCTATCTATCTATCTATCTATCTATCTATCTATCTATCCATCCATCTATTTATATATCTATCTATCTGAAGGCGTATATCTAATACATATCTAACGTTCCTGATGCCTATTTTTCACACCAACAACCCTGTGAAATGGATTGAACTGAGAATGCATGACTAGTCAGCTTTCCTTCCACAGGGAGGCCTAGAACTCACAACCTCCTAGTTTCTAGGCCAGCCCCTTCACCACTACACCAAATCGGCTCTCTAACATAGGCATACAGAGTAGGCCTTCTCCGGGTCCCGTCGACCAAACAATGTCATTTGGCGGGCCCCAGGGGAAGAGCCTTCTCTGTGGTGACCCCAGCCCTCTGGAATCAACTCACCCGGAGATTAGAACGGCCCTCACCCTCCTTGTCTTTCGCAAGTTACTCAAGACCCACCTATATCGCAAGGCATGGGGGAACTAAGACATCTCCCCCAGGCTTTTTATATTTCATGTTTGGTGTGTATGTGCTGTATGGTTTTTAATTATTGGGGTCCTTATATATTTTTATTATTAGATTTGTCCCATTGTTATACTGTTTTTATTACTGTTGTGAGCCACCCCAAGTCTTTGGAGAGGGGCGGCATACAAATCTAATTTAAAAATAATAATAATAATAATAATAATAATAATAATAATAATAATAATAATAACAATAATAATAATAATAACAACAATTCAAATCCAATTAAATCAAATAAATCAAATCAAATCCCTTCTTACAATTCTTCCATGTCTTTGCTGTTGTATTGCTGCCACAATCCTATTCCTTTATCCATCCAATGAGTCCACCTTCCGCTGCACTTTCAGTGGGCTATACTAGTTCCCGTCCTCTTCAGCAGGGTTGTCAATTCCCTTTGAATAGGGAATTGTGGGAGTCACAATCCAGGCTTTCTTCATGTGTGGGGAAAACTGCAGTTCTCCTTCTAGCCAGCTGCAGGCCCTAGAGGGCCAGCCCATTGTTCTTCACAATGCCAAGCAGTGTTGGTGGTTGTGTAGCTCTGCTCCGTGTGTGATGACAGCCGGATTTCCAGCAGCAGTAAAAACCCAGATCGTTCTGTTTTCAATCAGCACCGTTCGCTGCGTATCCAAAGCCAGAGCTTCCCTATAGCTAAATCCTCTCGCCAGAGCCGGACAGCCATCAATAGTGCTTGGTTAATTAATTTGATGGGAACAGCAGGGAGCGCCGTTTGCACTTAGTGAAGTTCCCAGAAACTTCCAAGCTCATCTCTGTAATTGGCCTCATAAATTTGAGGAAAGAGAGAGCTCAGCAAAGCACACGGGTAGGAGAAGGGGGAGCACCATGCCGTAGCGGCCTTAGTTAATTTTATTGGAGAAATCCATCTTCCCTTCCCCTGCCGCTTCTTCTCCCTCCTGATTTGCCTAATCATGATAAACTCCCATTCATATGTGCACCTACTGCACAGCGATTCGCCACCTTAAAATATTGACTCATGAATATTAAGCACCCTCATTAACATGCAAAAACAGCGGAGGCTATACCTTCTCCGTATCGGAGCACTTGTAATTAAAAACTGAGCCAGTATGGGGGCCTTTGATACAACAAACGGAGGGTAACTAGGACCACCCCTCCAGGAATAACACATTTCTTACCATGCCGCAGATATTCTCAAAGGCTGCACACAGCCAGGAGCAAAGCCTGAGTCCTTGAAACTGGGGTAATTAGCCTTTAGCTACATCCCTTGCGATATTATCATATCACTGCAGTAGACTACGCATGTACTTTAAAAACTCTATTATGGGCACGAAAGACGTCTTTGCAGGAGAGGGAGAAAGTCCTTATGCTGTTGCAAGATGGTGCATACCCAGTGATGGGCTCCTACTGGTACGGTCAGGTACGCAGAACCAGTAGAAAAAAATTTGATTTTATTTTTAATTTTTTTCCCTTCTGGGCTCTGGGTATGTTGTTCCTATTGCAGTAAATGAGAGTGGATGTATAATTTTAGTAGAGCTGTCTGTGCGTATGTGTGTGTATGTGTGTACATACACATACACTTTATATATTGTATATTTTGTATATACAATAATATATATTTTTGTGTGCCTACCGTGTTTCCCCGAAAATAAGACACTGTCTTATATTAATTTTTGCTCCAAAAGTTGTGCTACGTCTTATTTTCGGGGGGTGCCTTATATTTCTCAAATAAGACAAATTCACAGGCAGAAAAGCTGACACCCCCCAAAGAAAGTGTACCGTACGGGTACAGGTACACTGATTACGGTACGGTACCTGTCGGTATGGCACCACCCCCACACAAACGACAGTACTTATATGGTACAACAGTATACTCCCGCTATTGCAGCTTCCGGCCACCAGAGGAACTACAGTCTACGCACTGTAGTGGAGACTGTAATGGCGGTGAGACAGCAGCAGACTGTGTCTGCTGTACTGGACGGTACAAAGCGATGGAAGGGGCCAGCAGGAGACGCCACATTATTACGGTACCGCTATGAACAGCTTTGAATGGTACCGTATGTTTTCCACCATACCGTATGTAAAGTTGACCACGCCTTATTTTCGGGGGGGTGCCTTATATTAGCAAATGCTGCAAAACCTCTGACATGCCTTACTTTTGGGGTACGTCTTATTTTTGGGGAAACAGGGTATGTGTAATATGTGCTGTATGTACACATATGGCATATATACATAGAATCAAATAGTATATTTTGGATGTTCAGTAATAGTAAGGGAAATTGTATCTCTTGAGGCGAGGAGAGGCCAGGTACCCTAACCCAAACTCTTGACGTAAATGACGTCAAGTTGGTGACCTTTAAGCCAGTCACATGACCTTTAAGCCACCCCCAGTCACATGATTGTCAAGCCACATGGCCAGCAAGCCACACCCACAAAGTAAGCCACGCCCACAGCGTGCTAGTAAACATTTTTGCAGCCCTTCACGGTGCATACCTCACTTTGGAAAATCATGTTTCACTTAATATAACCTATTCTGTCTGGCACTTGGGTGAAACTGTCCAAACCTCAGGCTGATCTCTTTCCCCTTCCCTGCTAGGACTACTAATAAACATGCACTCTATGGTCATTGCCCATTGATGACTGGGATGTGTACAGTAATCCCTCGCTACTTCGCGGTTCATCTTTTGCGGATTCGCTACTTCATGGGTTTTCAAAGGGGGCTTAAATCCATTAAATCCATTGAAAATTTTAAATCCATTAACATTCATAAAATTCTTCTACAGTACTACTGTACTCTATTAAAGAAACCAGTAGGATATCACATGTAGTTCCAGCTGAGAAACATTATAAAATGACTGTTTAATGCAAAGGGTGGGTTTTAAAAGTCCAAATGCTCGTTAAATATATAAAAAACTATCCTCTACTTCATGGAAATTCATTTTTCATGGGGGGTCTTGGAACACATACCCCACGAAAAACAAGGGATCATTGTATAGGCTTATGGGTTAAGATTTGAATTGCCAGTTGGCCATTCCTATCTTAGATTCCATTCTCCAGCTACCTATTCCACAAAACTGTCCTTGTTTCTGGAAAAGTAGATGGAAACTAGAGAGACAGTTACGACACCAGTTCCTCTTTTAGACATAAAGCCAGCTGGATGACTTTAGGTCAGTCATTCTCTCTCTCAGCCCTAAGGAGGTGGCAGTAGCAAATCACTTCTGAAAAACCTCGCCAACAAAACTGAAGGGACTTTTAGAACTAGGAGTCAAAGAGATAAAAAACAAAAATGAATGCAGCTGCGAGAGCAATCATGGGCCTTCCTAAATATGCCCATGTCACACCAACACTCCGCAGTCTGAATTGGTTGCCAATTGGTTTCCGGTCCCAATTCAAAGTGTTGGTTATGACCTATAAAGCCCTTCATGGCATCGGACCAGAATATATCTGGGACCGTCTTCTGCCGCACGAATCCCAACGACCAATTAGGTCCCACAGAGTGGGCCTTCTCCGGGTCCCATCGACTAAACAATGTCGTTTGGTGGGACCCAGGGGAAGAGCCTTCTCTATGGCGGCCCCGACCCTCGGGAACCAACTCCCCCCAGAGATCAGAGTTGCCCCCACCCTCCTTGCCTTTCGTAAGCTTCTTAAAACCCACCTCTGTCGTCAGGCATGGGGGAATTGAGATATTCCCTTCCGCCTAGGCTTATAAAATTTATGCATGGTATGTCTGTATGTATGATTGGTTTCTTAAATTGGGGTTTGTTTGTTTTTTACATTACTTTTAGTATTAGATTTGTTCATATTGTCTTTTTGCTGTTGTTAGCCGCCCCGAGTCTGCGGAGAGGGGCGGCATATAAATCTAATTAAATAAATAAAAAAAATAAAAAAATAAAAAAAAGAAACAAACTATGAGATGATGTTCAAATCCCTTTGCCTTAACTGTGGGGTGCATAGAAGCCAGTCAAAGTCTAACACGGCTTCCTTGGTCCAGCAGTCAGCACAAGAATTTATGAAGAACCTTGCAAACTCGTTTGCACTGTCCAAGAAGCAGCAACCTGGGAGCTCTGGCTGGAGATTTGTTGTCTTAACAATTAAGGGGCTTGAGATTTTTAATCCCTGCAACCTTTTTAGCCACTTAACCTGACTTGACCTGGCCTGCAGTGCCCAATAATCCTCCCCCCCTCTCTTTCTTGTCTATCTGTTTTCAATTCTTGGCTCTGACAGCATGCCTACTTTATGATCAATGATTTTTCATTTGTTGGGAAAGTGGCACAATAACAGAGTTTACAGACTCGTTGCCTTGCTAGTCAAGCCAGACAATAATTCAGCATTTTGTCATCGCAGGAAATGGGGCTGATGAAGGCTGCTGCAATATTTCTGATGGGTCCCCCGTCTCAAACCAAATGTGTTACTAGGGTATCGTTCCCCTATTTAGGCCATGGCGCAATAATAAAGCTCAGCAGCTTAATGCATTTGCTGACTTTTCTATGATTATGCAGGTTTGTGTGGGCTCGTGTGTGTGAGTGTGTATGGATGCAGGCACACACCCTCGTGTTTGTCTATGGAAGGATAGGCCGCTAGAAACAAAGGGTCTCAATAAAACAACGTTCGTTTTATTAATTCATTCAAAGTTCATGAATATCAGCTCAATCCCATTATTCCACTATATTTATTGCTGCTTATAAAAGTAACATCAAAACAAAATGATTGAAAGAGAGATTATCAAATGAAATCCAGTTATTTGATGCCTTGAAACAAATAATCAAGTTGAATGAAACGTAACTGCTATCCATTGATTTAGGGCATCTTTCTTAATTTCATTTGTTCCTGGAAAAAAGATAGAGATTTAGATTTAGGAATATTAAAGAGATTAATTTCTATTGAAATGAAGGTATAATTCCTGGAACTCCAAAAGAGTATGTAGTGTAGATGTTAGTATAGTTTTTTAATGGCATTTTATGGCTGGAGATTATTTAAGTGAAGCCAAAAAAGTTATCGTTTTTGGTATTTTTTTCCCAATTCTAGTATTATAGAAGATATGGTTATAACAGCTATTTAAATGGAGAAAATGAGACCAGAATTATCAATCTTCCCTATTTATTGGGGAGGTTGTTGGGACTTTATTTTTTTTTAGTAAAAGGGTACTTTAAAAGATAGCTGAAAATCATATTGCATAAAATTGCAGTGACATTTTTAAAAATAAAAAAATAAACAGAATAGTACAGTATAGGAAACCATGATAAAGTGAGACACTTCTTCAAGAAATTTATTACGGATTTGAGTAGGCTAGACAATTGATATTACATTACTATATAACTATATATATTGGTACTATATGGTTATACCCTTGCATGAAAATCAGTCATTTGAATTTATTCTTATATGACTAATTCATTCATTTTGGGATTGAAATGAGTTTGGCTATTGTTTTGGATAGCTTGTATAATTAGAACCAACTAAAATTCTCTGGATTTCTGAGAACTTTTAAGCCAGAAGTTTCCAACCTTGGCAATTTTAAGACTTGTGGACTTCAACTCCCAGAGTTCCTTAGCCAACAAGTCTTAAAGTTGCCAAGGTTGGAGACCCCTGCTCTAAGCAACCCTTTGATTCTTGGCAATTTGATTCTTCTGGGACTCCATGGAATGAGGGACTAGGTTTCCAATGTGCTGGTTGTTTTTGGACAACCCCATGAAGTGGTGTTGGGCAACTGTTATTACACCATATGGTCTTCAGCCACAGCAACACACCAAGAGCAATGCACCAAGAGCCCATTTGTGCTATTTAGTTTAGATTAACTCCGGAACTGCCTGCTACCACACGAATCCCAGCGACCGATAAGGTCCCACAGAGTTGGCCTTCTCCGGGTCCCGTCGACTAATGTCGTTTGGCGGGCCCCAGGGGAAGAGCCTTCTCTGTGGTGGCCCCGACCCTCTGGAACGAACTCCCCCCGGAGATTAGAACTGCCCCCACTCTCCCTGTCTTTCGTAAACTACTCAAGACTCACTTATACCGCCAGGCATGGGGGAGTTGAGATATTCCTTCCCCCTAGGCCATTACAAGTTATGCATGGTATATTTGTGTGTATGTTTGGTTTTATAATAAGGGTTTTTAGTTGTTTTATTATTGGATTATCACATGCTGTTTTTATCATTGTTGTTAGCCGCCCCGAGTCTACAGAGAGGGGCGGCATACAAATCCAATAAATAAATAAAAATTATTATTTATGTTATTTATTTATTTATTATTTGGATTTGTACAGAAATGAAATTGTTCATTTGTTATCTAAAGGTTTCATCTGAAATATTCTGTCTGGGTGCTTCTTAATGCTAATAAGGTAGTAAACAACCTAAATTGGTGTTTGCAAACTGGTAAAACAAACTGAGATCTAGACAAGATGCAGCCACTGTTGACCTGCCTGTCAGTGGGCTTAATGTTCTGAATGGGCTAGGCCAGAAATCCCCAGTCGTTGAGGGCATCAGGAATCTTGAAAGTCCTCGGAGAGGGGTGGCATACAAATCTAATAGATGATGATGATGATGATGATATGAGCTGCCCTTCATTAAAAAACAAAGTCTACCATTGAAACCTAGCCAAGTAATGGCTGACATTTGTGTTGTCATTGCCCAAAGCATGTGCGTGCTGACACCCATTATTATTATTGTTGTTGTTGTTGTTGTTGTTGTTGTTGTTATTGTTATTGCTATTATTATTATTATTATTATTATTATTATTATTATTATTATTATTTATTAGATTTGTATGCCGCCCCTCTCTGTAGACTCGGGGCGGCTCACTACAACAATAAAACAATTCATGACAAATCTAATAATTTAAAAACATTTAAAACCCCATTATTAAAGCAGACATACACACAAACATACCATACATAAATTGTATAGGCCCGGGGAAGATGTCTCAATTCCCCCATGCCTGACGGCAGAGGTGGGTTTTAATGTAATGTGGGGCCCGTGCATATTTACATGACCCTCCATGCTTATCCTCCCCACACATATATGGACCTGACACCCCGTGCTACCCACACCCTCAGGCGCATGCTCACACTCCTGTTTGGGGCCTACTAGGCCTCCCTGCATCCTTCTGGAACAAAAAATGGGCCACGGGGGAGCGTGATGCACCTCCGTACTCCCCCCACTGCCCCCACATGATCCCTGCCCCTGCACATGTGCATCTCCCTCATCACCCCACTCCCTACACATCCAGAAAATCAGCTGGCAGGTGGTAGGCGGTGAGCTGGGCATACAACATGTCCTAGGTTTGCCATCACAGCCCTAGCCAGTCACAAACATTACTAGATGGCATGCTCATTAGTTTTTTAGTACTTCAGGCCAGTAAAGGGCAGCCAATTTTTTTACTGCTGCATTGTGGGTGTGGCTTATTTTGTGGGTGTGGCTTAATGGTCATGTGACTGGGCAGGAGTGGCTTGCCAGCCATGTGGCCAGGTGGGAGTGGCTTGAACGATCATCATTGTTCAAGTGAACTGCTAAGTCCTCGACCTTGCCAATATCGCTCGCTGGGGTGACAATTTGCTTTGCGATTCCCGCACTCTCCTTCCTGGGTTGTCCCCCTGTCTCAGGCTGAGTAGCTAGGTGAACGGGTGCTGCCAGAAGCATAAATGCTGCCAGCGCCTCTTCCACCCACGCCTTCTGCTTGCACCTTAGGTGGGAGGTGGCTGCAAGAAGCTGGAGGGGAGCCAAGCAGGAGAGAGGGAAGCTCGTCCGAGGCCAGGAAGGAGGAAAGAGGAAAAAAGCAAGGAGCGCAGATGCAGCAACAGCGGGGAACAAAAGGAGAGCTGAGCCGAGAACAGTAATCCAGGAAGTGACAACCGTCGATCAGCAGGAGGTGCGCACACTTCTTCATTTCCATCGGTGGAACTGCGTTCCACCCCGTCCTATGTGCCACCACCACCCCGCTTCAGGACCAATGTACTTGAGCACAGACCTGAGCTGTAGCAGCTCATCTTTTTTAGTTTTCAAAAAACACCAGTGGTGCTTCTCTTGGGAATAAAGATGGTATTTTTTCACAACACAAGTTTTTGGTGTTAGCTTTGCAAATGAAAAGAATCTCAAAGCAAGAAAACTGGGGTGAGGAAGGGGTGTCATCTATAAAAGCACATCAGTGCTCATGAAGATAACATTGAAGACTGCATGTCTCATTTGCAATTTCTTAATAGCCCCACATCTCCTATATTTTTAAACAAAGAGGGGAAAACATTTTTATCAGTCCAGTGGTACCTTGTGATACCAACCCCTCGTCATACAAACTTTCCGAGATACGAACCTGGGGTTCGGAAATTTTTTGCCTCTCCTTCTGAACATTTTCTGTCTTACGAATCCGCCGCCCGAACGCCAAACCCGGAAGTTTGGTAAAAGTTCGGGTTTGGGTGGGTGCTGAGAAGCCCTGCCGCCCAGCTGTCACCTTTTGAAACAGCTGGGAGGCTTCTCGGCATCCTCCCGAACCCTAACGCCAAAGCTGAACTTTTGCCGAACTTCCAGGTTCGGCGTTTGGGAGGCTGCTGAAAAGCCCCGCCGCCCGGCTGTCGCCTTTTGAAACAGCCGGGGGGCTTTTCGGCGTTCTCCCGAATGCTGAACCCAGAAGTTCGGCAAAAGTTCGGGTTCGGCGTTCGGGTTCAGGAGGACGCTGAGAAGCCCCGCCACCCGGCTGTCAGCTTTGCAAAAGAGCCACGGAGCTGTCAGTCCGGTCGGGAGGCTCAAATGGAGGTGGGGAATCCGAATAGGGAATTCCATGGACAGAGCTTTGACGTCATGAAGACCTCCTTCCTGGCCGGCTGAAACGTGGAGTCCATGTTTCGGCCGGCCAGGAAGGACGACTTCGTGATGTCAAGGTTGATGTCAAGGTTCTGTCCCTGCTGGTCCATGGGCGCTGACATCTTGTTTGGGCCTTCTTTTGTTATCTTTTGCCTTTTTTTGCTGGTTTTTGCTTCTACACATGCGCAGAAGCCAAGTTTTTATTATTGTGCATGTGTGTGCATGAAGTACATGTGTTGCCAGCCAATGTCTCGGTGCTGAGAAAACTCATGTGTCTCCCAACAAGGGCCAGAAAAAGGCAAGTTGAGGGACGCTTTACTTCCACTGTGGAATATGGAGCTGGACTTAGACCTTCAAGGTTCCTTATGATCTTAACCTCCTCAATTTAGAAAACCTTCTCAAATTAAAGGTCCCAGTAGCTGTTTACATTGGACTCCAAACCTCTAGAAAATCCATACCATGTCAAAGTCTTAATTATTATTATTGTATGTATTTTCTGTAAAATTCTAATGACAAATTTTGCATTTACCAGGTTGTATCACTGATCACTGTTACAAATACATGTGAATAAATGGGACAATAACAATTTGCTGGAGGTTCCCAGAAACCTTTAAATACTGTCTTTGAAAGTATCCCACATTCTCTCTTTCATCCAACGTCTAAATGAATTGTAGACATATTGGTTAGAATGCAAAAAGAAACAAACCACACAGATTTTCTTAGAGTATTTTATTCATGTAGAGGAGTAGTTCTCAACCTTTCTAATGCCGCGACCCCTTAATACAGTTACTCGTGTTGTGGTGACCTCCAACCATAAGTATAGAGTGTATATACTGTATAGACCAGTGATTTTCAACCTTTTTTGAGCCGTGGCACATTTTTTACATTTATGAAACCCTGGGGCACATTGAGCGGGGTGGGGGGCTAAAAAAAGTTTGGACAAAAAAATTCTCTCTCTTCCTCCCTTTCGCTCTATTTCTCTCTCCCTCTTTCTCTCCCTCTCCAGCCCTCTCTCTTCCTTCCTCTCTTTTTTTGCTCTCTTTCTCTCTCCGTCCCTACCTCCCTCTATGTCTTTCTCTCTCTCTCCTTCCCTCCCCCCCTCTCTCTCTTGCTTTCTTTCTCTCTCTTTCTCTCTCTCTTGCTTTTCTTTCTCTTGTTCTCTTTCTCTCTCTCTCTTGTTCTTTCTCTCTCTCTCTCTCTTTCTCTCTCTTGCTTTCTTTCTCTTTCTCTCTCTGAGCTTCGCGGCACACCTGACCATATCTCACGGCACACTAGTGTGCCACGGCACACTGGTTGAAAAACACTGGTATAGACCACTGGTGAGACCACATTTGGAATACTGTGTTCAGTTCTGGAGACCTCACCTACAAAAAGATATTGATAAAATTGAACGGGTCCAAAGACAGGCTACAAAACTGGTGGAAGGTCTTAAGCATAAAACTTATCAGGAAAGACTTCATGAACTCAATCTGTATAGTCTGGAGGACAGAAGAGAAAGGGGGAACATGATCGAAACATTTCAATATGTTCAAGAGGGAAGTGTTTTTAATAGGAAAGTGAACACAAGAAGAAGGTAGTTGGGGGAAAGATCAGAAGCAACGTGAGAAAATATTATTTTACTGAAAGAGTCGTAGATGAAACTTCCAGCAGACATGGTTGGTAAATCCACCGTAACTGAATTTAAACATGCCTGGGATAAACATAGATCCAATGAAGGGCTACCAAAATTTTTACTACCACACTTTGGGTGTGGCTTATGCAGGATGCCCTGCATTTTCTTTCAACATCTTTCAATGCTAATTGGGTGCTCTGGGGTGGAGCTCCATTTTCACTACCCCATATATCCATCCTAAGATAAAATACAGGAAATAGTATAAGGGCAGACTAAATGGATCATGAGGTCTTTTTCTGCCATCAATCTTCTATGTTTCTATGTTTCCGCGTCTAGCGCCAACAGAGGCCTAGAGAGACCAACCATAAGTCTAGCGCCAACAGAGCTTTAAGCTGATTGGCAGGAAGGTCAGAGGGATACCTCCACTTAATTTAATTTAATTTATTAAATTTGTATGCCACCCCTCTCCGAAGACTCGGGGCGGCTCACAACAATAATAAAAACAATATTCCAGTGAAAACAAATCTAATATTAAAAAGCACATAAAACCCTATCATATTTAAAAAAACAAACAACATATACATACCCAAACATAAATATAAAAAAGCCTGGGGGAAAGGTGTCTCAACTCCCCCATGCCTGGCAGGTATAGATGGGTCTTGAGTAATTTACGAAAGACAAGGAGTGCGGGGGCAGTTCTAATCTCCGGGGGGAGTTGATTCCAGAGGACCGGGGCTGCCACAGAGAAGGCTCTTCCCCTGGGGCCCGCCAAACGACATTGTTTGGTCGACGGGACCAGGAGAAGGTCGGATTGTAAAAATATGTTCGAAGGTGCCATAATTAAATCTTTGGTTTCTAACACCATGGGGAGTTTGTCTTTTCCCATGGTCTTAGGCAACCCCTGTGAAATAATCATTCGACCCCCAAAGGGGTCCTGATCTCCAAGTTGAGAACCACTGATGTAGAGAGTCTCCATAGCTCAGCCAACCTTAGTTTATTAACCTCTAGACTGCTGACTAGTCTGTAAAAGGATAAGATCTATCACTCCGCTAAAAGGAGGTTTCTGCTCCTTCACCTCCACCCAGGGATGAATCTTACTATGCTCTGTAACCTTTCTTGGGGATTAAAACCAAATCCAAGGCGATGCCAAAGAGAAATTTCTCTCAATTTGGTGTCCACCAGGGGGAAGTAGAGGACAAGGCAATGCCTAGTCAGCACTATATCAGCCACTGGCTCCTCTCAACTTATGGTGTTGCTTATTATAGAAGAATCGGAGCCCTTTTGATGAAAATCAGACTGCAACACTCATATGCAAATGTATATTATCATCAGCAACATTGTTTTGAATACTCCATGTTTCAGCTCAGGAATATAAGTCAAGAAAACACAAATAATTTAGCAAGCTCAAGAATGAATCAAAGGTGGGGAAAATCAATGCCTAAAATCGGAGCTGCAAGTACCGTAGGTTTAGTTTTCTCCAGCCTGTTGTCATCGTAGTTTATTGGTGTCTTCCATTGCTCTTGGGTCAATTTAGGAAATATAAGTGTGACTTCGACTCTTACTGACCTACTTCAAAGAGAAGAAAAGCACCGTAACAGATTAACAGATCAACAGAATTGGAAGGGAGCTTTCAGGTCATCTAGTCCAACCTCCTGCCCGAGCAGGAGACCCTCCATCTAATTAATTGTAATTGTAATTTATTGGATTTGTATGCCAAATCTGCTTCTACCTAGGACTGAATTCACAACCTACATGGCATTGGGCCAGAATACATCCGGAACCGCCTTCTACCGCACGAATCCCAGCGGCCGATAAGGTCCCACAGAGTTGGCCTTCTCCGGGTCCCGTCAACCAAACGTCGTTTGGCGGGCCCCAGGGGAAGAGCCTTCTTTGTGTCGGCCCCGGCCCTCTGGAATCAACTCCCCCCAGAGATTAGAATGGCCCCCACCCTCCTTGTCTTTCGCAAATTACTCAAGACTCACCTTTATCGCCAGGCATGGAGGAGTTAAGATATTCTTTCCCCCTAGGCCATTACAAGTTATGCATGGTATGTTTGTGTATATGTTTGGTTTTATAATAAGGGTTTTTAGTTGTTTTATTAATTGGATTGTTACATGCTGTTTTTTATCATTGTTGTTAGCCGCCCTGAGTCTGCGGAGAGGGGCAACATACAAATCCAATTAATAATAATAATAATAATAATAATAATAATAACCTCCTAATTGTTAGGGAAGAGTGCTACCTTTAGGCCACAGCAGCTGGTCATTAATAATAATAATAATAATAATAATTATTATTAATAATAATTGATTAGATATGTATGCCGCCCCTCTCCGGGACAGCTCACAACAGTATTGCTCATGTATGTAGCACAGTGAGCAAACAAGGAAAAGGAGACCTCTCTCTTGTCGTTATTCATAACAACATATCTCTTCCTAGATTGTCTCTTCCTGCATGGTTCATAATGCAGAGAATTGATATATGGTCATTATTTGCAGATGGAAGCAAAATTCAAAGTTTTGCAAATCTTCTACCAGCAGCATCTGCAGTACAGGGAATGGCAATTACGGCAAAACCATAGCACAGAATGGTGTCATGTCAATGCCAGAACTATATGCTTTTCTCCCACACCTGACACAAGTATATAAGTCACAACATTTGTGCGATGATGTCCTCATATCTATTTCATTATTCTGCTCTCCATCCCTTCTCTCTAGGTCTAGATGTCTACTTCAGCTAATTAGCTGGTGTGACCCAAGATTTAACTGCATGGGTAAATCGGTGAGTTTGCATGGGTCACTTACATCAGGCTGTGTGACAAGCTGGCTGATAAATAAAAACTCCTCCGCTCGTTTTGTATTGATAGCTTTGCTGTAAGAACCAGGCAAGAGCAAAGAACACATGGGCCACTAAATGTCTATTTATTTATATCTTGCCTTTATTATTTTTATAAATAACTCGATCACTTGGAATACTAATAACTAAAGATCTAAGTGCCAAAGCCCACTGCAACAACATCGCTAAGAAGGCCTCAAGAGTTGTTAATCTAATCCTACGTAGCTTCTACTCTGGAAATCTCACACTACTTACCAAAACTTTCGCCAGACCCATCCTCGAATACAGCTCATCTGTTTGGAACCCATATCGCATCTCAGACATTAACACCCTTGAAAATGTTCAAAGATACGTCACCAGAAGAGCCCTTCATTCCTCCACTCGAAACAGAATATCCTACGAAACTAGACCTACAATCCTGGGTCTTGAATGCTTAGAACTACGACACCATAAACATGATCTAAGTATTGCCCACAAGATCATATGCTGCAATGTCCTGCCTGTCAAAGACTACTTCAGCTTCAACCACAACAACACAAGAGCACACAACACATTCAAGCTTAATATTTACCGGTCCAAACCTGACTGTAAAAAATATGAATTTAGTAATCGGGTTGTCGAAGTGTGGAACTCATTACCGGACTCTGTAGTATCCTCCCCTAACCCCCAACATTTTACCTTTAGACTATCCATGGTTGACCTCTCCATATTTCTAAGAGGTCAGTAAGGGGCGTACATAAGCGCACTAGAGTGCCTTCCATCCCCTGTCCTATAGTCTCTCCTATATCTCATATTTCTTCTCTACTATCTCCTCTATAACCTTCATTGTGTATTATTGTGTATTGGATAAAATAAATAAATAAAATAATAAATAAATAAATAAATAAAAAGGTGGAGAACATACTCCCTTGTCCTACTGGCCCCAGAGCAACAATCCTGTGAGGTGAGTGTGGCTGCCATATCATGTTAGGATAGGATTTAATATCTGGACTTCTAACATAACTGTCTTATACACTTTTATTCCATTAGCCAGAATAGGACTGAACGTAAAAACCACATAAGGACAAGTCTGCATATCTGGTGAACTCTGCTTGAGGAAGTGACTGGCCATAAAGCGGTTCATGGCAGCCCCCCTTGAATAACAAGAATGTGTCAGCAGGATGAGAACTGTGATAAAAGGATGCATATTTACATTTCCTGGGGTACACAGGACAAAATCAGCAATAAAAGACCTTGCTTTGTGGTAAACAGGAGATAACCATATTCACAACAAAGGGACCCAGGAAATTGGCCATAAGAGACATTTGCTCAGTAGAAGCTAGTTACATGCCATATGTAGATAGGAAGGACTCGGAAGTTTTGTCATATCTTAGAGTCATGTTATTGGATGTCTGTATACCACTTGACATATATGTATAACCTTACCCAATTTGCATATCCCCCCCAATAAAAGGAAGTGCACGGCCCAAAACTGTGTCATTTCACCCAGAGAGAAATGTGTCCAAGTTTTCTTTCTAGGATTCGAATTCGTGAGTGACCCCACGCGTCTGGGTTGCCCTAAGTCCCTCTGAAGACCCTGCTCCCCACAGGGACTTTGCGGCATCCACAGATGAGTTGGTCTGAGAGACCCAAAGTCACCCAGCCACCTTTGATGTCTAAAACTGGACTAGAACTCACTATTTCCTAGTTTGTAGACCAGTGCCATAACCAGAGGTGGGCTGCTAAGGTGGAACGGTGACGTGTGCTCACCCCTGTGGCTCTGAGTGCTAGTGGAGTCCAGCACAATGATGTTATGGCACCTGGGCAGGTAGACCATGGGCGTACCTGCATGTCCGTGCACAATTTCGCTACCTGCACAGGTGCAGTAGCATCATTGTGCTGGACTCCGCTAGCACCCAGAGCCACAGGGGCGAGCACACGTCACCGTTCCACCTTAGCAGCCCACCTCTGGCCATAACCACTAAACAAACTGAATAATATGAAGGACAAATGTTGTAAGAAAAATAACAAAAGTAACAAATGATCAGTGAAATAATACAGAATTGGTATAATGAACGGTAGGCAGGTCTCTTTCTAACCCCCCAACTGAGCAGAAAGCAGATGATCTAAGGATATTGCAGGCAGTCTTCGAGTTACGACCACGGTTGCGCTCAAAATGTATGTTGCTAAAGGAAACATTTGCTACGTGGGTTTTGCCTCATTTTACGACTTTTTGTTGCCAGAGTTGTGAAGTGAATCATTGCAGTAATTTTGTAACACAAATCTGATTTCTCCATTGACTTTGCTTGTCATAAGGTCCCAAAACCTGATTGCACAACTCCCCAGGACCTTGCAACTATCATAGAAATACTTCACGAGAAGAGCCCTCCACTCATCCACATGCAACAGAATACCCAACTCGAAATCCTAGGCTTAGAAAGCTTAGAACTACGTCGCCTTAAACACGACCTAAGCATTTCTCATAAAATCATCTGCTATAATGTCCTTCCTATCAACTACTACTTCAGCTTTAACCACAACAATACACAGGCACACCACAGATACAAACTCAAAGTAAACCGCTCCAAACTTGACTGTAGGAAATACGACTTTAGCAACCGAGTAGTTAATGTATGGAACTCACTTCCAGACTCTGTAGTATCATCACCAAATCCCGAAACTTTACCCTTAGACTATCCACTGTTGACCTCACCCAATTCCTAAGAGGTCAGTAAGGGGTGTGCATAAGTGCACCACAAACCTACGGTCCTAATGTTTCTCTATTATTAGTACCAACATCATATATATAAACATTGTTATATCTTTGTATACCAATATGTACTTGATAAAATAAAATAATAATATAATCTAAAATAAAATAAAATAAATATGAACCCGTTGTCAATCATCTGAATTTTGACCATGCGACCACGGAGACGCTGCAATGGTTATAAGTGTGAAAACAGTCACAAGTCATTTTTTTTCAGTGCCTTTGTACTGGTAGCTTTGAACAGTCATTAATAGTGATGGGCGAACTGAACCCGCACAATTTGGGTCCGTACCAAATTTTGTGGTGTTCGGTATGCCGAACATGAACCCGAATTTGTTTCAGACTTCGGGCAAAGTTCGGGCTCGTGTTTGGCGTTTGGAGCTTTGACGTCACCGGCAGGTTGCTAAGGACGCCAAGGTGATCACTTCCTGGATTCCATGGAATCCAGGAAGTGATCACCATGGCGTCCTTAGCAACCTGCCAGTAATGTCAAAGCTCCGACCCCGGAATCTCTTCGTAGGAGGGATTCCCCAGCTCCTTCAAAGGGAGGTCTTCACGTAAAAATAAACGTTATTTTTATGAAAAAGGATGCCGCAGCGGCGCTGCAAGCAAAGGGCAGTCCTTTCATGTAAAAATAAACATGTTTATTTTTACATGAAAGGACCGCCCTTTGCTTGCAGTGCCACTGCAGCATCCTTTCACGTAAAAATAACAATGTTTAGTTTTACGTGAAGACCTCCCTTTGAAGGAGCTGGGGAATCCCTCCCACGAAGAGATTCTGGGGGCGGAGCTTTGACGTCACCGGCAGGTTGCTAAGGACACCAAGGTGATCACTTCCTGGATTCCATGGAATCCAGGAAGTGATCACCTTGGCATCCTTAGCAACCTGCTGGTGACGTCAAAGCTCTGCCCCCAGAATCTCTTCGTGGGAGGGATTCCCCGTTCGGGTTCGAGTTCGGGTTCGGTTTGGGTTTGGTTGAATTTTGCGTAAAGTTTGTCCGAACTTGCCGAACCGGAACACCGTTGGGTTCACCCATCACTAGTCATTAATGAACTGTTGTAAGCTGAGGACTATCTGTACTTGCTGGGTAGACCTGTGTGATCCACATAAACGTCCTTTTGAAGTTTTTCTCTCTCCACAGGACAGTTTTCAGCAATGCGTCACCATCAACTTGCACACCATTTGCACTGACAGTGAAGCTTCCTAATTTTCAGGCATCTCCCATTTTGGTCTGCTTTACAAGTGACCTTCCTCTCCCCACCACCCCCAAATCTATTTCTCTGCAAACATCATATCATTGACTTATGGACGGTGCCAATCTACAGTGACCTTATCTGTTGTGTAATAACCAAAGACAATTTGTAGGTCAATTGTATTAGGGTTAGTGAACAGGCAATGTATGAAAATAGCTAACATAGATACACACTATAACAGTTTCCTCCACTGTTGTTCTTCAGATAGGAAGACTGCAATCTTCCCAGGCAAAATCTGGAGCTGGAGAGTGTTCTGCCGGGCTCTCTGATAGGAGCCTCCCGAAAATTCAAGGGTACAAATTTCAGACACACACACGTTTGAAAATTCAAAACAAAGTTCTTTATCACAAAATTCAAAATAAACTAAAGCACTCTTTTTGTATTGCAAAGAGCACTTGTTCCAAAACAACCTGGTAGTCTGTACAAGTCCCTTACTCAGTCCTTAATTACTTAGTTTGCAGCTGTGAAGAAACGTCACAGCCCTTCTTCTTCCAGGAAGTGAAACACACACGCACTTTGCTCTGCTTTGGTTTCAAAGTCGTGAAAAATCAACAAAGTCCCGAGACAGCAAGGCAGTCCTGAAATGCAATGATGAGATATTCTTCCACAATGGCCAAACCCACACGCTGCTATTTATATCAGCAGCACTAATTACTGGAGCCCCACCCAAACACAGGTGGTCTCTCTTATCTCCTGTAATATGCCCTCAATTGGTCTCTTCTGCGCATAACTCTGCGCCTGTGTGGGTCCAAAACCTCCGCATCCAAATCAACTGAAGATAATGGAGATTGACCTCCTGGGCATTGTGCCAAGCCCCCCTCATCCAAGTCACTCCCACCTTCTTTGTCTGAGGACACTGAACTACCTGCCTCTGCCGGCAATAGAACAGGCCTATGACATGTTGAAGTTTCCCCTGCATCCACCTCCACATTCCTTGGGGCAGGAGCTGGGCCAGAGCCAACCACAACAGAGAGGATGGGCAAAAGCATCTAGAGAGCACAAGAGTACAAAAGGGTGTCCTTCAGGAAAAGCTTTCCACTCCACTGCTCTCAATGGCTTTGACTTTGTGCTAACAGAATGCTCTATAGCAGTGTTTCCCAACCTTCGCAACTTGAAGATATCTGGACTTCAACTTCCAGAATTCCCCAGCCAGCATTCGCTGGCTGGGGAATTCTGGGAATTGAAGTCCAAATATCTTCAAATTGCCAAGGTTGGGAAACACTGCTCTATAGGACCATGGGAGGAGGCAGTGGAGACAGGGGAAGAGGGGAAGGTGTCAAATGATCTATTCAGTGACATATTCCCAGACATCATACAAACATGTCATAACAATGGTACACGCAGGTACTATAGTTTGGTGCATGCAATATAAGCATCAATTAGGGAAAATCTCATTTCTATTTATACGTACCTAAATAGGACAAGGACCCCCTTCCCCAACACACACATACAGTATATGTATTTATGTAATTGACACTAATCTCCAGGGTCTTTGGAATCAGAAATAGGCGTGTTTTTATAATACTGTTTTTATTATTGTTGTGAGCCACCCCGAGTCTTGAGAGATGGGCGGCATACAAATCTAATAAATTGAATTGAATTGAATTGAATGAGGCTATTTCAATGTGGCTCATATTTAATATGGCACAATGATACCTGCCCATATATCCTCTCTTTTCCTGTTCCAGAAAAATAAGCTTGTTCAAGACATGGCAGATAGTGTTGTTTGTATCCCGTGCAAAACACACAAATAACATCCCGTTTGGAGGGACCCAGGGGAAGAGCCTTCTCTGTGGCAGCCCCGACCCTCTGGAACCAGCTCCCCCCGAGATTAGAACTGCCCCCACCCTCCTCCCCTTTCGTAAACTCCTTAAAACCTACCTTTGCCGTCAGGCATGGGGGAATTGAAATATATTCCCTGGGCCTATACAGTTATGTATGGTATGTTTGTATGTACGTTTGCTTTTAATAATGGGGCTTTTAGTGTTTCTTTTAAATTATTAGATTTGTTATAGTTTATTATTGCTGTGAGCTGCCCCGAGTCTACGGAGAGGGGCGGCATACAAATATAATAAATAAATAAATAAATAAATAAATAAATAAATAAATAAATAAACATCACTATCTATTCTATTATTATATATGTTTATTTATTTATTGTGCTTTGATAGACAACTACCATATACTAAGTAGCCCGTGTCTGTTAAAAGAGAGATAAGGTCATCCCATCAAAGGGGCAGGAAGAAAAGGAAGATTAGGTCACTTTTTTTAAGACCAGAAAGGTGTGCACATACAATTTACAAAGTATCATTTTGAGCTTAATTGAAATTCTCTTTCTGGATCTCTGGATTAATTAGCAATTTTTGACTCTTATTCCTTTGGCATTTGATTGAGGAGAAATACTACAATGTTGGGGTTTTCAATTAGCAATCTACCAACTGGCATGCTTGACCTCAATTTTGCTTTGAAAGAAAAACTTGGAAAAGCTGGCACAGTTCCAGCATTGTTTTTATTTTCAATATTTTATTTTATTTTATTTATTTTGTCCAATACACAATAATACACAATGAAGGTTATAGAGGAGATAGTAGAGAAGAAATATGAGATATAGGAGAGACTATAGGACAGGGGATGGAAGGCACTCTAGTGCGCTTATGTACGCCCCTTACTGACATCTGGAGAGGTCAACCGTGGATAGTCTAAGCTCTAAGGGTAAAATGTTGGGGGTTAGGGGAGGATACTACAGAGTCCGGTAATGAGTTCCACGCTTTGACAACCCGATTACTAAAGTCATATTTTTTACAGTCAAGTTTGGAGTGGTTAATATTAAGCTTGAATCTGTTGTGTGCTCTTGTGTTGTTGTGGTTGAAGCTGACAGGCAGGACATTGCAGCATATTCCCTCTTTAGACTCTAAAGAGGCCACATATGCCTTCTTAAATAAAAAATGATAGGCAACTGAGGTTAGTGCTTTATTTGGGTGTGATCCAGTGATGGGCTCCTACGGGAACGGTCAGGAACGGAGTTCCGATAGCAAAATTTGAAGCTCCACCCCAGAGCACCCAATTTGCACTGAAAGATGTTGAAACAAAATGCATAAGCCACAGCCACAGTGTGGTAGTACAAATTTTGGTAGCCCATCACTGGTGTGATCCCATCAGCTCAGAAAAGGTTGTCCTTCAGGAAGGTAGCTAACTTTTTGATAAATTGGGAACTTTGTAACTAGTCACATTTTCTGCAGCAGCTATATGATAAAATGGACAGGACCCTCACCTAGACACCCATTTGCAGGAACATGCAAATCTCAGAGTAGCAAATATGCCCACTGTTGTGGTTAGCTCTGGCCCAGCTCCTGCCCCAAGGAATGTGCAGGTGGATGTGGGGGAGAAATCCACATGCCGCAGGCCTGTTTTTCTCCCGATGGAATCTGCCGACGAAGCCTCCTCTGACCAAGGAAGCATGAGTGACAGGGAAGAGGGGAGTTTGGCAGACAGCCCAGGAGGAGATCAATCATCTGTATCATCTTTGGATTCCGAACAAGAATTAATGACACATCCATGCATGCGTAGAGTGATGCATAGGAGACAACAAGTGAAGGATTATTACAAGAGAAAATGAGGCCACCTGTGGTTGGGTGGGGCTCCAGTAATTAAGGCTGCTGCTATAAATAGCAGCATGTGAGTTTGGCCTTTGTGAAAGAGTATCTGCAGTTCGTCAGGAATTCTGTGTTGCTGGTTTCTGGACTTTGTTGATTTTTCACGCCTTTGAAAACAAAGCAGAGCAACGTTTGTGTGTATGTGTATGTGTGTCACTTCATTGGAAGAAGAAGGGGTGTGAAGTTTCTTCACAGCTGCTAGCTAAGTAGTTAATGACTGCTTAAGGTTAATTGTACAGACTACCCTGTTGTTTTGGGACGAGTGCTCTTTGCAATTGAAAAAGAGTGCTTAGTTTATTTTGACTTTTGGAATAAAGAACATTGTTTTGAATTTTTAAACGTGTGTGTGTCTGAAATTTGTACCCTTGAATTTTCGGGAGGCTCCAGAGAGCCCAGCAGAACACCTACCAGCACGAAAACCTTGTCAGACCTTGTCAGATCAGCACTCTGCTGTTTTCTAGTCCCAAGTCGGTTAGAATACAAAGCCATATGTTCTCTCTGGGAGGGAAGAATTACAGTAAGTTTCCTGCAAGCTCTCCTTCTCTGGCTGATTGTAGGAGACAGGTGTTCCTATTCTTCTGCTGTTTTCCATGGGAGAACCAGGGCGTAAGGCCAAGGTCCTCAAACTTGGCAATTTTCTGAGTTGTGGACTTTTAACTAATTTATATAAATTGCTAGCAGGTACATTCATACAACTTGTAATCCTGTTTAGTTTGGATGTTTGTGGCTTAATAGATTTAGGCCAATTAGTTACCTCTCATGCTTGATTTGGCTATATTGTATACATTTCAAAAATGGGTTAATTTGCTACATTGTATGATGGTGAGCTATTTTGTATTTTTCAAGAACCGGAAATAGTGAACCATTCTTTCTCTCTATTGTGGTTTCTTGTTCTTAACTCAGAAGTAAGCTCTTGTCAGATATCCTTGAAAATGATCCCAGAATTCTTACGTCAAGAACAATATTTCTTAGCTATTATGGTCTGCCAACTAGAGGTTTATGAGACAAATAAAACCTGACAAAATATCTCCTCAGACATTTTTCAATTCTGTAAAATAGTTCCAGCCCTAATACAGTGGGCACTTAAAGTCTCTGCTGGAATCTTACATGTAAAAGTTAACATGGAAAAAAGCTTCAGTATAATGTTTTATTTATTTATTTTATTTATTTATTTATTTTGTCCAATACACAATGAGGGTTTTAGTGGGTATATATCTATATACACATAGTAAAATGCATGATGAAGGTTATAGAGGAGATACTCATAGTGAAATATATGTAAGAAATAATAGAAAAGAAGGTATTGTAATAGAACATATCAATGAAATAATAGAAGAAGAGATATAGGAATAGAAGAAAGGTATAGGAGATATAGGAGAGCAATAGGACAGGAGATGGAAGGCACTCTAGTGCACTTGTACTCGCCCCTTACTGACCTCTTGGGAATCTGGATAGGTCAACCGTAGATAATCTAAGGGAAAAGTGTTGGGGGTTTGGGGATGACACTATGGAGTCGGGTAACGAGTTCCACGCTTCGGCAACTTGGTTACTGAAGTCATATTTTTTACAGTCAAGTTTGGAGTGGTTAATATTAAGTTTAAATCTGTTGTGTGCTCTTGTGTTGTTGTGGTTGAAGCTGAAGTAGTCGCCGACAGGCAGGACGTTGCAGCATATGATCTTGTGGGCAATACTTAGATCTTGTTTAAGGCGTCTTAATTCTAAACTTTCTAGGCCCAGGATTGAAAGTCTAGTCTCATAGGGTATTCTATTTCGAGTGGAGGAGTGAAGGGCTCTTCTGGTGAAGTATCTTCAGTATCTATTCCACTTCAGATCATTCATACAAGGAAGAATACATTGTAAAATGATCAGGTAGAATCCGTAGCATGGAGAATATGTTTTAATTGAATGCTTGCTTAATGAAAGATGTAATATCCACAAGATAAAACCATGTAAAACATGCTGCATTCTGAATGAAATTATATTTTTTTATGTTTATTACACATAAAAGCAACTTGCAGTAAATATTTACAGACACTCGTTATGAATAGTAAGATAATTAACAGCAGTTGAAGTGGAATGAAAACAAATGAAACAAATATAGACTAACAATGGGAGAATTCCACTATGGTAAACTCTGGTTATGCATTCCAACTAATGGTCAGTCCCCTTCCATCTGGGCAAAATCTCAGTGGTCATTATTAGAAATTCCTATTTTTAAATGATTAGAATCATCAACAGTCTCAGCGCAAGGATCATAACCAGCATTCGTGGGGAGAGGGAAATCTAATCCTTGCCGAAGGCCTCTTTATATTTAAAATCGGGCATTCATAGCAGATAAAATTGCAAGAGTGATTGTACTTTACAGTTATTCCTTTTGACACTCTCGCTGCTCCCCCAGAAGTAATGGCTGTTTAACTATAATATCTCTCCAGGATTGGAAGATCTATTAAACCATAGCTGGACAGGATTTGGAATCAAGACCCGTAGAAAGAAAACCAGGAGGATGAATTGAACAGCAAAGCCCAAAGATTAATGGATGATACCGAAACATATCTGAGCACAGCAGCAGCTCAAATAAAGACTGGTGGAACAGAGATGTTGTGGTTAGCTCTGGCCCAGCTCCTGCCCCAAGGACTGTTGATGTGGGGGAGACATCCACATGCTGCAGGCCTGTTTTGCCCCCGGTGGAATCTGCTGATGAAGGCTCCTCTAACCAAGAAGACATGAGTGACAGGGAGGAGGAGAGTGTGGCAGACAGCTCAGAAGGAGATCAATTATCTAGCTCCTCCTTGGATTCAGAACAAGAGTTAATGATAAAGCCACGCATGAGGAGAGCGATGCATAGGCAACAACAACTGAGAGATTATTATCAAAGAAAATGAGGCCACCTGTGGTTGGGTGGGGCTGTGGTAATTAGTGAGGCTGCTATAAATAGCAGTCTGTGGGTTTGGCCATTGTGGAGGATTATCTGATCGTTGTGTTTTGTGACTGCTTTACTGTGCTGATTTTTCCCCACTTTGAAACTAAACCAGAGCAAAGTGTGTTTCACTTTGTGAAAGAAGAAGGACTGTGAATTGCCTCACAGCTGCAAGCTAAGTATCACAGAACTGATAAGGGACTTGTACAAATTACCAGTTTGTTTGGAGACAAGTACTCTTTGTTATACCAAAAGAGGGCTTAGTTTAAGTGACTTTTTATTATAAAGAACATTGTTTTGAATTTTCAAACGCGTGTGTGTGTCTCTGAAATTTGTACCTGTGAATTTTTTGGAGAAGTCTACCAAAGAGCCCGACAGAACAAGAGATGTGGTTTTAAATTCTTCCTCTTGTCCCTGAAAATCCAATGGCTATTCAATGGTCAATCCATGGACCCAGTCAGCCCAAAGCTTGGAGATTCTATCCTGTGAAAGCTCATTGCTATAGTTCAATCTCTCCTGCAGAAATATTCAGTAATAGTTGACTAGCTGTGACAATAAAGTTAGTGTGATATTTTTCCTTAGTCAGGACAATGGAAAACTAACCAAGATGCCCAACAGGCATTATGATGGCTAACATGTTTTGAGATAAACGGATCCTGCTCTTGACCTAAGTGTTTACAAAAAGCTGGATACTGATTAATTAAATTATCATGTTTCCATGCATTTTACGGAAGTTGTTGATGAATTCTGAAAATTCAAACTAAAGATTCTTAGACTGTTGAAAGAGTGGGGATGAACGGTGTTCTAATTGGTCAGACCACGCTTGAAATCCTGTCCAGTTTCAAGGATTCAGGGAAACTAAAAAAGTTGAGAGAAGATTAACAAAGATGATGATGCTAAAAATCATGTCTCAAGAGAGTTTGAAGGAACTGAGTATATTTAACCTTGACAGAAGAGGAGCAAAAGAGCAGGGTAATGACAGCATTCATACCAAAGGAACTTATCTAGCTATTTACCTGGTCTTTCCTACAAATGCCATATTTTTTAAAGATCTGATAACAATAGCATCTCAGACCTAAACAGTTTGTGATGTGTGTGAGAGAGAGAGAGAAAGAGAAAGGGAGAGAGAGATTATGCTATCCAAATGTAAATTTTGTGTGTCGTGTATGTGCAATATGTATGTGTAATGTGTGTGCACACATACACACACACTTATGCACACAAATACATATGCGTACGTGGGGAGAGAAAGAAATTTGGGGTCTCTGCTTTAAGTTGGGTTCACAATAATAACAGGATTGTCAGCAAAGAGTTTTCCTTTTTAGTGCTCTTCTACAAGGTAGACCTATTTGTTGTGGTTAGCTCTGGCCCAGCGCCTGCCCCAAGGAATGTGGAGGTGGGTGTGGGGGAGACATCCACATTCCGCAGGTCTGTTTTGCTCCCAGTAGAATCTGCCGACGAAGTCTCCTCTGACCAAGGAAGCATGAGTGACAGGGAAGAGGGGAGTTTGGCAGACAGCCCAGGAGGAGATCAATCATCTGTATCATCCCTGGATTCTGAACAAGAATTAATGACACATCCACACATGCATAGAGTGATGCATAGGAGACAACAACTGAAGGATTATTACAAGAGAAAATGAGGCCACCTGTGGTTGGCCACCTGTAATTAGTGCTCCCGATAAAAGTGCAGCCTGGTGTTTTAGCCTCATGGCAGTTTATCTGATTCATTGTTTCGTCAAGATTGTGGTTTTTGCTGTTCAGTATTGTGTGTGTGGACTCTCTGGACTTTAGAATTGGACTCAATTTCCCAGTTATTGGGTGAGCAATTGGACTGCATTTGTGCCTTGTGTGTACCAGAAAATCCCTTTGACATTTAAAAAGGGAGCTGTTTCTGTTTTTCTGTTTATAAAAACTTTTGGGTTTTCCTTTTATCGTGTGGTGTGTGTCTTCCTGGACTAATTACCCTGTAATTACGGACGGTTGAGACACGCCGGCAGAACATTATTGAAGCCAGATGGGGCAGAGGGAGACAGGACATGGTGTTCTGCTTCACATAGAAAAATGCTTTTGGACAGTGCTCTGTGTAAACACACCCTCCACCTGAGCTGTGTCTCCCCTCTCTTTTCCCATCAGCCCTGACCTAACGTTCCTTTTCCACATCCAGTCTCTGTGCTTAGAACGGGGGGATAGGATTTAGCACAATGCGTTTCTTGGGCCTTTTCCTCATAACTAGAATAGAATGGAATAGAATTCTTTATTGGCCAAGTGTGATTGGACACACAAGGAATTGTCTTTGGTGCCTATGCTTTCAGTGTACATAAAAGAAAATATACATTTGTCAAGTCTCATGAGGTACAACCAGTGAAGGGCTACCAAAATTTTTACTTCCACACTGTGAGCGTGGGTTATGCATTTTCTTTCAACATCTTTCAGTTCAAATTGGGTGCTGTGGGGTGGAGCTCCATTTTTGATACCCCACTCCATCCCCCACTCCGGTCCGGGCAGTAGCCTATCCCTGGGTACAACACTTAATGATTGTCATGGGGGTCAAATAAGCAATGAAGAAACAATATTAATTAAAATCTTAAGGATACAAGCAACAAGTTACAGTCGTACAATCCTAAGTGGGAGGAAAAGGATGATAGGAATAATGAGAAAAAACTAGCAGTAATAGTATTGCATACTTAGTAAATAGTTTGGCAGTGTTGAGCAGTGATGTACTCCTACGGGTACGGTCAGGTACACAGTACCGGTAGAAAATTCTGATTTTTTTCTTTCTTTCTTTTTTTCCCTTCTGGGCTCTGGGTATATTTTTCCTATCGCAGTAAATGAGGTTGAATGTGCATAATTTTAGAAGAGCTGTGTGTGCGTGTGTGTACATACACTTTATATAGTAGATAATCAGGGGTGGGCTACTGCCCGGATGGGGGGAACGCAGTGGGGTGGTGAAAATGGGGCTCCACCCCAGAACACCCAATTTGCACTGAAACAAAATGCATAAGCCACGGCCACAGTGTGGTAGTAAAAATTTTGGTAGCCCATCTCTGGTGTTGAGGGAATTATTTGTTTAGCAGAGTGATGGTGTTTGGGGAAAAAACTGTTCTAGTGTCTAGTTGTCTTGGTGTTCAGTGCTCTGTAGCGACATTTTGAGGGTGGGAGTTGAAACAACTTGTGTCCAGGATGCGAGGGGTCCATAAATATTTTCACTGCCCTCTTTTTGACTCGTGCAGTATACAGGTCCTCAATGGAAGGCAGGTTGGCAGCAATTGTTTTTTTCCTACAATTCTGATTATCCTCTGAAGTCTGCGTCAGTCTTGTTGGGTTGTAGAACCAAACTAGTCCTAGGCTGTCATCTGTGGATGAGAATTTCATGCGGATGCTTCAGATCTGAGGTTGAAAAACAGATCTACCATCTCCCCACTAAGGTCTGAGTTCTTCAGGTCCTGTCATTTGCAACTGAACTAAATCAGAATGGGTAGGAATGAGGATTTAATGCCTCACCAACTCAGAGTTTCTAATTTCGTATACATTGAACTCCTCTATAACTCCCACATCACCTAGATACAGTATATGGGCTTCACTTCCTCAGCTATCATAGGCTTTGCTAAGAGTTCTGGGTATAATAGTTTATATATTCAGACGAGGAGGAGGTTGGGGAAAGCTGTTCTAATAAGACCTATGAACATTTCCCACCATCTTTCTCCTTGGAGCAGAGGTCTTCAAACTTGGCAACTTTAAGACTTGTGGACTTCAACTTCCAGGGAATTTATTTATTTGTTTGTTTGTTTGTTTGTTCATTCATTCATTCAATCATTTATTCATTCATTCATTTATTTATTTGGATTTATATGCCACCCCTCTCCGAGGACTTGGAGCGGCTCACTGCATGTACAGAAAAACAGGAAACAATAATAACAATCCAATTATACCTTAAAAAACAATCTTAAAATTCTAATTAAAAACTATCAATATCATTCATTCAGCAGTCAAACTAAGCATTCATCGGTTAGGGGGCAAGGTCTAAGGAACCCCAGGCGCTGGCGGCAAAGATGAGTTTTTAAACTTTTTTGGAAGGCAAGGAGGATGGGGGCAGTACGAATCTCTGGGGGGAGCTGATTCCAGAGGACCGGGCACCCCACAGAGAAGGCTCTTTCCCTGGGTCCCACCAGCCGACATTGTTTGGTCAATGGGACACTATGGAGATCAACTCTGTGGGACCTCACCGGTCGCTGGGATTCGTGCGGCAGAAGGCGGTCTCAGAGATATTCTGGCCCGATGCTATTTAGGGCTTTATAGGTCATAACCTTGAAGTCCACAAGTCTTAAAGCAAATAACAGTTTTCAAGTTGTATTTTTTTGAATCAGGAGAATCAGGGAGAGGAGAGGTAACCATTACTCACACATATATCATCCTGCCATGCTGATCAAACCTCTCTCTGCTCCAGGCTCTCCCAGGCTTTAAAAAAAAAAAAGATAACAGCATTGCAGTCTGCATTGGTTGCCGATCAGTTTCCGGTCACAATTCAAAGTGTTGGTTATGACCTATAAAGCCCTTCATGGCACCGGACCAGATTATCTCAGGGACCGTCTTCTGTTGCATGAATCCCAGCGACCAGTTAGGTCCCACAGAATGGGCCTTCTCCGGGTCCCGTCAATTAAACAATGCCGCTTGGCGGGACCCAGGGGAAGAGCCTTCTCTGTGGCGGCCCCGGCCCTCTGGAACCAACTCCCCCCAGAGATTAGAATTGCCCCCACCCTCCTTTCCTTTCGTAAGCTACTTAAACCCACCTCTGCCGCCAGGCAAGGGGGAATTGAGATACTCTTTCCCCCTAGACCTTTACAATTTTATTCATGGTATGTCTGTATGTATGTTTGGTTTTTATATTAATGGGTTTTTAATCATTTTTAGTATTGGATTATTATTGTACGGTGTCTTGTTATTGCTGTTAGCCGCCCCGAGTCTCTGGAGAGGGGAGGCATACAAATCCAATAAATAAATAAATAAATAAATAAATGAATGAATGAATGAATGAATGAATGAATGAATGAATGAATGAATAAATAAATAAATAAATATAAATTGCTGATTCAAATGACAGATCCCACACGCGTCACATTTACCTTACTTCTCACATAGCAAAATTAAAAGACAATTGTGAGGGTTTGGGTTAGGATTTTATTTATGTATTCATTTATTTGCTGGTTGGACTTTTTTATTGTTATTTTTGCAGAATCCCCTCACTAGTCCCATAAAGAACTCACAATACTAAGATTTTCACAGAATTAAGTAAGTCACATCAGCAGCAATAATCTTGACGAGAGCATCTCAATTACAACACTACAGACAGCGTGTAACCGACACCATCCATTACCATCTCTTCAAACATATTACCAGATGTGTTTGAACGCTAATGATTTATTATTAAGTCCTGGGGGGGGGGAGGGGTTCAAAAGCCTAATGTATGAATGCAACGCAAGGTGCTTTTTTTGGTGCTTGAAAATTTGGCCAGAATGATATGAACTTAAAGCAGGAAACTAGGACATTTTCCCACTGCTGCTCTTTAACTTCAGCACAGTCAAGTATCAAATCTCCCAGGGGTCAGCTGGGGCTAAATGGCTCCTTACCCTGGTGTACAACAGCATGTATAAAGCCCTACATGGCATCGGACCAGGATATCTCTGGGACCGCCTTCTGCTGCACGAATCCCAGCGACCGGTTAGGTCCCACAGAGTTGGCCTTCTCCGGGTCCCTAAACAATGTCGTCTGGCGGGACCCAGGGGAAGAGCCTTCTCTGTGGTGGCTCCAACCCTCTGGAACCAGCTCCCCCTAGAGATTAGGATTGCCCCCACCCTCCTTGCCTTTCGTAAACTCCTTAAAACCCACCTCTGCTGTCAGGCATGGGGGAATTGAAACATCTCCCCCTTGCCCATGTAGTTTTTGCGTATATGATTCGATTGTGTGCTTGTTTTTTATATAATGGGGTTTCTTTTTTTGGACTTTTTAACCTAAAACTGTAATTTAGATGGCTAAATATTAGATTTGTTACTATGTACTGTTTTTTACCCTTGTTGTGAGCCGCCCCGAGTCTGCGGAGAGGGGCGGCATGTAAATCCAATAAATATAATCTCCTACGGACATCCCGGTGACTGATCCATCACAGGAACCTTTTGGTTGGGTGTTCTGGTGAAGCACCTCCTGGTACTGAGGCTTATTTGAAGGAAACTGCATCCCCCTCTGCCTGATACCAACCCCCACCCCCCTTTCACCGTCCCTGCAAGAGGCAGTCACATAGCGAGTGATTGGATTAAGCCCTCCACACCTGATGGAGACGAAGCCAGCCAGATGCAGTGGGAGCTGCCAGAAGAAACCGAGGCAGGGGGATAGAATACAAACACATGTCCCAGGCCCATCTGTGCCGGTTTGCCTGTCCAAGCGGCTGCCTCCATCTCCCAGGGCACCTGTGGTTGAGAACCCCACCTGGAGCTGGGACTCTCTCCAGCTGACGCCTTTGTAGGAGGAAGTGTTTGGTCCTGCCCTTTCAAGGTGATCTGACTTGATTCGAACAATGTTGGCGAGGGAGGCTGGGCACACAACGCCTGGGAGTTTCTTGGGTCTCCTCTTCGCTCTTTCTTTCCTGCCTTAATTGGAACCCTCCGAGACCAGGCAAAATCGCATTAGCACCAGGCCCCAGCACACAGAGCCATCCATCTTTTTTTATTACAGCGTAATGGGGCTGCTTGGGAGGCGGCGTTCGATTTGTCACAGGCCTCGTTCGCTGATAACAGGCATTTGTCATCACTTTCTGCCTGTGTTAATGTCATCATCGGCGAGCTGACAGCCAGGCCCGTCGAGGGAGCACCGGCGACACAGCACATCCGTCAAGCTAATATTTCCATGGCTGTGGGGACCGGGCAAGTCATGGACACACATTAAAGCATCGAGAGAAGACAGGAGAGAAAAAAGCACCATTGTCATTAATTAAAATGTTAGGGTGGATGTGCAGATGTGTGCAGATTGAGTGTGCCGGTGAGTGTGATGCAGTCTGAAGGAGGGTGCGTTAGCGTATGGTCGCAGTCCCTATTAACAGACACTAGCTCGGATCATGAAGTGCATTTATAAGCTATTTGGGGCTGGGGAATCCGGAGAGTGGCGAGTAAGAAGGTCGTTGTTAATAAGCAAGAAAGGGAGAGGGATGAGGGTAAGCAAGCAAGAGCAAGGGAGGCTGCCCATTCTTCCCCTGTGGAGCGCAGTTGCCACTCCAACACATTCATGGACAGTGTCAATGATCAGGCTTCGCGCAATCCCATGAAGCCAAGTGGAGTCTTCAAAGGAATGTATTTATTTACTTATTTTATTCGTTTATTAGATTTGTATGTGTTCTGTCGAGGTCTCTGGTAGACTCCTCCCAAAAATTCACAGGTACAAATTTCAGACACACACATGTTTGAAAATTCAAAACAATGTTCTTTATAATGAAAATTCACTTAAACCAAGCCCTCTTTTGGTATAGCAAAGAGCACTGGTCTCCAAACAAACTGGTAATTTGTACAAGTCCCTTATCAGTTCTGTGATACTTAGCTTGCAGCTGTGAGGCAATTCACAGTCCTTCTTCTTTCACAAAGTGACACATACTTTGCTTTGGTTTAGTTTCAAAGCGGGGAAAAATCAGCACACAAAAAGTCAAAGTCAGTAAAGCAGTCACGAAACACAACGATCAGATAATCCTCCACAATGGCCAAACCCACAGGCTGCTATTTATAGCAGCCTCACTAATCACCACAGCCCCACCCAATCACAGGTGGCCTCATTTTCTTTGATAATAATCTCTCAGTTGTTGTTGCCTATGCATCGCTCTTCGCATGCGTGGCTGTATCATTAACTCTTGTTCCGAATCCAAGGAGGAGCTAGATAATTGATCTCCTTCTGAGCTGTCTGCCACACTCTCCTCCTCTCTGTCACTCATGTCTTCTTGGTCAGAGGAGCCTTCATCAGCAGATTCTACCGGGGGCAAAACAGGCCTGCAGCATGTGGATCCCCACATCCACAGTCCTTGGGGCAGGAGCAGGGCCAGAGCTAACCACAACAGTATGCCACCCCTCTCTGCAGACTCGGGGTGGCTCACAACAACAATAAAACAGTATACAATAAAAAATATCTAATATTTAAAAAATATCTAAAAACCCATTATTTAAAAAACATACAACACAAGCATATCATACATAAAACTATATAGGCCTGGGGGAGATATCTCAATTCCCCCATGCCTGACGGCAGAAGTGGGTTTTAAAAAGTTTGCGAAAGGCAAGGAGGGTGGGGTTAATCCTAATCTCCAGGGGGAGCTGGTTCCAGAGGGTCAGGGCCGCCACAGAGAAGGCTCTTCCCCTGGGTCCCACCAGACGACATTGTTTAGTCGATGGGACCCGGAGAAGGCCAACTCTGTGGGACCTAACCGGTTGCTGCGATTCGTGCGGCAGAAGGCAGTCTCGGAGATATTCTGGTCCGATGCCATGTAGGGCTTTATAGCCCAACCCTTTTGAATTGTGAATTTCATGGAAAAATGGTGGAAGGTCTTAAGCATAAAACTTGTCAGGAAAGACTTCATGAACTCAATCTGTATAGTCTGGAGGACAGAAGGGAAAGGGGGGACATGATCGAAACATTTAAACATGTTAAAGGGTTAAATAAAGTTCAGGAGGGAAGTGTTTTTAATAGGAAAGTGAACACAAGAACAAGGGGGCACAATCTGAGATTAGTTGAGGGAAAGATCAGAAGCAACGTGAGAAAATATTATTTTATTGAAAGAGTAGTAGATGCTTGGAACAAACTTCTAGCAGACGTGGTTGGTAAATCCACAGTAACTGAATTTAAACATGCCTGGGATAAACATATATCCACGCTAAGATAAAAGACAGGAAATAGCATAAGGGCAGACTAGATGGATCGTGAGGTCTTTTTCTGCTGTGAATCTTCTATATTTCTATGTTTGGGGACAACCAAAAGGTCAGGACAATGACAGCCTCTCAGTAAAACTGGGTGCAAATTTGAATTGCAAATCACAAATTAAAATTAGAGGTGCAACTGGCAATTTCATCCCAAGGAGTGGAATGGAACAGGATGGGGTTTTCCTGGCAGAGGTGAGTGGCAAAGAAGAGCCCCCTAATATTTTGAACAATACAATTCTATTTTTTGATGGTAAATCACAGCTCTCTCAGTGGAGACAGTCTATCTTGCAGCTTAAGACCCCACTCTCATGCTCCACTAAGGGCATCATTTCAGTGACCAATCTGAATAGTATAATATTAAGATAATTCTGACTAGCCCAAAGGTGGGTATGTAGCGGGGAAAATGGATGGTTGCAAAGAATTAGGCCTCTCCTATTGTCTATGTCAGGTTCTTTCTCTCTTTTTACCCTAACCTGTTAGATCCAATTGTACGAAGTATACTGCTCAAAATAAATAAATAAAGGGAACACTTAAACAACAGAATATAACTCCAAGTAAATCAAACTTCTGTGAAATCAAACTGTCCACTTAGGAAACAACCAATTTCATTTTGTTGTCAGCACATTCACCTGTGTACAGAACAAAGTATTCAATGAGAATATTTCATTCATTCAGATCTAGGATGTGTTATCTGAGTGTTCCCTTTACTTTTTTGAGCAGTGTAGTTAAAAATAGATCCACTTTCTGTAAGCAGACTGTGAAGTTTCTGAAAGATGCCCTAATATCAACGTGCAAAGCTTTCAAGGTGCCACAGACGGCATTTCATACTTATTAGAGCTGGAGGTGAATTCCAGATGAATTCAGGGTAAAACCAAGGACAGAGAGGGCTTCACACGCTCAGATCAGCAGTGTCCCTCAAAAGCCAGGCTACGTGAGAGGGGTGTAAAGCTCTCGCTAGAAGAATGGAGCCAGAGGTGCTCGGCGGCAATAGCCAAGCTGCCTAGTTTTGAAAAAAGGATCATTTGTCATAGAAGATACTTCCAGTACCAAAGAGGCTTCTTGTCATTTTCTACTCTGTCTTGCTGGGTTTGTCATTCAGACCAATTCAATTCAATTCAATTTATTAGATGTTTATGCTGCTCCTCTCTGAAGACTCGGGGCGGCTCACAACAACAATAAAAACAATATTCTAGCGAAAACAAATCTAATATTAAAAAACACATAAAAACCCTATGATATTTAAAAAGCAAACAACACATACATAACCAAACATAAATATAAAAAAGCCTGGGGGAAAGGTGTCTCAACTCCCCCATGCCTGGCAAAATAAATGGGTCTTGAGTAATTTATGAAAGGCAAGGAGGGTGGGGGCAGTTCTAATCTCCGGGGGGAGTTGATTCCAGAGGGCCGGGGCTGCCACAGAGAAGGCTCTTCCCCTGTTTAGTCAACGGAACCCGGAGAAGGCCAACTCTGTGGGACCTTAGTGGTCACTGGGATTCGTGCGGTAGCAGGCAGTTCCGGAGGTACTCTGGTCCAATGCCATGTAGGGCTTTAAAGGTCATAACCAACACTTTGAATTGTGACCGGAAACTGATCGGCAGCCAATGCAGGCCACGGAGTGTTGCAGAAACATGGGTGAATCTAGGAAGCCCCATGATGGCTCTTGCGGCCGTGTTCTGCATGATCTGA
Organism: Erythrolamprus reginae; assembly: GCF_031021105.1. Taxonomy (NCBI): domain Eukaryota; kingdom Metazoa; phylum Chordata; class Lepidosauria; order Squamata; family Dipsadidae; genus Erythrolamprus; species Erythrolamprus reginae. The sequence continues at coordinate 65,880,151 of NC_091954.1, read as the reverse complement.
AGTTTCCAAACACTTTTCAGAGGTAGCCCCATGTAGAGAGCGTTGCAGTAATCGAACCTGGAGGTGATGAGGGCACGAGCGACTGTGAGCAATGACTCCCTGTCCAAATAAGGCCGCAACTGGTGCACCAGGCGAACTTGGGCAAACGCCCTCCTCGCCACAGACCAGTCATAAAGGGAGGACTAACCCCATCCGAGACCTTTGCAGGTGTGAATTTATTTTAATTGCTCCATCCAATAAAACAACACAAATCATTGTGTTTTGTTTTCCCAAGTACAGGGAACTTCCTGTTGCTTTTCCTACCACGCTAACTTGGCCATTGAATCTAATATTCAGGATTCCTCCTTTCACCTGCCTGCATCTATCTGTTGCAAGACGGCACAACCCAGCAACAAATGCTTAGAAAAATCAAACCCTGATGGATGACTTAAATCTCTAGAGGTGCAAATAATTCCACCCACGTCTAAACCTAGTCATATTTTAAACTACACAGCAAGTCCGTGACTAGTTGAAAGACTTGAGACCACTTTATATTATTAATATTCTCCTGCAACACTGTGGGCACTTTCTTATAGTCACATTAGTCTGCATTCCCCTTGTCCATGACTCAGGAGGAAAGTATGTCAACATAAACTGCAATGTTTTCCTGAACAGTTTTCACTGAGCCTCAGCAATAAATCCAGAGACTGATAATTTCCTTACAGATTTAATACAGGGTGGCAGTGACAATTTCAGAACAGCCACTGGCAGATGCTTTTTCTTCCCATCTTATGTCACCTTCCGGTTAGCAAAACACCTTACAAAACGCTTTATAACATTCTGAAAAACCAATAAATGCATATAGACAAAGAAGCTGTTTAATGCATAATTGCTTCATCACCGTCAGCGGGTAGAAGCAAAAAGAGTTGCCTGTATTTCTTTACTAACCTCTAGTGATCGCCTGGATCAGGGGTCTCTAACCGTGGCAACTTTAAGCCTGGAGGACTTCAACTCCCAGAATTCCCCAGCCGGCTGGGAGAGGTTAGAGGTTAGTTTAAAGCTGCCAAGGTTGGAGACTTCTGGCCTGGATTCTTGGGCCCAACTTATAGCCTGAACAGACATGATCTACTTTCTCCAGGTAATGCCTGGTATTTTATGAACCAGGGGGGGGGGCTGTTGGGGGTTCGCAGGGGTTCGGGAGAACCTCTACTAAGATTCTGTGCAGTTCGGAGTGTTGGGTTTAAACCAGTCTACTACATGCTTGCACTGTCTTGTAAACACATCTCTATGGCCAGGTCGCAATTAACTGACCAGTGTGTCACCTTTTGATGACCAAAAGGGGCAGGTACTCTGCAGACTATATAAACCTCTGCAGAGTAGATGCTCCCTCCTCTTCTGACCTCTTTTGCCTTGATGACCCTTCCTTGTCCACCTCCTGTGTGCTCCATTGTCCTCGGCTGAGGACACATGTATGAGATGAAATCCAAAGCCATCCTCACACATGGGACCATCCAGTAGTTATTAATATGGACTGGAATATAAACTTATCTGCCTGCAATTTGCAATTGCATGAATCAACATAATTGGAAGTAAAGATTGTATTTTTCATCTTTATGAAGGAGTGATCATTCATTGCTAACAAATGGGATTCTGAGCATAGTTCCCTCTAAGCTGAGCAGTGAGCAATCGCTCACTTAAAAATCATCATCAACTCAGAGTTTTCCAAACCTGCCCAGAAGCCAAGAGGGAAAGAGTGAGAGGGAAGGAGAGAGAGAGAAAGAGAGGAAGAGAGAGAAACAGATAGAAAAAAGAGAGGAAGGAAAAGAGAAAGAAAAAGAATGGGAGTAAGGAAGAGAGAAAGAAAATCAAAATCTAGTTTGAAACTAGCTCAACTATTTAAGTGGCATTTTGATATTGATAGAGTTGCCCTATTATGAGCTCACTGTTATAGACACACAGTACAGTATTTTATTTTGAAATTCTCTGAGGCAAAACGGTGGGTTTTTTTATTTGTTTGTTTGTTTGTTTGTTTATTTGTTTGTTTATTTATTTATTTGTGTATTTATTTATTTATTTATTATTTTTGTGCCGCCCAGTCCTGAAGGGACTGCCGCTCAGACACTATACTTTTCCGCCCACCCCCCCAAAAAATTAGAGGGAACACTGATTCTGAGTCACGTGTTATTTCTTGACATGCTAAATCCACTGCAAATTAAGCCAGCTGAACTCTGCTAATATAAATAATATTAATAATAATCAAAATACCCAACACGGAGAACCTCCAAATCCCACACACCCTGCCCTCTCAGGAGTCCCCATGTGGCCTGTTTTGGATGCAGAGTGCATGCACAGAGGTTCAGGGAAGGTGAAAAACAGGCCTAATGGAAGTTTGGGAAGGCTGGAAGTTTCTGGCCTCCAGAACCTGAGGAGGCCGTTTTCACCCTCCCAGAGGTTCAAGGAAAGTCTGGGGAGGGAAAAAAAACACCCACCTGCCATACTGATTGGGCCAAACCCACCATGGCCCCACCCACTGTTCTGTCGGGCTCTCTGGTAGAATCCTCCCGAGAATTCAAAGGTACAAATTTCAGACACAAACATGTTTGAAAATTCAAAATAATGTTCTTTATAGCAGAAATTCAAATAAACTAAGCACTCTTTTTGTATAGCAAAGAGCACTCATCTCCAAACAACCTGGTAATTTGTACAAGTCACTTATCAGTTCTTAGATACTTAGCTTGCAGCTGTGAGGCAATTCACAGTCCTTCTTCTTTCACAAAGTGAAACACACTTTGCTCTGGGTTAGTTTCAAAGCGGGGAAAAATCAACACACAAAGGTCGAAGTCAGCAAAATACGCACCAAACACAATGATCAGATAATCCTCCACAATGGCCAAACCCACAGGCTGCTCTTTATAGCAGCCTCACTAATTACCACAGCCCCACCCAACCACAGGTGGCCTCATTTTCTTTGATAATAATCTCTCAGTTGTTGCTTCCTTACCATTGCTCTCCGCATGCATGGCTGTATCATTAACTCTTGTTCTGAATCCAAAGACGAGATAGATAATTGATCTCCTTCTGATCTGTCTGCCACACTCTCCTCCTCCCTGTCACTCATGTCTTCTTGGTCAGAGGAGCCTTCAGCAGCCAGAGAACTGCTTGCTAAAATTTTTGAGGCTCACCCAAAAATGAACCCTTGCAGCTGGAGACCCTTGCACCATTGGCAAGCCTTCATTTATCATTAGCCTCTTGCCAATTGGCTAGGGAAACCAAAGTAGGCGTGGCTTGGCAACTCTAGCTGGTGTTGTATTCTGTGCTGCCAGGCCAGACTTTGGCAGAGGGTTCTGTAATGCAGATGTTTGCTTTTCTCAGCCGTTCTTTTTCTTGGTATGCAAGCATGATTTCTATATTTTAATAATGATCGGATTCTCATTTCCCCCCAGAAATAAATTCCAGAAATTCAGTAGTGTTCGAGTTGGGGTAAATTTAGAACTACAAGATCAAATTTATTATTGTTGTAGCTTCCTCCTCTGACCTTGGTGATAATTTTTGTTATAATGATCAAACCAAACAACTTTCAACTTGCTTATAACAGACATTATTAAGCTATTTATTTGTTTACTCTAGTTGCTGGTGACTGTGAATGCCTTACTTACCCTGCCTTTGTAAACAAGTTTAAAACAATAAAAAGCAACATGTTACCCATCCAATACATATAAAAGCCAAGGGACAATAAACCTTCATTACTAACAAATACATCATCATTGCAAGAATGAACATAATATACCTCTCCCTTTGGCTTTTGGAACTGCTACAGTGGTTGGGTGATGCTGTTCTATGGAGAAGACCCAGTTGAAAAGTCATGCTTTCATGGGCCACAATGTTGGCATTCTATGAGAAAAAGAACCACAAGGGAGCCCATTTCTCTGGATCTTTTTCAATTGGCAGAACCAATTGGAAGATATTTCACCAGAAGAGCCCTTCACTCCTCCACTCGAAACAGAATATCCTACGAAAATAGACTAACAATCCTGGGCCTAGAAAGCCTAGAACTACGGCGCCTAAAACACGATTTGTGTACTGCCCACAAGATCATATGCTGCAACGTCCTACCGGTCAATGACTACTTCAGCTTCAACCGCAATAACACAAGAGCACGCAACAGATTCAAACTTAATACGAACCGCTCCAAACTTGACTGTAAAAAATACGATTTCAACAATCGAGTTATCGAAGCGTGGAACTCATTACCGGACTCAATTGTGTCAACCCCTAACCCCCAACACTTCTCCCTTAGACTCTCCACGATTGACCTCTCCAGGTTCCTAAGAGGCCAGTAAGGGGCGTACATAAGTGCACTTGTGTGCCTTTCGTCCCCTGTCCAATTGTCTTTTTTTTCTTCCTCCTATCTTATATATTCTCTTCCTTTCATATATCCTCTCCTCTAAGTCCACTCTCACCCTCATTTATATCAGCACATGTCTATTTTTCTTCCTATGTATTTGTGTATTGGACCAATGAATAAATAAATAAAAATAAATAAATGGTTTCATCTGTTGAAGAGACATGAAGCTAAGAGATCTTGTTTCTCATTTCAATCTTTCAGTGAACCCAGGGCCTTGCTAGAAGATGATCAAGAAGACAGAAGCGAAGAAAAAGCATTCCTGATGTTTTCTTTTTTAAATTCTGCCCGTGGCATTCAATCAAGGAGAAATAATATAGAGTAAGAAAAAAGCTGGTTAACATTTCTTTCAATTTTAAGGTTTTAGCAAAGAGCTGAGTAAACCTAGGATCTTTCTGTCTATAAGATAACCCAGCCTCCATATCATCACTCCTCCTTCAAAGTGTTCCTGATATTATCAAGAGCTGACAAAATGGAGAAATCAGTAGGATGATCCAATATTGGAGTTTCCTATTTAAACCTGAAAAGAAAAAATCTTAAAATTCATGTGGACCTTCTGATCCTTTCCTAGGGCCATATGATTGAAGCCTGGGGTATTCTTTGTCAACTCAGTGAAAATATCAGCTCAGTCTATAAAAGAAGTGGGTGGGGATCAATATATTTATTAAAGTTATTTGTTCTATTTTTATAGCTACTCAGCTCAATCAAGTGACTTTGATATACATGCCATAATCATAGCATTTGAATCTTCAGATCGTGCAGAATGCAGCTGCGAGAGCTATCATGGGCTTTCCTAAATATGCCCATGTCAACACTCCGCAGTCTGCATTGGTTGCCGATCGGTTTCCAGTCACAATTCAAAGTGTTGGTTATGACCTATAAAGCCCTTCATGGCACCGGACCAGAATATCTCCGGGACCACCTTCTGCCGCACGAATCCCAGCGACCAGTTAGGTCCCACAGAGTTGGCCTTCTACAGGTCCCATCAACTAAACAATGTCGTTTGGCAGGACCCAGGGGAAGAGCCTTCTCTGTGGCGGCCCCGACCCTTTGGAACCAACTCCCCCCAGATATCAGAGTTGCCCCCACCCTCCTTGCCTTTCGTAAGCTCCTTAAAACCCACCTCTGTCGTCAGACATGGGGGAATTGACATTTTCCCTCCCCCCCAGGCTTATAAAATTTATGTATGGTGTGCTAGTATGTATGATTGGTTTCTAAATTGGGTTTTTTAAAATTAACTTAAATATTAGATTTGTTTACATTGTATTGTTGTTGCTGTGAGCCACCCCGAGTCTGCGGAGAGGGGCGGCATACAAATCTAATTAATAAATAATACTAAATTTGATTTTTAATCAGTCTTATTCCTAATATTGGATCCTAGTATTTAGTATTTAGTATTTAATCACTTTTGAATTTACCTTCAAACATACCTTTATTTACCTTCCTCTGGAATGTAAAAAAAGAAAGAAAATGTAAATAAAACAAAACCATTAGGCTATGGCAGAATGAGGAATATTATGCAGAGCTTTGATTACAAGAAGGTAAAATGTCAGCATTCAAAATGATCAAAGAATTTGAATACTTACTTGGGAAAAGCTAGAGAATTCAGTACTGTTCAGTTTTGAAAAAAGATGTTTCGGGGAAGCATGGAGATTTATAAAATCATCCATGACATGGATAATTATCTTATCCTCTTCGACCATTTCTCCTTCTCCCCTCCTCCTCCTGTCCTCCTCTTTGTACTAGACTTGGGGTTATCCACTAAAATTAATGTTCAGGAGATTCATAACAGACCAAGAAAATGCTTGTCACATAATGCATCATTAACTACTCCAAAATGTGATAGCCATTGGCTTAGATGGCTTTCAAAGGTGATTAAATCTATGCTTCATAAATTTATCTGTCAACAGCTATTATAATAGTGAGATGGCTTGTTCGTATTCAGAAACAGTTTGCCTTAATGTTAGTAGCTATATAGGAAGGGAGAAATAATGCGTTGCTTGTAGACCTGCCAGAAGCTTTGGAGAGTCTAATGTTGAAAACAGGGTACTTATTGATGATCAACTATGGAGGTGTCTTCTCATCCAAGAAGCTTCTTGAGCTCTGAGAGGATAGTGGGGAATGGAAAGATTTAGGTATATTCCTTTTTGGATGAGAAGCGAAATGCCTTCAAAAGAAAAAACAAGAAATACTAGTTGTTCTGTCTGGGTCCCCCCAGATGTCAACACCAACTAAAAAGAGTATCCAGACACGCTGGTAAAAAGCAAAGTCATTTTATATCTTTGAAAACAAACACAGATAACAGATAACAAAAACTGTTCTTACAAACTGGAATGCTATGAAGCTTCACAGAAGAGTCACGACGGCCACGACGGCACACACACCACTGTAGATAATAAAACCCACGCCTCCCCCAAGTTTTCAGCCTTCGAGGCCACAAGCCAGAATCAGAGACGCCAAGGATCGAAGCAAGGTCACAGGACTCCCAAAAGATAACTCTCCACACTACAGGAAGGGCGGGCCTGCCTTTTCAACCTTTCTGAGGAGAACCACACCCAAACCCAGCTGTTGCCTATTAGGGATGGAAATACCTGGCTAATTGTCCCCTTTGTTGTGCTGCCCTTCTCTGCCTCATATCTATGATGGCTTGTGCGTTCTCATCTAATGACTCCAGGCTAGTCACTGGGGAGAGCTCCCCCCGGGAGTCTCAGGCTGTTCTCCCTCCTCCTCGTCCTGACATTCCTCTTCCCCGTCTGCCTGGTCCTCCTCCTCCTCCTGTTCCTTGTCCTCCCCCTCTGAGCATGGAGCCGGCAGAGTTCCAGCCATTCCCTGAGGAGCCTCAGACTGAATCACAACAACTAGTTGCTACCTGAAAAGGCACCTTTGGGGCAACCATTATCTGGATGACTGAGAGTCTCTACAGTAGTGGTTTTCAACCTTTCTAATGCCGCAACCTCTTAATGCAGTTCCTCGTGTTGTGGTGACAATGTTTATTTTTACGTGAAAGGACACCGCAGCGGCGCTGCAAGCAATGGGCGGTCCTTTAATGTAAAAATAAACATGTTTATTTTTACGTGAAAGGACCACCCTTTGCTTGCAGCGCTGCTGCGGTGTCCTTTCACGTAAAAATAACAATGTTTATTTTTACGTGAAGACCTCCCTTTGAAGGAGCTGGGGAATCCCTCCCACAAAAAGATTCCGGGGGTAGAGCTTTGACGTCACCGGCAGGTTGCGAAGGACACCAAGGTGATCACTTCCTGGATTCCATGGAATCCAGGAAGTGATCACCTTGGCATCCTTAGCAACTTGCCGGTGACGTCAAAGGTCCGAACACCGAACATGACCCCGAACTTTGCCCGAAGTTTGGAAAAATTTCGGGTTCGTGTTCGACGTACTGAACACCGCAAAATTCGGTACGGATCCGAATTGTGCGGGTTCAGTTCGTCCATCACTAGTCGCCATACCAGGGGACAGTCAAATTGATGAGAAACAACAAGAAAAATTCGCCAATATCAGGATCCTAAAATCAAACTACAATGACTCTGGCATAAACCAGTACAGGTGGTCCCAATAGTAATCGGCACTCTGGGTGCTGTGCCAAAAAACCTCAGTTGCCATTTGAAAACAATAAACATTGACAAAATCACGATCTGTCAGTTGCAAAAGGCCACCGTACTTGGATCTGCGTACATCATACAAAAATACATACGATGCTTGGGAAGTGTTCGACTTGTGATATTGTGATACGAAATCCAGCATATCAATCTCGTTTGATTTGTATTCCTGTTTTTTGTGAATAACAACAACAGAGTTGGAAGGGACTTCTAGTCCAACCCCCTACTTGGGCAGGAAACTCTACTACTTCAGACAAAGGTTTATCCAACATCTTCTCAACAGTGTTGGAAGTTGGAAGGATGAAAACCTAAATACACAGGAGAACAAATGGCATAAAGTTGTGAGATAAAAGTTCTGCATTTGATTATAGTAACTATTATAGGACATATAAGACACATTACTTATTGTGGGTTCCATCTTCTCCTTTAATTAATACTATAAAACCTGTGATGTAATATTAACTGATAAAGAGGTTGCACTATTTTTGCATATGTGTATTTCACATCGAGTATGAAGGAATTATAATGTTGTAAGAGAAAACAGATTAGTGCAAAATTTTTCATTAAAAAATGACCAACAATAGAGTGTGTGAATATACAGATGTAGGTAAGATCAGGAGCATTTGTTAACCGAGTTTTGCTTCATTTTTCTTGCCACAATTAAGTGAATCACTGAAGTTGTTATGTTAGTAACAGAGTTGTTAAGTGAATCTGGTTTTCACATTGACTTTGCTCATCAGGAGGTCGCAGAAGGTGACCACATGACCTTGGGACACGACAACCGTCATAAATATGAGTCGGTTGCCAAACATCTGAATTTTGATTACATGATCATAGGGATGCTGCAATGGTCATAAATGTGAGAAACGACCGTCATTCACCTTTTTCAGTGCTGTTATAAGTTGAGGACTACCTGTATTGTGTTTAAAAAGTAGTAGTATTGGGTACTTACACTTTTTGACTGACATGCCATACTTAACCCAACAGTTCTGCTTATCTCTGCTGAAATGATTATCTCACTAGTTCTTTCTTCCAGTATTCAAAGGAATGAATTTAAAGCCTGACCCATCTGTCCAGTGAAGGGCTCCCCGTCGCCAGCGCTCCCAGTGACTTGCACGGGTGCGCACATGTCTGGCGTGCACGCATGCATGCGGTGGTGCAAGATTCAGCTTCTGTATACAGGAAGTGAACTCTCACACGAGGATGCGAATGAGATTTTGCCGATTTTTATTGCTTTCTTTGCTTCCGCGCATATGCAGAAGCAAAAAATCACCAAAAATTGGCAAAATCTCTTTCACGCAAGTGTCTGAGATTTCACTTCCTGTGCATGCGCAGAAGCTGAATCTGAGCCGCCCTGCACATGCATGCGCTGGCATGCGGAGATGCGTGTGCATCTCTATTTTTCCAACTGGCATGGCATGTATGGTATGACTGAGTTGTATGGTTATTTTAATGACATGTGTTTTTAGATGTCTTTTTAAGTATTGGATTTGTTACATTATTTATCACTGTTGAGAGCCGCTCCGAGTCTCCGGAGAGGGACAGTATACAAATCTAATTAATAATAATAATAATAATAATAATAATAATAATAATAATAATAATAATAATAATAATAGAGAAATTAGTGAAATACGAAGATCTAAAAATCTAGCTGCAACGTCTCTGGCATAAGCCAGTGAAAGTGGTCCCAGTGGTACTTGGCACGCTCAGCAGACATTTGAAAACCATCGGAATTGACAAAATCTCCACCTGTCAATTGCAAAAGGCCGCTTTACTGGGATCGGCAAACATAATTTGCCGCTACATCACGCAGTCCTAGGTGCTTGGGAAGCACCCGACTGGTGATGAAATACGAAATCCAGCATAGTGATCTCGTTTGCTGTGTTGTATTGAAATAATAATAATAATAACAACAACAACAACAACAACAACAACAATAACAAGGACAATAATAACAATGACAATAACAACAACAAACAACAATTTTTATTTTTATTTTTATTTTTATTTTTATTTTTATTTTTATTTTTATTTTTATTTTTATTTTTATTTTTATTTTTATTTTTATTTTTATTTTTATTTTTATTTTTATTTTTATTTTTATTTTTATTTTTATTTTTATTTATTTTTATTTATTTTTATTTTTATTTTTATTTTTATTTTTATTTTTATTTTTATTTTATTTATTATTATTATTATTATTATTATTATTATTATTATTATTATTATTATTATTATTATTATTATTATACCGGACCATCCATGCAGCAGCCCATTACTGCGTCTGTCCCAATCAATCTCTTCATGTTGGCTGTTTGTCCTTTCTTCATTGGATAAGATTGAACATACAATTTCATGAACAGGAAGCTAGTTGGGCTTCTTATCAGAAGACCTCTTTTGTCATTTAAGAAGAATCCAAAAGGTAAGAGAAGAAGGGGGAGTGGGGTGGGGGAGAAGGAATCACCACTGTCCCTGCACTGCCTTGTATGGTGTGCTAACAAGCTGTCCCACCTCCCCCCCCACCCCGCCATCAAATCCATGGAGATGGCGAGCATGGTGGATCCCCAGACGGGGAGTGTAAATGCTTGCTCTTTGTAAATGAAGAACATAATTAACATTAAATTAAGGTAATACAAATGAAGACAACCCAGAGCCTGACAGGATGAGTGTTTGGGGAGGCAGTACAGTGAAGTGATTCATATTTTTAATTTACTGTGCAAATAGACTAGCAGGGATGTGTGTGTGTGTTTGTGTGTGTGTATTTGTGTGCAGGGGCCATATAAGTGGAGTGGGGATTTCCCCCCCACTGTTGTTTTGCTCTACTTTAAACACACAATGACTATTAAAATCAACTGTCCATATAATGGGACATCTCCTACATGACTGCATTCTGAGAAGCAGCTTGGTGTAGCAATAATTTATATCTTATGGTTGTCTGCCTGGCACCCAACCTTGGGACAAGAGAAAGGGAAGGCTGGGCAACCTTCTTGTGCCCTAAGAGATGCCTACAGAAGTTGCCTTCAGCCTCTCTCCTTTGTCTAGGATGGAAAAAAAGTCTCTCTATTGCAAGAGGTTCAGACTTGAGATAAGTCACCAGTTGTACTGAAGAAACCAAACTGTTCGAGAGGTTCTTAAAATGGCACCTAGTCTTTGATGGTCTGGACACTGGAATGTGTTTGAACCTTAGTAATGAATGAATGAACATTTGATGGACTTTTCTGTAGTTTCTGGTTTACGTCTAATAACAGCCAAAGGAAAATCATGTTTACATGATGTTCTGTCGGGGTCTCTGGCAGACTCCTCCCAAAAATTCACAGGTACAAATTTCAGACACACACACGTTTGAAAATTCAAAACAATGTTCTTTATAATGAAAATTCACTTAAACTAAGCCCTCTTTTGGTATAGCAAAGGGCACTCGTCTCCAAACAAACTGGTAATTTGTACAAGTCCCTTATCAGTTCTGTGATACTTAGCTTGCAACTGTGAGGCAATTCACAGTCCTTCTTCTTTCACAAAGTGAAACACACTTTGCTCTGGTTTAGTTTCAAAGCAGGGAAAAATCAGCACAGTAAAGCAGTCACAAAACACAACAATCAGATAATCCTCCACAATGGCCAAATCCACAGGCTGATATTTATAGCAGCCTCACTAATCACCACAGCCCCACCCAACCACAGGTGGCCTCATTTTCTTTGATAATAATCTCTCAGTTGTTGCTGCCTATGCATCGCTCTCCGCATGCGTGGCTGTATCATTAACTCTTGTTCTGATTCTGAATCCAAGGAGGAGCTAGATAATTTATCTCCTTCTGAGCTGTCTGCCACACTCCTCCTCCCTGTCACTCATGTCTTCTTGGTCAGAGGAGCCTTCATCATCAGATTCCACTGGGGGGGGCAAAACAGGCCTGCAGCATGTGGATGTCTCCCCCATATCCACAGTCCTTGGGGCAGGAGCTGGGCCAGAGCTAACCACAACAGTCTAGGATGGAAAAAACACTCTCATATTGCAATAGGTTCAGACTGGAGAAGGCACCTAGTCTTTGATTGTCTGGAATGTGTTTGAATCTTAGTAATGAATGAATGAACATTTGGTGGACTTTTCTGTAGTTTCTGGTTTACGTCTAATAACAGCCGAAGGAAAATCATGTTTACCTGGAGAAAAATAGCAAGCAGTGGGAGCTAGAAATGCTTATTTAGAGGAAGCTGTTATTGAGGCACAGGTTACAAAGGGTCCCGCAGACCCCTGATGTTTAATTTTCCTTACTAAGACCTGGCTGCATTACTGATTTTGTTAGAAAGACAATGTCCCATTCTAAGATTCCTAAATGTGACAACCTTTGGTTTGAATTATTGGAGAGAGAAGGGGAAAGGAGGAGGAAGAGAGAGAGAGTGGGGAGGGGTAGATGCTAAAAAGGAAAATGTTAAGGGCATTTACATGTCACAGTAGAGTCTCACCAAGTACCATCCCACCACTTCTACTAGTGCTATGAGAAATAATAATCTTTGTTCAAATTCAGTGGCACTTGCTTGTTGTTGTTGTTTTTTTAAATGTGGTGTTTAATTGCTCTTACTTGGTGGCGTAGATACAAATAGATGTCAAATCACACTTGACTCATCCAGCATTTTTCTCCCATAGTGGCCAGGAAGATGTTTATGTAAGATTAATAAATCAGGATAGAAACACAACCACACCTCCCTGCTGGTGTTTCCTAGCAACTAGCATTGGGATGCTTTAGCTATTACAGCCATCAAGAGCACCAGCCACTGATATAGTTCTGATTATGTCATCCCTGATGTTTGCAGAAGTAATAGGTTATTTACTATCTGCATTGGCTAAACCAGAGAAATAATTCTGCATGGGTTCTAAAGTGCATGGAATTCCTCCCTATTTAATTAGGTCAGTGCCTCTTTCTGTGATGCAGTTAATATACGTAATCCTTGTGTAGCGACCATAATTGGCACTGGCAAATTGTCATTAAGCAAAGCAGCCATAGCCCCCAAAACTTTACCCTTTGACTATCTACTGTTGACCTCTCCCAATTCCTAAGAGGTCAGTAAGGGACGTGCATAAGTGCACCAGTGTGCCTTCCGTCCCCTGTCCTAATGTTTCTTTTTTACTACTACCGTGTTTCCCCGAAAATAAGACACTGTCTTATATTAATTTTTGCTCCAAACGTTGTGCTAGGTCTTATTTTCGGGGGGGGGGGTGCCTTATATTTCTCAAATAAGACAAATTCACAGGCAGAAAAGCTGACACCCCCAAAGAAAGTGTACCGTACGGTACACTGATTAGGGTACGGTACCTGTCAGTATGGCACCCACACACACAACCGACGGCACTTATATGGTACAACAGTATACTCCCGCTATTGCAGCTTCCGTCCACCAGAGGAACTACAGTCTACGCACTGTAGTGGAGACTGTAATGGCGGTGAGACAGCCGCAGACTGTGTCTGCTATACTGGACGGTACAACGCGATGAAAGGGGCCAGCAGGGGACACCACATTATTACGGTACTGCTATGAACAGCTTTGAATGGTACCGTATGTTTTTCCACCGTACCGTATGTAAACTTGACTATGCCTTATTTTCGGGGGGTGCCTTATATTAGCAAATTCTGCAAAACCTTTGACATGCCTTACTTTCGGGGTACGTCTTATTTTCGGGGAAAGTGGGTATCATGTAAATGATTTTTTTTATATCTTTGCCTACCACCAATATGTACTGTAACCTGATAAAACAAATAAATAAATAAAATAAAAAATAAAATAAGTGCAACCGTGACCGTGTTAATGATCTTACTTCATTTTATTTTTGCTCTACAGGTATGCAAAGCTTGTACGTTACTTTTTCATCCCTTTCATAACTGTGAATGGTTCTGAATGAGGACTACCTATATGAATTGATTGAATTGGGAAACAAAAAACATCCCACATGCTGAAATCAAAGGTGGTAGGAATGGCCATCACTGTCTGAAACTCTCAATGGCTTTTGATGATGAATACTCTTATGTCAGAAGCAGTGAAGGTCTACAAAATTTTTTACTACCACCCTGTGGGTGTGACTTATTTGTGGGTGTGGCTTGCCTGCCATTTGACCAGCTTGATGATCATGTGACTGGGTGGTGGCTTAAAGATCATGTGACTGGCTTAAAGGTGGCCAACTTGACATCACTCACATCAAGGGTTTGGGTTAGGGTTAGGGTGCCTGGCCTCTCCTTGCCTCAAAGAGATACAATTTCCCTATTTACTATTACTGAACATCCAAAATGTACTATTTAATTCTATGTATATGTGTACATACATATTACACACAGGCACACAAAAATATACTCTCCGTACCTGACCAAAATCTTTCTACCGGTTCTGCGTACCTGACCGTACCTGTAGGAGCTCATCACTGGTCCGGAGTCTTAGATCAGCAGCCCCCCAACCTTTTGGTCTCTAGGGACCGGTTCTGTGGAGAGAGGCTTTTCTGTAGGCCGGAGGTGGCGTGATTTTGCATGCTGCCTGCATGGGCCTTTGCTTGTTTGTGTGGCCCAGTTTTTGGCATGCTGGGCCCAATGCCAATCCAGAGACCAGGGGTTGGGGACAGATGAACTATTGGAAGGCATATAGAAGTGACCCTGATCCAATCAATGCCCTCTTTCTTTGGAGAAATTCTGTAGATCTATTGTATTTCCTTAAGCACATGGGGAATCTCATTCTGCACAAATTAATTAGTGTTCCATCAGAACTCCATTCTCCTCTTCATAGGTAAGGATTATTTCTTTAAATACTTTCTTTCTCTCTGTTGCTTTTTTTTTAAAAAAAATTAAAAATATAAACAGAAAATTAGGAAAAGAAAGAGGCTCATAAAAAATGAAATCAAGTGCAGAAGGAAAAAAGAAAAAGAAAAAAGTAAGAACATTTTGAACTGGGTGGGTCTTTGGACGCATTGGAACTCTTATATTCTCATTATTCTCATTATAAATTTGGCCTAAAACTGGATAAGCAAACAATATAAATGGATTATCTTATCTGAATTGGATATATGAGGTCTGCTACTACTTTTTAAAATTAGTTTCCCATCAGAACTCCATTCTCCTCTCCATAGATGTGTTCTGACGGAATGTTTCAACCACCTGTAATTACAGGGTAATTAGTCCAGGAAGACACACACCACACAATAAAAGGAAAACCCAAAAGTTTTTATAAACAGAAAAACAGAAACAGCTCCCTTTTTAAATGTCAAAGGGATTTTCTGGTACACACAAGGCACAGGTGAAATGCAATCCAATTGCTCACCCAATAACTGGGAAATTGAGTCCAATTCTAAAGTCCAGAGAGTCCACACACAATTTTGAACAGCACAAAAACCACGATCTTGACGAAACAATGAATCAGATAAACTGCCATGAGGTTAAAACACCAGGCTGCACGTTTATCTATAGCACTAATTACAGCAGCCCCACCCAACCACAGGTGGCCTCATTTTCTCTTGTAATAATCCTTCAGTTGTTGTCTCCTATGCATCACTCTATGCATGCATGGATGTGTCATTAATTCTTGTTCAGAATCCAGGGATGATACAGATGATTGATCTCCTCCTGGGCTGTCTGCCAAACTCCCCTCTTCCCTGTCACTCATGCTTCCTTGGTCAGAGGAGGCTTCATTGGCAGATTCCATCAGGAGCAAAACAGGCCTGCGGCATGTGGATGTTTCCCCCATATCCATCTGCACTTTCCTTGGGGCAGGAGCTGGGCCAGAGCTAACCACAACAAGATGAGGATTATTTGTTTGAATACTTAGTCAAATATTCATAAGGTCCCAGAACTCAGCCTAAACAGATTGCATGTAACAAGCTTGCTGAAAGAGCTAGCCACCCACAGTCACTTTACAGAGTGAGATGGGTGGCATATAAATTTTATATATAAATAGTTGCTGAATGAGTGAGTGTTCAAAAGTTTCATGGCTATGGCTATTCTAGCAAAAAGCTAAGACGTTAGCAAGCAATCAATCAAACAAATAAGTAAATATATACATAAGAACAAGGTGCGCGCCTCACACAGGAAAGAAACTTTAAATAGAAAAATCAGAGCTCTCCTTTTTAAGTCAATACAAAGGAATAATTGTTTTGCCTCTCAAAGCCTTTAGTTTTTAATGGCACTACTTCCTCTTGCAAAGAAAAAGTAAGTACCGATTGTTATGTTGAGCTCTATTGCTGCACGTTTTAAAGGCAAAATTGAGGATGTTATATTCTTCAATATTATTACACAAAAAAATTGTTCTATATAGCAAACCTTATGCAAAGAAAGACTTCTTTAAAAAATAATTAAGATTTCAGGTGAATGCAACATTAAAAACATATTCCTACATATCAAGCCTGAAATCTAAAAGATGTATACAACTTAGTGACTTTCAGATAGAGAAAGAGGTCTATGATTAGCAATATCTTCACAACTATGCCTCATAATCAACAAACTAGTTGACTTTAGTCCCAAAAACTATGGACTAAAAATTTATGGGTATATGTTTTGGTTGGCTCTGGCCCAGCTCCTGCCCCAAGGAATATGGAGGTGGATGCAGGGGAAACATCAACATGTCATAGGCCTGTTTTATTGCCGACAGAGTCAGGTAGTGCAGTTTCCTTGGATGAAGAAGAAGGTGGGGGGTGACTTGGAAGAGGGGGGCTTGGCACACAGCCCAGGAAGCTAATCTCCATTATCTTCGGTTGATTCGGATGAGGGTTAGACCCACGCAGGTGCAGACATGCATAGAAGAGACCAATTGAGGAAATATTACAGGAGATAAGAGAGGCCACCTGTGTTTGGGTGGGGCTCCAGTAATTAGAGCTGCTGATATAAAAAGCAGCGCGCTGGCTTGGGCCGTTGTGGAAGATTATCTGATCATTGTTCTTCAGGACTGTGCCTTGCTGTTTGTTGATTTTTCACAACTTTGAAACCAAAGCAGAGCAAAGTGTGTGTGTTTCACTTTGTGGAAGAAGGAGGGCTGTGATGTTTCTTCATAGCTGCAAGCTAAGTACTTAAGGACTGATTAAGGGGATTGTACAGACTACCAGGTTGTTTTGGGATGAGTGCTCTTTGCAATACAAAAAGGGTGCTTTGTTTCTTTTGAATTTTTGTGATAAAGAACATTGTTTTTGAACTTTCAAGTGTGTGTGTGTCTGAAATTTGTACCCTTGAATTTTTGGGAGACTGATACCCCTTAAATGCACTTTCAAATATAGAATATTCCTTTTTTAAAGAATGGCACATGGTCTTCCTATCTATTTGGGAGTTTCTCTTCCTACCTCCCACCCTCTCCCTCCCCCTCTCCCCTCCCACCCTCCCCTCCCCCCTTTAAATCCATCAAAGATTTTAAAAAATGTTTCTTTGGTTTGATAACTTTTCCAACAAATATTTGAAATTCTCTTATACATTTTTGACAATCTGTTCAATGTCAAGTATCAATGATATATCAAATTTATAAAAAATTCTCTTTAAGACCTGGAGTTGCATTTTTGAGTCAGGATTGATACATAAATGAAATCTTACATTGTATTAAATGCTTATTCACTTAACAAATTCTGCTAGTCTACTTTCTCTTCATAAACATCTGATGTGAAACACAAAATCAACCTAAGCTTCTTCTATAAAAGTGCTTCCTACCCTGAAATTCACAGTTATTTGTTTGTACCATATTGATTGAATAGTCAAATGTGTATTGAGGAACTAAAATAATAACCTTAAGCTAAGTATTCTAATTCAAAAGCCTGAGGTTGTTGTTTTTTGCTTACTTTTGAAATGATGCATAAATTATGTTATGCTATGCTATGCTATGCTATGCTATGCTACGCTATCCTACACTATGCTACACTACAGAATAGAATAGGAATAGGAATGTGAGTCACCCCGAAACTTCAGAGAGGGGCGGCATACAAATCTAATAAATAATAATAATAATAATAATAATAATAATAATAATAATAGCATTAGTAACAGTAATAGTAGTAGTAGTAGTAGCAGTAGTAATATTAATAATAATAATAATAATAATAATAATAATAATAATAATAATAATAATAATAATAGGATAACAGAGTTGGAAGGGACCTTGGAGGTCTTCTAGTCCAACCCCCTGCTTATATACAAAATCCATGTTACGTTACGTTATGTTATGTTGTGTTGTGTTGTGTGTTGTTTTGTTTGGTTTTGCTCTGCTATGCAATGCTATGCTAACATTATCATACTGTATATTATTTCTCAAAATTAACTTATTAACTATCAATCTCCCTTACAGAGGGGCTGTGGTTGGTGTACAATTCAATGAATACAATAATGTTTATATAATTACCAATATATATGACACTGATAATTAAAATTCTCACTTTATAGACTGATAGCTAGAGGTTTCCATATTGTAGATTTCAAAAGCAATATGGAGTGTGTTCAAATCATGAATGCACCATGGCCAGAGCAATGCTCACTCTAAAATCCCCACCTTCCCCCATTGAATAGAACCAATACATACCTGTATGATTCCCAACTAACAGACCCAAAGGTCCGCAAATCCAGAATGTCGCAGCCCTCATAACTGGCAATACCAGTGGACATCAGGTTGCAAAGTTGTTTGATCCGCCATGACAAGACAAAACAGCTTTTTTGTTATTGTTTTGATGCAAGTTACTACGCATCAGATTGCTTTTGATTTCGAAAGCCCAGGTCTCTGTATGAACAGAAGAACCAGGCACAGTCTCAGTTCTAATAAACATTCCTCAAGATAGGAATTTGACGTCAGGAAGCTCTGATGGAACCTGCATTTTCTTCCTAATAACTTTCATCACCATTGGGGATGGGATTCTACCCAAATCTCACAGGGATTTTGATGTTACTAAATGGCCAAACAGACAATATTAGGCTCTGGTAAAAAAAAAAAATCAATAAATGAATAAATACAGTCAGCAAAGAGACCTAAAATGATTCTTGTTTGTTGGGAATGAGAGACACCAAGTGTAATTTAGGGTTTGATATTATGAAAGCTGTGCTGCTCTAAAGCAGCGGGATTCTCAGTGGCTCATTAATAAAGGATAAACTTGGAGTCTATTTACAAGGCACTTTTTGGGATTATTTATACTTCATTATACATACATAATGTTGTACATATTTACCGATTAGCTCAGTGGCGAAGAAAGGAATTTGGAAGGAGGGGGTCGCTCCTCTGTTGCCCTAGCTTTGCTTTTAGAGCAGGTATTCCAGGGAGAGAGGATCTGGGTATATTTTTTCCAAAGCAATGGAAGATAGAAAGTAGGCATAATGGCATGAAGCTTATTTTATTTGTCAAACATGTACAAGATAGCAGGTATTGGTATATTTTGCCGGACCCATCCTTGAATACAGCTCATCTGTTTGGAACCCATACCACATCTCGGACATCAACACCCTTGAAAAAGTCCAAAGATATTTCACCAGAAGAGCCCTTCACTCCTCCACTCAAAACAGAAGACCCTACGAAAGCAGACTACCAATCCTGGGTCTAGAAAGCCTAGAACTACGGCGCCTAAAACACGATTTAAGTATTGCCCAAAAGATCATATGCTGCAACGTCCTACCGGTCAATAACTATTTCAGCTTCAACCGCAACAACACAAGAGCACGCAACAGATTCAAACTTAATATTAACCGCTTCAAACTTGACTGTAAAAAATATGACTTTAACAATCGAGTTGTTGAAGCGTGGAACTCATTACCAGACTCAATAGTGTCAACCCCTAACCCCCAACATTTCTCCCTTAGACTATCCACGATTGACCTCTCCAGGTTCCTAAGAGGTCAGTAAGGGGCATGCATAAGTGCATCAGTGTGCCTTTCGTCCCATGTCCAATTGTCTTTCCTTTATCTCGTATATCATATATATTTTCTTCCTTTCATATATCTTCTCCTCTATTTTTACATATTATCTTTATATATATTACTTCATGTCTATTCTCTTCCATATGTATTATGTATTGGACAAATGAATAAAAAAAAATATATAAAAAAAATATATATATAAACATAAGCAAAGTAGGTACGGGTAAATTAGGACAATAGGACAGTAGGACAGGGATGGTAGGCACAATGGTGCGCTTATGCACACCCCTTACAGACCCCTTAGGAATGTAGTGAGGTTGACTGTAGACAGTCTAAGGTTAAACTTTTTGAGGTTTGGGGAAGAAACCACAGAGTCGAGTAGTGCATTCCAGGCATTGACCACTCTGTTCCTGAAGGTCGTATTTTCTGCAATTGAAGCGTATTTGGAGCGTTTTACACTGAGTTTGAATCTATTTGTGCTTGTGTATTGTTGCGGTTGAAGCTGAAGTATTCATTGACAGATACAGTAGGACATTGTGGTAGAAGATTTTATGAACTGAATTTATTTGTTTGTTTGTTTGTTTGTTTGTTTGTTATTTATCTATCTATCTATCTATCTATCTATCTATCTATCTATCTATCTATCTATCTATCTATCTATCTATCTATCTATCTATCTATTTATTTGATTTGTATGCCGCCCCTCTCCGCAGACTCGGGGCGGCTAACAGCAATAGTGAAACAACATATAGCAAATCTAATATTTAAAATAATTTTAAAAACCCTAATTTAAAAAACCAAACATGCACACAAACATACCATGCATAAATTGTATAGGCCTAGGGGGAAGGGCATATCTCAGTTCCCCCATGCCTGACGACAGAGGTGGGTTTTTAGGAGCTTGTGAAAGGTGAGGAGGGTGGGGGCAATTCTGATCTCTGGGGGGAGTTGGTTCCAGACGGTCGGGGCCGCCACAGAGAAGGCTCTTCCCCTGGGTCCTGCCAAGTGACATTGTTTAGTTGACGGGACCCGGAGAAGGCCAACTCTGTGGGACCTAACTGGTCGCTGGGATTCGTGTAGCAGAAGGCGGTCCCAGAGATATTCTAGTCGGATGCCATGAAGGGCTTTATAGGTCATAACCAACATTTGAATTGTGACCGGAAACTGATCGGCAACCAATGCGGACTGTGGAGTGTTGGTGTAACATGGGCATATTTGGGGAAGCCCATGATTGCTCTCGCAGCTGCATTCTGCACGATCTGAAGTTTCCGAACACTTTTCAGAGGTAGCCCCATGTAGAGAGCATTACAGTAGTCGAGCCTCAAGGTGATGAGGACATGAGTGACTGTGAACAGTGACTCCTGATCCTAACAGAGGTGATGTAGCTCTAAGCTACCTAAGCCCCTGGTAGAATAAAGTGCAGGACTCTCTGATGTCCTTCTTGAAGATCCTTGAAGAACTTGTGACGTTTTTAGAGTATCCGATTCTGAAGCACAGTACAGTAGTCCCTCGCTATATCGCGCTTCACCCACCACGGCTTCACTTCATCGCGGGTTTTGAAGTCAGCGTTGGCAGAGATACGGCGCTTAGAAGTTTGGAAGGGCAGGACAAGCCAAGCAGCCCGCGGCTGGGCGAAAGATGAGCGGGGCGGGGACTGAGCTCTGGCGGAGGCCCGTCCCCTCGTTCAACCCGCCTCGCCAGTGCTGAGAAGGCAGTCTTTGGAGGCGCGCTTAGTGGTTGGTGGCGGCGGCGGTGTGCTTGGGGTTGTAGAAAGAGCTCCCGGCAGCGCGTGAACGAGCGAGCGCGAGCAAAGAAAGGAACGCGACGCGGCAGGGATTTCCAGACTGGGCTCGAGGGTGGGAGAGGAAGTGCTGGGCAGGTGGAGGGGGGAAAAAAGAAAAGAAAAGAGAGAGAGAGAAAAAAAGAACCAGCTGGGGCAGCTCACCAGGGACTTTCCAGCCGGGGCAAGGCAAAAAAGACAACGTTTGGCCGAACTGCTGCAAAGAATAGCAGTGGGTCGGGAATGCGCGGGGGCGGCGATTCTTTTGCCCCCTCCCCTTCTTTTCCTCAGGCGCAGAGTAAGTAGTAGTGGGGGGGAAAGGTTAGCCGGCCGTTGCTCGCCTCCAGGCATCGGAGCTGGTGGGAAGGAGGAGAAAGGGAGCAGGGAGCGTCCCCCCTAAAGTACTATCAGTCGATAAATTCCCCATCGCAGATTTCACCTATCGCGGCCGGGTCTGGAACGTAACACCAGTGATAGGTGAGGGACTACTGTATAGGAAAACATTTCTATTACAGTAATTACACACTTTCTCCATCTTCCCTTCCCTTTGTGGGAACTTCATCTACAGCCAAGACATAGCAATATTCTCAAACACACAGTCTGTATCCCAATTGCAGGGAAGATGCCTTTTTGGGGGGAGAAGGTGGGGTAGAAACATAGAAACATAGAAGACTGACAGCAGAAAAAGACCTGATAATCCATCTAGTCTGCCCTTATACTATTTTCTGTATTTTATTTTAGGATGGATATACTGTATGTTTATCCCAGGCATGTTTAAATTCAGTTACTGTGGATTTACCAACCACGTCTGCTGGAAGTTTGTTCCAAGCATCTACTACTCTTTCAGTGAAATAATATTTTCTCATGTTGCTTCTGATCTTTCCCCCAACTAACTTCAGATTGTGACCCCTTGTTCTTGTGTTCACTTTCCTATTAAAAACACTTCCCTCCTGACCTTTATTTAACCCTTTAACATATTTAAATATCTCGATCATGTCCCCCCTTTCTCTTCCGTCCTCCAGACTATACAGATTGAGTTCACGAAGTCTTTCCTGATAAGTTTTATGCTTAAGACCTTCCACCATTTTTGTAGCCCGTCTTTGGACCCGTTCAGTTTTATCAATATCTTTTTGTAGATGAGGTCTCCAGAACTGAACACAGTATTCCAAATGTGATCTCACCAGCGCTCTATACAGCAGGATCACAATTTCCCTCTTCCTGCTGGTTATACCTCTAGCTATGCAGCCAAGCATTCTACTCGCTTTCCCTACTGCCTGACCGCACTGTTCACCCATTTTGAGACTGTCAGAAATCACTACCCCTAAATCCTTCTCTTCTGAAGTTTTTGCTAACACAGAACTGCCAATACAATACTTAGATTGAGGAGTCCTTTTCCCCAAGTACATTATTTTACATTTGGAACATTAAACTGCAGTTTCCATTGCTTTGATCACTTATCTAGTAAAGCTAAATCATTTGCCATATTACAGACTCCTCCAGGAATATCAACCCTATTGCACACTTTAGAGTCATCGGCAAATAGGCAAACCTTCCCCTATGTTGTTCACAAACATAGAGTAGAGTAGGGTAGAATGTTGCATGTGAATTTTGCTAGAGAGTCTGGTACCACATGTTTGGGGAGTAAATATAAAATTTCCAAGTGGATGTATCTACTAGTATTTCATGTATCATTTCCACCAACCAACTTCATTAAATTTAATTTTATCTCAGCAACAGAGGACGTAGTCTACGGAGAGGGGTGGCATACAAATCTAACAAATAATTATTATTATAAAAAGTAGGCAAAAATGTCTAATTCATCCGTGATGTAAGTGGAGCCAATGAAAACTTCTCTGAAATATTAGACTAATTGCAAGAAGCACTTATGGTAGGCTGGTGTTTCACTTTTTCACCTTTTAGATGTATGAGACTTCCACTGGATTCTGATCACTGGAACTGAAATCCATACCTTGGAACAACTGGAAGAGTCCTTTTTCAAAGGTGTTTTTTCAAGAAGCAGCTGGACTTTCTTGTTTTCCCTTGAAGACGTTTCACTTCTCATCCAAGAAGCTTCTCCAGCTCTGACTGGATGGTGGGGAATGGAAGGATTTATACACCTTGCAGACAGCTGGTCATTTGAATTATTTTAGAGAGTTGTTGAGGCCACCTGACTTGACTGTTTTTTAATTGATTGTGGTTTTTTAGCTATAGTTTTAATTATTGGATTTGTACCGCATTGTTAATTGTGGTTGTGAGCCACCCCGAGTCTTTGAAGTGGGTCAGCATACAAGTCTAATAAATAATAATAATAATAATAATAATAATAATAATAATTATTATTATTATTATTATTATTTATCGGGGTCATCTGGGTCAGCTGAGTAGTACAAATGGGTGTGGACCCTTCTTGGAGCTGTTGAAAGGACTGTGTTGTAGATTGGGAGATAGGTGATGGAATCATGGAGTCATAAATGATTGATAGTATATATGGTTTTTTTAAAGGGTTGTTAATGTATTTTTTATCCTGTTTTACTGTTGTTGTTACTGCAATTCATAATTATTGCTATTATTGTGAGCCGGCCAGAGTCCAATGGGAATGGGCGGCATATACATGTTATTAATAAATAATGGATAAATAAATCCCTCCCCCTCTGTTGAGAGAAGGTTGTTTAATTTTGACATAGATGGCCTCTTTAACCCAGCATTGGGCAGCCACTTACCGCGCTACCCGGACAGTCTTCACCAGCCGGCACGGGCACATGCATTCCCAACACGTCCGTGCAAGTGCCCCATGCGAGATTTGGCTTCTGCACATGCTCAGCAAGTAAAATCTCTTGAGATTTTGGCTATTTTTGCTGATATTTGTGCTTCCACACATGCACAGAATCAAAAAACGGTGAAAATAGCTGAAATCTTGCGAGCACTCTTGTTGTTCCTGGGCCAAAATCTATCAGTCATGCCATTCCAGGGCCATTTCCATTGGCTGGACGATATCCCCCCCCCCCACTTGGGGGAAGAACCCACGACTATGTCAGCTCCAGTAAGCCTGCCTGAGCTGTCATTCACGCTGGGGGAGAGACCAGTTATCTGACTGTAACCCAATATGTGCTTGTTGCTGTGCTTGGCTATCAGCGTGGCTGCGTAACAATGACGTCAGACAGCCCTGCATCTAGCTGGACTAACTTCTTTTTCTACTGACAAGCCTGCCTACTGATTACAAGCCTGCTTGCAAGATTGGATGACAATTACGTGTGTGGCGCACGTATTATAAAGGGTGGTGGGAGCAGACAATATTCAGCTGTGACAAAGTTTACACTTTACCATGGAGAGTAGGGGTAGGCAGCAGGCAGGACAGGGTGGGATGCAGTTCCACTGGCGGAAATGAATATGCATGCAGCGCTCCAGCTGATTGGCGGCTGTCACTTCTTGGATTACTGGTCTCGTCCCTGCTGCTGCTGCGTCTGCGCTCCTTGCTTTTTCCCTCTTTCCTTCCTACTGGCTTCAGACAATCTTCCCTCTCTCCTGCCTGGCTCCCCTCCAGCCTCACGCAGCCACTTCCCACCGGAGGTGCAAGCAGAAGGCATGGGTGGAAGTGGCGCTGGAATCATTTATTTATTTATTTATTTATTAGTTGGACTTGTATGCCGCCCCTCTCCGAAGACTCCGGGCGGCTCACAACAAGTAAAAACAGTCACAACAATCCAATTAATTAAAATATTTAACGATTTAAGAAAAACCCCATGTAATAGCAAACACACACACAAGCATACCATGTATAAATTAACATGCCCAGGGGAGATGTTTAGTTTCCCCATGCCTGACGGCAAAGGTGAGTCTTAAGGAGTTTTCGGAAGGCAGGGAGAGTAGGGGCAGTTCTAATCTCCGGGGGGAGTTGGTTCCAGAGAGCCGGCGCCGCCACAGAGAAGGCTCTTCCCCTGGGACCCACCAACCGACATTGTTTAGTTGACGGGACCCGGAGAAGGCCCACTCTGTGGGACCTAATCGGTCGCTGGGATTCGTGCAGCAGGAGGCGGTCTCGGAGATATTCTGGTCCGATGCCATGAAGGGCTTTAAAGGTCATAACCAACACTTTGAATTGTGACCGGAAATTGATCGGCAGCCAATGCAGACTGCGGAGTGATGGTGAAACATGGGCGTACCTAGGTAAGCCCATGACTGCTCTCGCAGCTGCATTCTGCACGATCTGAAGTTTCCGAACACTTATGGCTTAGGCTTATGGCAGCACCTGTTCGCCTAGCTACCCAGCATGAGGAGGGGGAGCGACCCAGGAAGGAGAGCACGGGAAACACAAACCAAATTATAATCCCAGCGAGCAATACTGGTAAGATTGTAAGTCGAGGACAGTTCACTTGAACGATTATGATCGTTCAAGCCACTCCCATCTGGTCACATGGCCGGCAAGCCACTCCCACCCAGTCACATGGTCATTAAGCCACACCCACAAAATAAGCCACACCCACAGTGTGGCAGTAAAAACTTTGGCTGCCCATTACTGGTTGAGAGTGTGTATCAGTTCGTACCGGAGAAGGAATAAAGAAACCTGCTGCAAACCAAGATTGCCTGAGTGCTTTATTTCTCTATTGGAACCTGATAGACTGCTTTAACCTCTGTTACAGGTGTTGTTTCATGCATATTAAAGAGAAGGCAAAACTCATCTAGAAACAAACAAGGTTCCCATTTAGATGGGCCTTTTTAACTCAAGCATATTTTTTGGAAAGGCAATATTTGAGGGAAGAACAAAGCATGTAATCAACCCAGATCCTGATGTCCTTGCTGAAAAGCACCAGATTCTGACAATCCTGGACAAATAGATATTCTGGGATTACCAAACCAAATCCTGAATCTTAATCTGCCCTTTACTCTTCCTATTTGAACAGAACAGCATTCAATTCTGTCTCTGGGGATGCCAACAAAAGCGTCCTACTCCAAATCAGCAGCACACACTTTAATGGCTTAATCCTATTTTTGTCAGAAATTTGAAAGTCAAATGAGCTCAACTACATTTGTATTCTGCTGTAATGACCCCCCTGAGGATTCCTCTTTGAATTCCCAGCGGTGTTCTTGATCCTTCAGCAGCACATCAGATTTGCCAAGTTAGGATATACGAAAGAGGAAGCTACGTTCCCTAATCACAAATCACCGCCCAACTCTAAGAGTCTTTCCCCACTGCCGAGTTAAACGGCTGCCCCTCTCCCCCTGTTCTTGAATCAGCAGAAAAATAATGGGATGAAATAAGCTTTGTCCTCATTACAAATCCCTGTCCGGTTCTATTTTGTCTGTTCCCTGCAATTGAAAGTTATCTGACTTCCTTCCAAAGTAATGGGGAACATAGCCTAGCATATTTTGCGCACTTTAAACCTGATTTTGGATTGTATCAGGAATGAGGAGGAATAGCCTGGCCTTTGGTATAACTAAGAATGCCTTAATCCCCTTATATAGAATGCTGGTGAGACCACATTTGGAATACTGTGTTCAGTTCTGGAGACCTCACCTACAAAAAGATATTGACAAAATTGAACAGGTCCAAAGACGGGCTACAAGAATGGTGGAAGGTCTTAAGCATAAAACGTATCAGGAAAGACTTAATGAACACAATCTGTATAGTCTGGAGGACAGAAGGAAAAGGGGGGACATGATCGAAACATTTAAATATGTTAAAGGGTTAAATAAGGTTCAGGAGGGAAGTGTTTTTAATAGGAAAATGAACACAAGAACAAGGGGACACAATCTGAAGTTAGTTGGGGGAAAGATCAAAAGCAACGTGAGAAAATATTATTTTACTGAAAGAGTAGTAGATCCTTGGAACAAACTTCCAGCAGACGTGGTTGGTAAATCCACAGTAACTGAATTTAAACATGCCTGGGATAAACATATATCCATTGTAAGATAAAATACAGGAAATAGTATAAGGGCAGACTAGATGGACCATGAGGTCTTTTTCTGCCGTCAGTCTTCTATGTTTCTATGTTTCTATGTTTAAGAGTCTCTCACTCTTGAGCTGGGAAGGAGGCGATGGCAAAATCAGAGAAATGGGTAAAAAAAGGAGATATTTCCATCTAAGGAAAGACCCTAAAGATTAGACAGGTCTAGAAAAAAAATATTTTTGTAATCATAGTAGTTGACCTTTAATTTTCTGAATCATTTTTTATTCTGATTTCAAAAATGTATATAGTTTTTCTGTAACAGGTATGGTTTCCATGGAGTAACATCATTATTATAAGGTATAGGAAACATATTGGTGACATTAGAAAAACAGTAACACAGGTCTACAAAAAATATTTTTGGTAATCATCGCAATTGACCTTGAACTTTTCTGAATCATTTTTTTGTTCTGATTTCAAAAATGCATATAGTTTTTCTGTAGCTGGTATGGTTTCAATGGAGAAGCACCATTATTATAAGGTATAGGAGATATACTGGTGACATTAATAAAACAGTAACCTACATATCAGAAATAACTTAATAACAAAAATGCTTCTATATCAGACACTTTATGTGCTAGAGCAAAACTAAGCATATTTTTTGGAATCAGCAAACTCCATAAAACAGACTGATGATTTTTTTTTGTGCTGACCAGAGTTATAAGACTGAGGAAGGAGGTGCAGATATCTAATCTGGAGGAGATGGGCAGAATGCTAAGATCAATCGTTTCCCATTCATGTGATGGTGCCCTGATGGCAGGAAGCCTGCCGAAAAAGGATACCAGAAAATTGTTAGTTTTAAATAGCTTCAGCAGAAATAACGTTATATTTGTCGCGGTTTGTGAGTGATTAAAGTCCGTTAAAACCTTAATCCCGCCGAGGCGATAGATAGTAGCTTTAGTCATTTATTCAAAACAAGATTTCTTTATTATAAAACAGAAAATAAAACATGTCTCGAGGGACAACATAACAATACATCTTCACATGATGGAGGATAGAAAAAGAGAATGGAGAGCAATGAAGAAGAAGGAGGAAGTGATGTGAGATTTGGCAGCATATTACATCATAATAAGAGGATCTTAGTAAGGCACACACAGTTAACTCTTTCATTACTAAATGTCTCTGGGGCTGGCAATTTTTCAGCGTGACAAGATTTAGGGTGAACAGTTATGTCATGCTTCCAAAGATTGAAGCTCACTGTTAAGTATTGAGAGTGTATAGTTAACTCCAAGGTCCACAATTCAGGGGGGGGGGTGGAGAGTGTTGATTGGTTGAGGCATCTGACAGCTCTCTATAAAAGGGGGAGTCAGCCTGGCTAGTTGCTGGATCTTACTCATTGTTACAATAAAGAGCTGTTGTTCCAAGTCTGTCCCAGAACATAACAACTGATGACGAAGGTGGGATACGGAAGAGGATTCCGTGAAAGAGTCGAAGGAGGCACCGAAAAGATTCAGCCTGGTGGCAAAAGTGAATGGTGGCCATTTTGCATGGCAAAATTTGAACCACGTTAGCTCAAAATCTCAGTGTTCCACCCGTCGACTCCTTTCAACCAAGCCAAGGAAATCTGGGAGTCCTACATGACCAGGTTCTGCTGCTTCCTAGAGGCCCATGACCTACAAGGCCTGGCGAATAACAGAAAAAGGGCACTGTTTCTCAGTCACTGTGGATACAAAATCTTTGACATGGCCAAGTCCCTAGCAGAGCCAATGCCTGTAGACATGGTTCCATGCCTGACATTTCAGAACATGTTCCAAATGCATTACACTCTCATGCCTCCAAAGGTGGTCAGATGGTGTTCTGGTTAGCTCTGGCCCAGCTCCTGCCCCAAGGACTGTGGATGTGGGGGAAACATCCACATACCGCAGGCCTGTTTTGCTCCCGGTGGAATCTGCTGATGAAGGCTCCTCTGACCAAGAAGACATGAGTGACAGGGAGGAGGAGAGTGTGACAGACAGCTCAGAAGAAGATCAATTATCTAACTCCTCCTTGGATACGGAACAAGAGTTAATGATACAGTCACGCATGCGGAGAGCGATGCATAGGCAGCAACAACTGAGAGATTATTATCAAAGAAAATGAGGCCACCTATGGTTGGGTGGGGCTGTGGTAATTAGTGAGGCTGCTATAAAGAGCAGCCTGTGGGTTTGGCCATTGTGGAGGATTATCCGATCCTTGTGTTTTGTGCCTGCCTTGTTGACTTCGAGCTTTGTGTGCTGATTTTCCCCCGCTTTGAAACTAAACCAGAGCAAAGTGTGTTTCACTTTGTGAAAGAAGAAGGCCTGTGAATTGCCTCACAGCTGCAAGCTAAGTATCACAGAACTGATAAGGGACTTGTACAAATTACCAGTTTGTTTGGAGACCAGTGCTCTTTGCTACACCAAAAGAGGGCTTAGTTTATTTGAATTTTTGTTAGAAAGAACATTGTTTTGAATTTTCAAATGTGTGTGTGTCTGAAATTTGTATCTGTGAATTTTCGGGAGGATTCTACCAGAGAGCTCGACAGAACAGATGGCATGAATTCCGGCAATGACTACAACAGGATGGTGAGTCCATAAACCAATATCTAGCGGCGTTACAAAAAGCAGCCATGCACTGTCACTTCCGAGACCTCAATTACATATTATTGAATCAGCTAATGCAGGGTACAGGACATTTAATTACAGAAGAGACTTGCCAAATCCAATGTCACATTACAAACAACATGGGATGAAGCGAGGGCCACAGAATTTTCTAACAAAGCTGTAGAGTCAGCTCACCGTTGAAGCACTCAGACATCCAGAAGCAGATGACAGCGGTCTATGAAAGCCAATGCCATGATGGCGCAGAGGACAAGGACAAAGAGGAAGTCTACAGAATAGAGTGGCGCAGAGGGGGCGAAGCACAAAAACTAAGACTGTGCTACAGCTGTGGGGGTCAGCACCTACAAACTACCTGCAACTCTTCATTCTATGTAACAGGTTGTTGAAACCATGTTATTTATTCAGTACTGCAAAGATCCCTTATTGCTATGCTCTGCATAACTCTCAAACGGATAATTTGAATAAGAGCGAAATGCAGTTCTGTTTGAAGCAGGAGACTAGGTAAATGTACTAAGGAACTCAGTTTTATGCAACCAGATTTTATTGTTAAGTGTCCAGTTGAGATAACTGACCAATAGAGACATCTAGTGGTCACTTATTGCAAAATCTTCCAGTCAGCAAGAACAAGGCAAGTTAGATTTAGAACAAATTTACACGTTCTATTTTTCTGAGTGAAATGTGACATACAGTACTATTTTTATTACTCCAATACCAAGAAGTTCAAATCTGGATGAAACCAAACATAAAGCCTCAATTTATTCTTCCAATTCAGGTTATGTGAAATCATAATGGTCATATAAAGGCACCTTTTGGTCTAGATGGCTGCATTGAAACTCTTACATTCTCATTCTCATCATCATAAATTTGGCCTAAAACTAAAGCAACCAATATAACTGAATAACCTTATCTGAATTGGATTAATGATGCCTGCTATCACTTTTTTCTTTGGGTAGTTTCCCCACTGTGATGAGAAGTTTTTCTATTTAAATAGCAATAATTTCTAAATAACTTTCATGATATTAGTCTCAGTCTCCCATGCACAAAGGAATGTTCTTTTTTGTTCTCTTTTATTAAGACATCTTATATTTTGGATTTAAACAAACAAAGTTATTGTCAGAAGCTATCATGCCAAATATGCATTACTTTCTTTGAAAATGTGGCTAGATTAATGGATAAAGGAAATGCTGTAGGTGAGGTATACTGAAATGTCAGTAAGGCATTCGATAAAGTAGACCTGATAAACAGCAAAGGAAATTTGAAGGAAAATCCCACTACTTAATGGATTTGCAATTGGCTGAATAACTATAACCAACACAGGGTCATTAATGGATCCATGCAGGGAGATATGTAGTGGAGTAATCGAGGCCCAGTACTTCCCAACATTTCAGAACATGAAGAGTTAGATAAGTAATAGAAACATAGAAACATAGAAGTCTGACGGCAGAAAAAGACCTCATGGTCCATCTAGTCTGCCCTTATACTATTTCCTGTATTTTATCTTAGGATGGATATATGTTTATCCCAGGCATGTTTAAATTCAGTTACTGTTAAATTCAACCACGTCTGCTGGAAGTTTGTTCCAAGGATCTACTACTCTTTCAGTAAAATAATATTTTCTCATGTTGCTTTTGATCTTTCCCCCAACTAACTTCAGATTATGTCCCCTTGTTCTTGTGTTCACTTTCCTATTAAAAACACTTCCCTCCTGGACCTTATTTAACCCTTTAACATATTTAAATGTTTTGATCCTGTCCCCCCTTTTCCTTCTGTCCTCCAGACTATACAGATTGAGTTCATTAAGTCTTTCCCGATACGTTTTATGCTTAAGACCTTCCACCATTCTTGTAATGATGCTCATAAAATTTATGAAACAAGGCTGGGGATGGGAGGGATTGCTAACACTTCAGAAGACAAGGTTAAGTTTCAAAATGATCTTGACAGACTTGAATATTGAGTCATATCCAACGAAACACTGCTTAATGAGGAGAAAGGTAAGATTCCACATTTATGTAGGAAAAAACACGCATTTGTACAAAATAGGTAATATCTGGTTTGGACTACAGGTTAAACATGAGATAGAAGTGTGCTGTAGTTACCAAAAAAGCCAATGCAGTCTTGGGCTGTAGCAACACAGATATAATGGCAAAATCTGTGTTGCATTGGTTAGTCAGCACTTGGAATGTGAATGCTGAGTTCTAATTGCCACAGGACAAGAAAAGATGCTGAGTTATTGGAAAGAGAGTAGTTATGGGTGCTCCATTACTGGAAGTTTTCAAGAAAAGTAACCATTTGTCCATGTTGGCATAAGGATTCCTTCCCTATGCATGGAATTAGACAAGAAATTCTCCAAGATGTCCTCCAACCCTATGATCCTAAACAACTCCCAATGTTTAGATATACAAGTAGTCCTCAACTTCTGATGGCAATTGGGACTGGGATAGATGTTGCATAGTGCTATGGTTATACGGTGCGCTATCATGTGGCACATTGCTCAGCAACAGCAATCCCATCACATAACCGCACGAATCCCAGCTACCGGTTAGGTCCCACAGAGTTGGCCTTCTCCGGGTCCCGTTGACTAAACAATGTTGTTTGGCGGGACCCAGGAGAAGAGCCTTCTCTGTGGCGGCCCCAACCCTCTGGAACCAGCTCCCCACGGAGATCAGAACTGCCCCCACCCTCCTTGCCTTTCGTAAACTCCTTAAAACCCACCTCTGCTGTCAGGCATGGGGGAACTGAGACATCTCCCCCGGGCCTATACAGTTTATACATGGTATATTTGTGTGTATGTTTTTGCTTTTAATAATGGGGTTTTTAGTGTTTTTTAAATTATTAGATTTGTTCTTACATTGTCTTTGTTATTGTTGTGAGCCGCCCCGAGTCTATGGAGAGGGGTGGCATATAAATCTAATAAATAATAATAATAATAATAACAACAACAACAACAACCACAAATGCATGGATCATTGAGTAGGTAGTGGTGGGCAATCCAAGTAAGAAGAGTGGGAGTGCTATAAGGTGTGGGAAAAGGCTTAAAAGTCTGGTGCAGGCTGCACATGAGTGCAGAAAGGCCATGGCTTGGAAGGGCATAAATGCAGGAAGACTGGGAGTGTCGAGTGAGGCAGGGTATGAACACAGGAAGGTCAGGGATGTACGGCATGGCAAAGATGGAACACAGAAAGGCTGAGGATGGGGAGAGGGACTTGCCAGAATGAGTTTGGAACTTTATTCCAGCTTCCCCCTTGACTTTGCTTGCGGAAACTGGGAGTGAAGGTCGTAAGCGGTGATCACATGACTAAGGGAGCACTGTGAAGACCAGAACTTTGAGGACTGCTTATAAGTACCACTTGTTTAATGCTATGGCAACCTCAAATAACCATTGAATTTGTTGGTAAACAATAACCAATGGTTGATAAGCAGAAACTCCTTATAAAAAATTACTGGGCCCTGGGGAATTTCTTTTGCAACAGCAAATGGGCTATTATTCAGGTTCCTGATTCTACAGACATGGTGCTTCAATTTACTGTATTACTAAAAACCAACAAACATCTCAAAATGACCGTTTTTTTTTCAAATAGCTTGATGTGATGGTTTCAGTGACAGGGAATCTCAGCCCACAGTCATAAGCCTCTCTGTTGGATTGATACTAGTATGATTTGTTTGGCTTTGGCATAATATTTTGTGTGATTTTAGCCACAATAGTTTTGAATGATTTCTTGGAGCCTAGCACGACATACTCTGGGACTTGAAGTTGCCAAGGTTGGGAAACACTGTTCTACACAGTTGCTAACATCTTCTTTGAAACCCTAATCAACTTATGAGTGTCCCATTGAATATCAGGTATGACCAATTGCGAAGCACTAAAAAGTGACTACTATCTAATATCTCACCTCTTCTTTTTATGGAAGGGAGGGAGGAAAGAAGGAAAGGAAGAAAGGAGAAAGGTCCAACAGTCCATGGTCACTACATGATAATTCTCATTATCATCTGTTCTGTCTGGGTCACTCCAGAAGCCAATACCAACCCAAAAAGAGAAGCCAGACACACTGGTAAAAGGCAAAGGCAGTTTTATAAAATTCAAGAAAAACACAGGTAACAGAAAATGTCCTTACAAACAGGAAAATGCTGTATCTTCAGATATATCCACGAAGGCAAAAGTCCATGCAGCAATACAGAATTCTTGCTGCCAAGCTGAGGCTGTAGATAGCAGACCTACACCTCCCACGGGTCTTCCAAAGCTGCTGGGCCACAAGCCAGGAACAGAGACGCTGAGAAACAAGACAGGATAACGCCACGCCAAGCTGATAACACTCCACATGGCTTAAAGGGCTTGCCTGCCTTTTAAACCCTGCTGATGAGTACCACACCCAAACCCAGCTGTTTCTACTTCAATCGTGAAAATATCTCTTTAACTGCTCCTTTCGTTGCTCTGAACGTCACTGTCTCATGTCAATGACAGCTTGTGCATCATCACCTAATGACTCCAAGCTACTGACTGGGGAGAGCCCCCCCCAGGGCTCTCATGCTGTTCGCCTTCATCCCATTCCTGATTTTCCTCTCCCCCGTCCGACTGTTCAGACCCCTCCTCTGCACTGTCATCCTCCTCCGGGCATGGAGCCAGCAGAGACACAGCTGGTCCCTGAGCAGCATCAGGCTGAATCACAACATCATCATCATAAATTTGGCCTAAAACTAAAGCAACCAATATAACTGAATAACCTTATCTAAATTGGATTAATGATGCCTGCTATCACTTTTTTCTTTGGGTAGTTTCCCCACTGTGATGAGAGGTTTTTCTATTTAAATAGCAATAATTTCTAAATAACTTTCATGATATTAGTCTCGGTCTCCCATGCAAAAAGGAATGTTCTTTTTTGTTCTCTTTTATTAAGACATCTTATATTTTGGATTTGAACAAACAAAGTTATTGTCAGAAGCTATCATGCCAAATATGCATTACTTTCTTTGAAAATGTGGCTAGATTAATGGATAAAGGAAATGCTGTAGGTGAGGTATACTGAAATGTCTGTAAGGCATTCGATAAAGTAGACCTGATAAACAGCAAAGGAAATTGGAAGGAAAATCCCAGGAAAGTCCAACAGTCCACTACATGTGGAGATCAAAATTGCTCCGTACAGCAATTTAAATATTTTTATTTCTACTTTGTCTTGAACAGCTGGTTTTGCTTTTTTGTGCATTGACTACATACAGTGTTCTGTCTGGGTCACTCCAGAAGCCAATACCAACCCAAAAAGAGAAGCCAGACACACTGGTAAAAGGCAAAGGCAGTTTTATAAAATTCAAGAAAAACACAGGTAACAGAAAATGTCCTTAAAAACAGGAAAATGCTGTATCTTCAGATATATCCACGAAGGCAAAAGTCCATGCAGCAATACAGAATTCTTAGTGCCAAGCTGAGGCTGTAGATAGCAGACCTACACCTCCCACGGGTCTTCCAAAGCTGCTGGGCCACAAGCCAGGAACAGAGACGCCGAGAAACAAGACAGGATAATGCAACTCCAAACTGATAACACTCCACATGGCTTCAAGGGCTTGCCTGCCTTTTAAACCCTGCTAAGGAGGACCACACCCAACCCCAGCTGTTCCTAATTCAGTGCTGATAATACTTCTTAATTACTCCTTTCTTTGATCTGACCGTCTCTGTCGCATGTCAATGACGGCTTGAGCTTCATCACCTAATGACTCCAAACTACTGGCTGGGGAGAGCCCCCCCCCCAGGGCTCTCATGCTATTCTCCTTCATCCCATTCCTGATTTTCCTCTCCCCTGTCCGACTGTTCAGCCCCCTCCTCTTCACTGTCCTCCTCCTCCGGGCATGGAGTCAGCAGAGACACAGCCGGTCCCTGAGCAGCCTCAGGCTGAACCACAACATATAGAATGTGTTCTCTTTTTTAAAAAAAGTACACTACTATAACTCTTTCTGAGTAGTCATAATATCGATATTTACAACGGTACTGCACAGATGCTTTGCTGTAGTTTATCTCTGACTGGAGTCTCAGCTCCATTCCAAGTGCTGATATAGGTTGCTAGTAAATTAAACCGGAAATAGATTAGCAAACCCAACTGCATGATAAAACAAGGTGGATAATACATTGTTGGTCACAGAAAGCCATCCAATGATGTTGCAATTGAATGGATACATGTTTCCCCACTATTTTTGGAGGGGAATTATGAATGGGACTGGGATGATGACACCTCTGAGATGAAGGGCCTCCATTGTTAGCTTAGGTTAACTCAAATCATCATGGTGGGATCTTAAATGGTGTTTAACGGTAGAAAAGAATTTAATATCTTTCTTGCTGATATTCTCTTCCTTAGTTTTCCACAAACTACAAGAAATGGTCCAAATTGCCCCCCCCCCGCCCTCCGAATGGCAACATGGGGCATTTTTGTACTTTGAAACATAGAAACATAGAAGACTGATGGCAGAGAAAGACCTCATGATCCATCTAGTCTGCCCTTATACTATTTTCTGTATTTTATCTTAGGATGGATCTATGTTTATCCCAGGCATGTTTAAATTCAGTTACTGTGGATTAATCAACCACGTCTGCTGGAAGTTTGTTCCAAGGATCTACTACTCTTTCAGTAAAATAATATTTCCTCATGTTGCTTTTGATCTTTCCCCCAACTAACTTCAGATTGTGTCCCCTTGTTCTTGTGTTCACTTTCCTATTAAAAACACTTCCCTCCTGGACCTTATTTAACCCTTTAACATATTTAAATGTTTCGATCATGTCCCCCCCTTTTCCTTCTGTCCTCCAGACTATGCAGATTGAGTTCATTAAGTCTTTCCTGATACGTTTTATGCTTAAGACCTTCCATCATTCTTGTAGCCCGTCTTTGGACCCGTTCAATTTTGTCAATATCTTTTTGTAGGTGAGGTCTCCTGAACTGAACTTTGTGGAGATTTATATAGGAATAAGAGATGCATTTTACTTTTCAATGTTTGAACCAAAAAAATCTGAAAAGTGTAACTGTGCATTCTAAGTTGGCTGTATCAGCTTTCTGCCTGTTATTATTATTGTTGTTGTTATTATTATTATTATTATTATTATTATTATTATTATTATTACTTAGATTTGTATGCCGCCCCTCTCCGAAGAACGTTATGGATTCCTTATCTCTGCTGTTAGGTTTACAGAAAATAGGCATCCTATCCATTGCATTTGAAACATTTTCACTGAGCAGTTCCCTGAGAATATTATAGATTCTTTTACAAAGAAAAGAAAGTAGAACGTATAAGGTGCTAAAAATGAGAGGTGATAAGAGGCAACTTTTCTAGGTTGGAATGAGATGTTGTTCCATTTTATTTTTCCACAGGATCTTTTTGTATTAACTGTGCAGGGAGATAAGGATGAATTGAAGAGCCTCATGGGAGATTCGATCCTGATCCCGAGAATTCCAAGGAGCTGTTCTCCAGGGCTCCATAGCCATTTAACTTCATCATCTTGAAAGAATCAGGCAAGTTAGAGAAGAAGGAAGGGCGAGAGGAGGTGAAGAGTTGGCTGATTTCCACAAATGTCTTACTTTTAGTCTCAGGGATGATGAAATACACATACAGTGCAACTAGAAAGCAGATGCCGCAGAAGACCAGGTAGCAGAAAGCACCAGCTGACATCTGGGATAGAAACAAGGTTGGGTCAGAACAGATTAAAAGAACCTGGCACTAGCATTCCCCACTGCCCATCACTTAATCCAGCCTTCCCCATTTGGTGGCCTCCAGATATATTTAAATTCCAGCTCTCCCAATTTCCAATTAGCATGGCAATAAGCCACATAGGTTAAGAGAGTGTGAATTGGTTCAATATAGGAAGAAAGACCATTAGTATGTTGAATATTTAAAGTTATTTCCCACTTTACTGCTTTATCAATATACTTTTAGAAGCTAGGAAGTTCTCTTAAATCAAGTCAAATAATGAGTCCATCTCGCTTGGTGTCAATTCTAGAGATAATTACAACTCTCTGGGAATCACAAGAGGACAGGAGTCGTTTTCCAGCCCTGCTTATTGGGTGCTCAGGAATGATGTGCCATGACTGGCTCCGTTTTGTTACAAATTCTTTTCTCTGTAACGGAGGATGATTGAGCGCTTGCGATTCCCAAGAGGCTCAGGGAAATTTGCAATGCCAGATTTGGAAAGATGGAGTACTGTATCTTTCGGTGTATAAGACGCACCTTTTTACTTCAAAAAAGTGTGTCAAAAACTGGGTGCATCCTATACACCGAATGTTGCCGAGGCCGCTTGGCAACCCTTGGTGGGAGGCCGGTGTCTTGGCCCTGGGGATGCCCCCGAAGGCAGCTAAACAGGATCGCCTATTCTGCACTGTGATCTGTCTCTGGCCAGGCTCCACCCCCCAAGATGCAACGAGGGGACCCTTTGCCTGGTTCTCCGTAGCTTAGGAATGTTGCGAGGCCACCCGGAAGCCCCTGGCAGGATGCAGGTGGCTCAGCCCTGGGGATGCCACTGAAGGCGGGAGATTGGAGTGGGGGCTGATGTAACTGTGGGCCTCCTCTGTGGCTTGATGCGCCCAGCAGAAAAGCGTCGCCTTCCAGGGTGGCAGGAACAAGGGGAGTATCTTTCCCTAAGTTAGCCAGTCCTGGCGGAGACAGTGGTGGTGGCAGTGGTGGTTTCCCTTCCAAGAGCAGCAGCAGTGCTGGGAACATCACGTCCACGCCCCCTCCCCGCTGCCGCCGCCAGCAGTATCTCCACCAGGACTGGCTAACTCGGGCATGTCCCCCTCGTTCCTGCCACCGAGAGGGAGCTGCATCCAGCTGCAGAGGAGGCCCGTGGTGCAGTGTTGATCATCCCTCTCCAGGCTCCAATGGCTTCCCTGGAGCCAGGGGAGGATAAAATCACCCTCCCGTATCCCCCAAAGGCTGCCTGGAATCCAAAAACACCCTCCCAGAGCCTTTGTGTGAATCAAAAATCAGCTGGCCAACACACACATGCACGTTGGAACTGAGTTAGGGCAATAGCTCATTTGCCACCTGTGGCACCCGTGCCATAGGTTCGCCATCACTGTACTAAGGGGACATAGTGTGTGAAGCATTGTCTTTGTCGAGAGAGGCAATCACAGCTCCCAGACCTATGTTACCTGCAAGAAGGGAAACACAAAGCCAACAGTGAAGTTCGAGAGCCAGTTGAGGGACCCACCCACAATATAAGCCGATGGGCGGTGCGACTGCTTGAAGAGTTCAGCTGTCATCAGAAATGGGACGCCAGCTGTCAGAGAAAGACTGCACTCAGTACCAAGTAAATAAGTCAGGGTCCTACTTTACCTGACTCCTGGAAGGAAAGGCGCTTGAAATCGGACTCAAAACCACCCGCTGACAAAACTGGGTCTGAAGACAGAATTTCGGAAGGAGGGTAATATAATAGCATTGCTCCACAGCAAGTAGGATTGTCAGCCTAGTTGCTAAGGCAACAGTGATATGGTTGTTTTCGTCTTTGTCCCGCCTCCTCCCCACCCAGCACTGTCACATGTTTGAGCCCTCCCTTCAATAGCTGAAATTACAGAGCACTTTTCAAAGGGCATGAAGTGTCCCACATTGTTTTAGGATTCAGCTTAGTTCCAGACTCAAAGATGTAATACAATGCTGGTAGCTTTATTGCCCTGGATCCTGACACCATATTTTGCCCTGGTGCAAAAGAACTACCCTCTTTTATTCAGTCGCAATTTGAACAGCACAACTGCTTTTTTAAAAGAACCAAAGCGGACTAAAATGGTTGTGGGTCCCCCCCCCCAGTCCTTAATAAAAAAATTCTACCCATGAAGTATTCAGAAAAACCACTGAATGAGCATTGCTTACAGATCACCCAGAGTGGGAAGAGATATATATTTATTTTAAAAGTCAGATTCATCATTGTTTGTGAACAATGAGCCATTAAAATCCTAATTAAAGATGTAATTACAGCGAATAAATTCTTGGCCGACAATGAGTTATGGATTTGTTAGAAGCTTCACTAATATATCAATTGGGTAAACCAGCTTCCAGCTCGTCCATCATATTTAGAGCGCTCTGCATTTGCCTCTTGGTTAGCAGCATGGCGAGGAATTGCTTCTGCAGCACAAAGTAAAGGAGCAGCAAAACTCAGAGAGGCAACTTGCATCTTGACACTTCAAAGGCAAGGTGTTACTGTCTTGAGCTCTTGATATAATGAGGTGTTACTGTCTTGAGCTCTTGTGGTATAATTTAAATAAATACAATGAATGAATGAATGAATGAATGAATGAATGAATGAATGAATGAATGAATGAATGAATGAATGGCAAGATATTTTTGCCTTGTTTTCCTGAATAAAAAGTGGTTTTAAAATAAAATAAAATGATTGATTGACTGATTGACTGATTGACTGATTGACTGATTGACTGATTGACTGATTGACTGATTGACTGATTGACTGATTGACTGATTGACTGACTGACTGACTGACTGACTGACTGACTGACTGATTGATTGATTGATTGAATGAATGAATGAATGAATAAATGAATGGCAAGATATCTTTGCCTTGTTCTCCTAAATAAAAAGTGGTTTTAAAATAAAATGAAATAAAATGATTGAATGAATGAATGAATGAATGAATGAATGAATGAATGAATGAATGAATGGCAAGATATCTTTACCTTGTTCTCCTGAATGAAAAGTGGTTTAAAAATAAAATAAAACGAATGAATGAATGAATGAATGGCAAGATATTTTTTGCCTTGTTCCACTGAATGAAAAGTGGTTTTAAAATAAAATGAAATAAATAAAATAAAATGATTGATTGAATGAATGAATGAATGAATGAATGAATGAATGAATGAATGAAAGAAAGAAAGAAAAGGCTGGTCATATAAATTTCTACATTGTCCTGCTACACCTGATCATCTGGTAGTCCAAAACTACACAACTAAGTTATATAATCCCAATATTAACCAATTCTAAATGGATTTAACCAAATCCTATTTAGGGCAATGCACATAAAAGAAAAATTCTCACTATTCGTTCCTTCTCTTCAACATACCAATTTGCTGAGCATTTTATTAATTCCTTTCTTATTTTTAAGTTTGTTGCTAACTGCAATTCTTCTGATGCGTGGTAATATAGAACAAAAGTTTTGGTATCTTTTTATTCATAGAAACATAGAAGACTGATGGCAGAAAAAGACCTCATGGTCCATCTAGTCTGCCCTTATACTATTTCCTGTATTTTATCTTACAATGGATATATGTTTATCCCAAGCATGTTTAAATTCAGTTACTGTGGATTTACCAACCACAATACTTTCCCCTGCTCCACAAACTTACCTGGTCCCATGCAAAATCCTGCAATGATTCCAATCACAAAAACCACACTGACGTAACGCATCCAGGACACACTCGGCTGCAAAAATGACAAACAATTGTTGGGATTTGTTAATTTTCAGTGCAAATAGTTACTTTTAATCACAAAATCCTAAATCTCCTACTATTCCAATTCTGCATTCTATAAGAGTAGACTCTAGTTATGCTAATTTTATTATTGTTTATTTGTTTGGAGTGATAGTCAATATTCTGGTGTACTGTGCCTAATTACTGTATTTTTCGGAGTATAAAATGCACCTTTTTCCTCCCTAAAAGAGGCTGAAAATTTGGGTGTGTCTTATACTCTGAATGCAGCTTTCTCCCCCAGCCCTAACTAGCTGCTAACGATCTTCCCAGCTCTTACCTTGCAGGCTCTTTCATTGTTTCTCTCTGCAAAGAATGTTTTCCAAGCCCTAAGTCTTTGCAGGGTTTTTTCTATTGTTCTATTTGCTCAGAATGTTTCTTCTCAGATGCTAATGATGTTCTCAGCTCTTACTGGCTTGCAAGCTCTTTCATATGGCATTCTTTGAATAAAGGTTTTTTTAAGCCCTAACCAGGGGATAAAACAATGTATTGAGGCTGACCAGAGTAAGGATGCTAGCCAGTTGAATACCTGGTAAGCAGACTCTTTTCCCTATTTTTCCTCCCAAACTAAAGTACATCTTATACTCCGGTGCATCTTATACTCCGAAAAATATGGTATTCTTTCCTCTTCTGTCACCCTGTTTTTCAAATCAATTTTTCATAGTCTGATGAACATTTCACAAATGTGTAGGATTATTCTACATTTTCTCAATTGCACTCACTTTGATCTTCAGGATGTTTTGCATTCATCCACCAGAGCTACTTTGTGCTTCTGTTTTAGTTTTAAGATAGAAAAAAGCAGCTCTGGGAGCATTCACACACACACAAAAAGTCACTACTGTTACCTCTAAAACCACAGCCTGAAGTGAAAATCAAATTAGATTACTCGGTATAACTCTATGCACAAAGATGTTTTTACCTGAAGTACCAAAGACAGGGTGATGCCAGCACAACAGATGCCCATAAAACAGAAGCCAACTATGAGGAGAGAACGACGTCCCACCTTCTCAATGATGAAACACTGCAGGAGAAAAGTGGGCACAAGAAGGAAGTTGGCTCTTAGGTTTTATGTTTCTACATGCACGTATAGGCTACAAAAGTCTGATTGCTTGGATTTTAAAATTAATTGACGTAATTTGCACATTTTGAACTCCGGCACATTTTCTTTTCACATTCTCCTCTTCTCTGAATTTTGCAACAGAGCTGTCAAATTTAAAAATGTATATATGGTAGAGATGCATAGATTTTGGAAATATATATCCAAAAGAAAATTGCAGGCAAACATTTATCTATTAAAGAATATTGCATAA
This sequence comes from Erythrolamprus reginae, assembly GCF_031021105.1. Taxonomy (NCBI): domain Eukaryota; kingdom Metazoa; phylum Chordata; class Lepidosauria; order Squamata; family Dipsadidae; genus Erythrolamprus; species Erythrolamprus reginae. The sequence goes on along the minus strand of NC_091954.1, from coordinate 65,837,274 downwards.
AAAAAAATAAAAGGACATTTTCTTTGAAATTAAATTGTAAAACTTTTTTTGGGGCATTTTTACCTTTAGTTCTGAAAGGACATGAATATTGACTGTGTCAACCAAATTTACATTGCGCTCAGGCGGCACTAGTCTTGGGTTGGAATGATGCGACAAAATGGACAATACAAAATTGGTACCGGTACATGGTGGATCATATTTAATTTGAGATTATGGATAAAAGGATGAACTCGGTTAATGAAACTGATTTGCAACAACTGATGGGACGATGGGATAAGGTAAGATTATTATTATTATTATTATTATTTATTGGATTTGTATGCCTCCCCTCTCAGCAGACTCGGGGCGGCTAACAACAATGATAAAAACAGCATGTAACAATCCAATTAATAAAACAACTGAAAACCCTTATTATAAAAACCAAACATACACACAAACATACCATGCATACCTTGTACTGGCCTAGGGGGAAGAAATATCTTAACTCCCCCATGCCTGGCGATAAAGGTGGGTCTTGAGTAATTTGCGAAAGACCAGGAGGGTGGGGGACGTTCTAATCTCTGGGGGGAGTTGATTCCAGAGGGCCAGGGCTGCCACAGAGAAGGCTCTTATATATAGTTAATAGAATTCAAGACCAAGCCACAAGGAATAAATTGGAATCACTTTATAATATGTAAATAGATATATTGCTCTTGAGTTAAAATGGTATATATAAAAAATACCCCCATTTTGGTGGAGGGGTGTGAATCTTATCTGGGGGTGGGCACCAATCACTGAGCACTTGTTGTATGTTGTGTGTGTGTTTTATATTCTATATTTTAAAATCAATTAAAAAAAATATTTAAAAAAACCAACCAAATTTACATTGATACAGTATGCACCAGGCAAGCATACTGGGAAGATACAACAATGCTACACGGAATTATTGATAAAGAGTAAATGGGGAAAAAATACTATTTTGTGCAGGCAAAAGAGCTAGAATGTCAGCCTCTAAAATTCTACTTCCGCCTCCATAGCGAGGTACATACCAAGATCCTTTGAAAGAGCAATGGGACCACTGAATCACCTGAGTGAAATATTCTAGGATCCAATGTGCTTATTCCCTTAAGTATGATGCACTAGAATCAGGTGGCAAGGGAAGGTTTAATTGAGGAAATAGAAATGAAAACAACATTAGACTATTTAATGCTGGAATTCTTTATTTTAAGGGAAACTGAGCATAGTCCTGTGTGTATCTTGGATTCTAAAAAAAGTATATTTTAATAAACTCAAAGCAATTATAACTAGGATCCCATGACAGGAGAACTAATGTAAAAAGGATCTCTGGAGGGAAGAAGCTCTAAAGTAAGAGAGACTACAGACAATTTCAGTAAGAGAAATAATGGACAGTGGAAACAGCAAATGGGGCTAGTGAAAATAATCAGGAGATAGAGAAAGGGACACATCGCAAAGGAACAGATAGGCAATCCAGAACTGAGGGCTACTGTTAACTAAGCAAAATCAGATGGAAGTAAGGTTAGGAGAGGGTTCTAAGACTAACCAAAAAGGTTTCTTTAGATCAGTGTTTTTCAACCAGTGTGCCGTGGCACACTAGTGTGCCACGAGACATGGTCAGGTGTGCCGTGAAGCTCAGAGAGAAAGAAAGCAAGAGAGAGAGAAAGCAAGAGAGGGAGAGAAAGAAAGCAAGAGAGAGAAAGAGAGAGAGAGAGAGAAAAAGAACTAGAGAGAAAGAGCGAGAGAGAGAGAAAAAGAACTAGAGAGAAAGAAAGAAAGAGAGAAAGAACAAGAGAAAGAAAGAGAGAGAAAAAGAAAGAGAGAGAAAAAGAAAGAGAGAGAAAAAGAGAGAGAAAGAAAGCAAGAGAGAGAGAGAAAGAGAGGGAGGGAAGGAGAGAAAGACATAGAGGGACGTAGGGAGGGAGAAAGAAAGAGAGCAAAAAAGAGAGGAAGGAAAGAAGAGAAAGAAAGAGGGATGGAGAGAGAGAGAAAGAAAGAGGAAGGAAGGGAGAGAAAGAGGGAGGGAGAAAGAAATAGAGCGAAGGGGAGGAAGAGAGATAATTTTTTTGTCCAAACTTTTTTTAGCCCCCCCCCCCGGCTCAATGTGCCCCAGGGTTTCGTAAATGTAAAAAATGTGCTGCGGCTCAAAAAAGGTTGAAAATCACTGCTTTAGATACATTCTAAATAAACGGAGAAGGAAAGAATGAGCTACTTAATGAAAATGGCAAAATGCTAACAAAGAAAAGGCAAAATTATTCAATTCATTTTGGTTGAGTCTTCTCCAAGAAGAAGATACTTTTTTTCCATCAGGAAATTGTTCAAAACAGGATAAGAAAAAGGACTGAATGTTTGATTGATCAAACAAACACACATGTGATTCCAAGCAATGATCAATTTCCTTGAGTAAGTAAGCTCTCTTACCTCCCTTGAAGAAAGCAATAGTGCAGCTCCTCCTTAAGAAGCCATTGCTGTATTTGGAAAATTTCTCTCATGCTAGTCATCTCTTGCTTGGCTAATGCAATCTGTTCCACATGGAACTACCCTTGGAGTCTACTCAGGTGCTACGGCTGGTCCAGAATACAGCAGCTTGAGTAGTTGTGGATGCATCTCAGTTTGTTCATGGGAAACGATTACTTTGCAAGTTGCCGTGGCTACCAATTGGCTTCTAGGTAGAAATCGAAGTCCTAGTTGACACCATAAAGTTCTTCAGGTATCACATCATGGATAAGACCACCCGTGATTTTGCTCATCTTATAGACCTGGTTAACTGATGATGTTCCATGTCTCAACAATAAAACAGATGGGATGGGACCTCATAGATCAGTGATGGTGAACCTTTTTTCCCCTTGGGTGCCGAAAGTGTGTCTGCACACCTGTCACACCTGCACAAGTGCCGACACCCATAATTCAATGCCTGGGGAGGGCGAAAATTGCCTTCCCTGCCCCACGGAGACCCCATGTAGACCAGAAACAGCCCATTTCCCAACTTCTGGTGGGCCCAGTAGGCCTATTCTTCACCCTTCCCAGGCTCTAGAGACTTCCCTGGAGTCTGGAGAGGGCAAAATCGCCCTCCCCCATCCCCTGGAGACCCTCTGCAAGTCAAAAATGCCCTCCCAGAGAGAGCCAAAAATCAACTGGCTGGTGTGTACATGCGTACTGCAGCTGAGCTAGGGCAACGACTGGCGTGCTGGCAGATATGGCTTCATGTGCGACCTGTGGCACCCGTGCCATAGGTTCGCCATCACTGTCATAGACTAACCATCTTTCTGGCCACCCCCTTCACCAGAAAGCATTTCCCTCTAATCCATGTGGCTCTGACCTTGATGGTTTTGGGGATGCCTCAAATACTTGGTTGTCAGACAGACTACTTTGTGATCCTACGGATATTTTAGTTTGGGTGATGCTTTCTTATATGTGGTGTTTAATGTTATTATTTGTTCTGCTTTTAAAATGTGTTGATTAATTTACTGTATATTACCAAGGCTGTTTTGATTATGAAGGTCTTTATCATCTAGAATCTTATTTGGCATTATGAAGAGTCCGCTTGGATTTACTGTATATTGGAAATAAATTGCATAAATAAATGGTAAACATTATATGTTAATTTAATTTTCCAGTACCACATAAATTACATCTAGGATACTGATGATGTTCTTGCCAAGTATTTATGTATTATTCAGGAGGACTGGTGGAATGTTATGTGACTGCAGGAAAGCAAATCCCTATCTTTAAAAGATTCAGCAAACTACGGATCAGGCAGTCTGAGTTCAATATCTGGGAAGTCCATAGATTGTAAACTGATTAATCTGTAAGCATCTTGAAAGCAATGCATTAATTAGAAGTTAATCTGGATGACTAATTGTATCTCATTATTTTGATCAGATAGTTTTCTTAATAGAATATGGGAATCTATATTATTATAATATAGCTTTATTTCAACAAAGCGTATAAAAATATTCCCTAGTACTTGCCATTGCACAGAATGATCTGAGAGCTAGTAATAAAATATGGGCTGGATGGTGTTGTGGTTAGCTCTGGCCCAGCTCCTGCCCCAAGGATTGTGGATGTGGGGAAGACATCCACATGCCACAGGCCTGTTTTGATCCCGGTGAAATCTGCTGATGAAGGCTCCTCTGACCAAGAAGACATGAGTGTCAGGGAAGAGGGGAGTTTGGCAGACAGCCCAGGAAGAGATCAATCATCTGTATCATCCCTGGATTCTGAACAAGAATTAATGACACATCCATGCGTGCATAGAGTGATGCATAGGAGACAACAACTGAAGGATTATTACAAGAGAAAATGAGGCCACCTGTGGTTGGGTGGGGCTGCTGTAATTAGTACTACAGTTAAAAGTGCAGCTTGGTGTTTTAGCCTCATGGCAGTTTATCTGACTCATTGTTTCATCAAGATCGTGGTTTTTGTGCTGTTCAAGATTGTGTGGGGACTCTCTGGACTTGAGAATTGGACTCAATTTCCCAGTTATTGGGTGAGCAATTGGATTGCATTTAACCTGTGCCTTGTGTGTACCAGAAAATCCCTTTGAGATTTAAAAAGGGAGCTGTTTCTGTTTTTTTGTTTATAAAAACTTTTGGGTTTTCCTTTTATCGTGTGGTGTGTGTCTTCCTGGACTAATTACCCTGTAATTACAGGCAGTTGAAACACACCGTCAGAACATGGGACGGTAGATTCCAAGTGAATACTAGAAAAAGTTCCAACAGTAAGAACAGTGAAGTGAGTTGTCCAAAGCTGAGATGGCAAAAAATCAGAAAGAGTCTGGTAGCATCTTTCCCAACAAATACATTTTTTAAAAGGCATAATCTTCTACCTGGGTTGCTTTAATTTGGAATCCTGCAGTGAAATTGGAGGTGGTGCTATGGAGGTGTTAGACTTGATGGCTTAAACTGTTCTCCCAAGTATGATCTATGAAGATAAAAAGCAGCTGGGGGGTTTGGAGGAAAGGAAAGAGTCCTATTTGATTAGAATTGATGGAGAGGGAATGAGAGGTGGGGGCCTATAGATATATCCCTGGAAGAAAAGAAAGTCTAGACAATTAAAAATGGCCTCTGGCATTATCCCACGATTGGGAAGGGAATGCTAGAGTAAAGGAGATATTCTAGGATGCTGAGTCTATATTGCCAAGTTGGGAGAAAAGAAGCTGCCAGAAGGAAGCCAAAGCAGAGAGGCTGCTGACAGCAGAAAAAATGCCTGTAATTTTATAACCAACCTCAGTGCCTCCATCGGGGGCCATTTTTGTTGGCACTCAGGAGCAATCAGGCTGATGGAGTGATGAGGCTGCCAGAAGCAGGCATTGCTGATGGGCTGCAAAGACAGTCAGTGGATGGAAGAGCTATGGGTCTGTGTAAGAGGGAGAGGGGCGTGGGTCAAACACAGGCAGCCCTCTGGCCCAGCTGAAAAGTTACCTCAGCTCAGCTGAAATCTGGAATCAAAGGACTAGCAGCTGTTAAATTAGACTCCCCGACTATAATAACATTGGGGCTTGGATTTTCAGTAATTTATACCTCTGCTCTAGCAAAATAAATAAAACCAAATTCCCACAACAGGCATGCTTTTATATTGGGATTGCTAGAGTTCTCATCCAAGATTCTCAAATATTCCAGCTCACATATTTCTAGAACCCTATAGCTTAATATTATTTTGTTCATTCAGGTTTATTTCCCTAGTTGTCCACTTTCCCAAGCTGGCCGAGAGCTCTGGGAATTGTAACCCAAACAAATATGGAAGACATCAGGTATGAAGGCTGGGATTAATCCAAAGATCACCTAAACAGCATTAGTTTAGGGAGAGGCATTCTACTTCTTACACCCCACACTTACCCCTATTAATCCAGCAACAACCTCAATAGCACCAGTGCCCACGGTAGTGTAAGGGATATCAGGATAAGGAATGCCAGCATTCTCAAATATAGCATTTGTGTAAAACCAGATCTGTCAATGGAGAAGCAAAGATGTAAGTATGTGTTGGTCAGGTCTGGTTCGTATTTAGTTTTCATAATTATTGGGAAGTTCATCCTGGGAACAGCTCACCATAAATAGGAAACTATTGTATAAGTCTAGCTAGTTTTAACAATACATTTAAACAGTTTTGTTAATACTGCCTCCCCGCCAGCATTTCAGGGTTTCAGGAAGGATTCAAACACATTTTATTTATTTATTTGTTTGTTTGTTTGCTTGCTTGCTTGTTTGCTTATTTATTTATTCACTCACTCACTCACTCACTCACTCACTCACTCACTCACTCACTCACTCATTCATTCATTTATTTATTAGATTTGTATGCCAACCCTCTCCAGAGACTCGGAGCGGTTGTAAAGTCTGGTAAATGAACACGAGACTTTTGTGTGTAAAGCATGTGTTGTGTTACTGAGCAATGGTTTTCTTTCTTGATATAATAGTAATACCTGACTACATTCCCTAACGTAATATTGATAATAAGAGGCAAAGGAGCTGAAATGGTGTAATAATTAAAAGACTGGAATATTTCCTTTATAAAGAACTGCTACAATATAGGGATCTGTTAACTGAGAGCCAATATGGGCTAGCAAGGGTCCCCAAACCTGGTAACTTTAAGACTTATGGACAAATGATTTCTTAGTCTGATTCTGTTGGCCTCTTATGTTCTTATACAGCATAAACAGCGTTTTCAATCTTTGAATACAAATCAGTGGGGCTTAATTAAAATGGTTTGGGACTCTGGCCAATCTTAAATGCCTAGACTTGGAAGCTAATTAGGATTGGGAGGTTGGAAAAATTCTCAGAATATCCCAACTCATTCCCACAAGGTTGCTTAAAAAGCTACATGGGTATCAAATCGCCAGCATTTGACTTTCAGAAGAAGAGACCTATCTCTACTTACTTAAAGGTTGTGTAGGAACATCACCCTATTTTTGTTTTATAATTGAACTTTCAGAAAAAGGAAAGTTGTCCTTGCACATAAAGTTATTGTGAGAATGATTACTCCTAATTATTTGAAATATGCAATGCAAAACATATTAATAACTTTGAGCTGAACAAACTCTTCTCAGAATTCTGGGAGATCAGTGGTCATGCTTTTCTTTCATCACATAGAAGTTGGTAAAAATAGACAGGGGGCTGAGGAAAAAAAGGTTTGAAAAGGAGAGAGGAGGGACAGGTCAAAACCAGAGGTGGACTGCTAAGATGGAACGGTGACGTGTGCTCGCCCCCATGGTTCTGAGTGCTAGCGGACCTATAAAGCCCTTCATGGCATTAGACCAGAATATCTCCGGGACCGCCTTCTGCTGCATGAATCCCAGCGACCGGTTAGGTCCCACAGAGTTGGCCTTCTCCGGGTCCCGTCGACTAAGCAACGTCGTTTGGCAGGACCCAGGAGAAGAGCCTTCTCTGTGGTGGCCCCGACCCTCTGGAACCAGCTCCCCCCAGATATCAGAGTTGCCTCCATCTCCTTGCCTTTCGCAAGCTCCTTAAAACCCACCTCTGTCATCAGGCATGGGGGAATTGAAATTTCCCTTCCCCCTAGGCTTATAGAATTTGTACATGGTATGCTTGTATGTATGAGTGGTTCTTTAAATTGGGGTTTTTTAGATTGTTTTGAATATTAGATTTGTTTACATTGTCTTTTTATATTGTTGTTAGCCGCCCTGAGTCTTCGGAGAGGGGCGGCATACAAATCTAATAAATGAATAAATGAATAAACAAACAAACAAACAAACAAATATGCTACTGCACCTGGGCAGGTAGCAAAATCGCGCGCAGACATGCAGGTGCACCCATGATGCAACTGTGTGTCCGCACACAATTTCGCTACCTGCCCAGGTGCAGTAGCATAATTGCGCTGGACTCCGCTAGCACTCAGAGCCACATCACCGTTCCACCTTAGCAGCCCACCTCTGGTCACAACCCACTTGATTCTGAAGTTACAGGAGGCCAAAGACTATCAGCACCGCAGTATTGTGACTGCACTCTAATCCCAAAGATTATGAGCTAGCACATTTGTTCTTACCGCATCAATTCCAGACAGCTGCATGCCCATGTTGATCACTACTACAGACAGTACTTGCCATTGCACAGAATGATCTGAGAGTAGTTGCCACACAGACACAGCTTTCACTGAGGCAAGTGAACGTTTTTCTTCCTCAATCTCCTCAATGGTATCCTGGACATTATGTTTACCAAGGAACAAGCTTAATGCTGTAGAATGAGAACAATATGTTAGTCTACATTCCAGAGCAGCGCAGGACAGGACAAGGGACAACCAATGGAGAGAATGCCACCTCCAGGGTTTGCTGGATCCAAGTGACAACATCAAAATCATTTTCAAGGGGAAGAGGCAAAAGTTGCAACCTTTAATAATAATAATAATAATAATAATAATAATAATAATAATAATAATAATAATAATTATTATTATTATTATTATTATTATTATTATTATTATTATTATTAATTAGATTTGCATGCTGCCCCTCTCCGAAGACTTGGGGCAGCTCACAACAGTAATAAAAAACAGTATAATAATGAAACAAATCTAATAATAAAAAACCTAACAATTAAAAACTATACAGCACATACATACCAAACATAAAATATAAGAAAGCCTGGGGGAGATGTCTTAGTTTAATAATTACATTATTCCCCCAACAAATTATTCCCCTAACAAATAATTACCGCAACACTGTCAAACTATTTACTAAGTCTGCACTACTATTAATCTTCTCATCGTTCCCATCAACCATCTCCTTCCACGAATGACTGTATGACTGTAATATTGTTGTTTGTATCCTTACGATTTATATTGACTAATTCCTGATATGATTTGATTGCTTATTTGTATCCGAACTATCATTAAGTGTTGTACCTTATGATTCTTGATGAACTTATCTTTTTTTTTTAAATGTACACTGAATGCATATGCCCCAAAACAAATTCTTTGTGTGTCCAATCACACTTGGCCAATAAAATTCTATTCTATTCTATTCTATTCTATTCTAGTCTAGTCTAGTCTAGTCTATGTATGGTATGTTTGTGTGTATGTTTTGTTTTTATAATAAAGGTTTTTAGTTGTTTTATTAAATTGGATTGTTACATGCTGTTTTTTATCATTGTTGTTAGCCGCCCCGAGTCTGCGGAGAGGGGCGGCATACAAATCCAATTAATAATAATAATAATAATAATAATAATAATAATAATAATAATAATAATAATTCTATTCTAATATTATATATCTGCTTTGAATGTAATACAGAATAATATACAGATTAATGTAGAAATATATTTTATACTTAAATAAATATTTAAATATATATTTAAAATCTAGTTTTTATATTTAATAAAAAATATATTGCTCCTAAGCTGTGAAACTCTTGCAGCTCCTCAAATTGGTGACCTCCAGATATGGATTTCAATTCTTACAATTCCCAGCCAACGTAGGAGTTGAAATCATAGGAATTCAAGAAATCAGGAAGGCAACAGTTGGGAGGTGGGTACAGAATTTATTTTATTATTGAGCCCCTCATTTGTGGCCTGCTCTGGCAAAAAAAAAAAAAGTGTTATTGAACTATAAGCATCAAAGGAGCAGGATAACCTTGGGCCAATCACTTTCTCTCAACCATGGGGAAAAAAACGAAGGTAAACTAGAAGGTATCCTTCTGCGCCGGCTGGAGGGGCTGGGAGTGGGAGGCACTGTCCTTCAGTGGTTCTCCTCCTACCTCTCTGGTCGGTCGCAGTCGGTGTTAGTGGGGGGTCAGAGGTCGACCTCTAGGTTTCTCCCTTGTGGGGTGCCTCAGGGGTCGATCCTCTCCCCCCTGCTATTTAATATCTACATGAAACCGCTGGGTGAGATCATCCAAGGGCATGGGGTGAGGTATCATCAATACGCTGATGATACCCAGTTGTACATCTCCACCCCATGTCCAGTCAACGAAGCAGTGGAAGTGATGTGCCGGTGCCTGGAGGCTGTTGGGGCCTGGATGGGTGTCAACAAACTCAAACTCAACCCAGACAAGACGGAGTGGCTGTGGGTTTTGCCTCCCAAGGACAATTCTATCTGTCCGTCCATTACCCTGGGGGGGGAATTATTGACCCCCTCAGAGAGGGTCCGCAACTTGGGCGTCCTCCTCGATCCACAGCTCTCATTAGAGAAACATCTTTCAGCTGTGGCGAGGGGGGCGTTTGCCCAGGTTCGCCTGGTGCGACAGTTGCGGCCCTATTTGGACCGGGAGTCATTGCTCACAGTCACTCATGCCCTCATCACCTCGAGGCTCGACTACTGTAACGCTCTCTACATGGGGCTACCTTTGAAAAGTGTTCGGAAACTTCAGATCGTGCAGAATGCAGCTGCGAGAGCAATTATGGGCGTCTCTAAGTATGCCCATATCACTCCAACACTCCGCAGTCTGCATTGGTTGCCGATCAGTTTCCGGTCACAATTCAAAGTGTTGGTTATGACCTATAAAGCCCTTCATGGCACCGGACCAGAATATCTTCGGGACCGCCTCCTGCCGCACGAATCCCAGCAACCGGTTAGGTCCCACAGAGTCGGCCTTCTCCGGGTCCCGTCGACCAAACAATGCCGTCTGGCGGGACCCAGGGGAAGAGCCTTCTCTGTGGGGGCCCCGACCCTCTGGAACCAGCTCCCCCCTGAGATTAGGATTGCCCCCACCCTCCCTGCCTTTCGTAAACTCCTTAAGACCCACCTCTGCCGTCAGGCATGGGGGAACTAAACATCTCCCCCTTGCCCATGTTGTTTTGCCATTGATTGATTGACTGTGTGTCTGTTTTTATATACATTGGGATTGTTTTATAAATTTATTAATTTTAAACTGTAATTAGATTGGTGGGCATTGGATTTGTTATTATGTACTGTTTTATTGTTGTTGTGAGCCGCCCCGAGTTTGCGGAGAGGGGCGGCATATAAATCCAATAAATCTAATCTAATCTAATCTGAAAATCATTGCCAAGAAAACTGCAAGGACTTCGGGTCTGAGAATTGGACACGACAGAATGAAAGGGGGGTGGGGTGCAGGTGGAAACTATAGCCAGCAAAATTTCCTGCTCAGAGGTTGCACTTGGACTGAGCGAAAAGCTTAGGGCTAGGAAAGCGACTCCATACAATTTCATTTACATCATTACTAATTGCATGTATATTTTTGTGTGTCACATTTATAGCAATTCAATATAAATATAATTGATGTTGATTTTATCATTATATCACATAAAATTTATTTCAGTAAATAATCGTTATCAATAAGGCCAAATCAAGCAGTCATTTTGGAGTTGCCGAAATGCATTAGAATGACCAGGCTTTTAACAAAGCTGCTTCAGCCACAATCTTGGCAAGGGAGCTATTGAGGAGGGGGCAGAGGAATCAAGCCCAGAGGAGAAGCAGTTCCAAGTTTGCAGGAGGTTGTCTCCAGGTTGTTGAGTAGATATAAACCTGCTCCTTTGGCTCTCTAAAGAGGCCCAGCTCTTGGCTGAGTTCCTTGCCTCCCACCCACCCCCAAAACAAGGAGAGACAATGCCTTCCATGGTTTGTTTTATTTGTTGATTGTAAGCTCCTTGGAGCAGAGAAAAATTACTGCAGAACTGAGTTTCCTGAAGTGGAAAACTAGACTCCTAAATAACTTTTAAAAAACCGATCTAGTAAAAAGAAGTCAACCAAAAGAGCAACATGCAAACAAAAGCACATAAAACACTCCCCAGGAGCAAAACAAATGAAAGTTTAATTTGTGTGTATTACTTAATGGACTGCTAAATTGGCAGAGTGGACTGCTAAATTGGCCATGCCCACCAAGTCACATGGTCACCTAGCCACACCCACCAATTCATGTGATCATGAAGCCAAGCCTGCCCAGTCACATGACCATGAAGCCACCACTACTGTCACATGATCATGAAGTCAGGCCCACAAAACAAAACATGCCTACAGCACTGGCAATAAAAAGAACTAGAACCCATCCCTGGGCCACACCCACCTGGTCACTTGTCTGCCAAGCCACTCCCACCCAATCATATGACCATTAAGCCACTCCCACCCAATCATAAGACCATCAAGCCACTCCCACCCAATCATATGACCTCCAAGCCACTCCCACCCAATCATATGACCATCAAGCCACTCCCACCCAATCATATGACCATCAAGCCACTCCCACCCAATCATATGACCATCAAGCCACTCCCAGAAAATTAAGCCACCCCATCATGGTAAAGACAAATGAGGTCCAGTACAATCTCTGTCCCTACTTGACATTGGTTGGGGGGAAAATAACAGTGTGTGTTCAGCTTACCTTCAGCCGCTCCATGGACATTATTTTTCTCAATAAGCAAGTAACGAGGACTTTCAGGAAACCAATTCAGTAGCAAGAGCTGCAGAAGAGCGGGAATCACCACTATAGAGAGGAAAAGAGGCCAATAGGCATCCTAGAAAGAAAGGTCCCAACAGAAGTGAAGAATAATCCACATGTTCACTTATTTATTTATTAGCATTTGCCCCAAGCAAAGATAACATGTGCTGCAGACAGATGTTCAACCACTTTGCCTATGATCAGCTTTCTTTCTATAGCTGCTGCCTTCATCTTCCTTCATGTTTCTCATGAGCTGGATAGTATGACTGGATTATCCACTGGACTATCCACTGTTGACCTCACCCAGGTCAGTAAGGGGTGTGCATAGGTGCACCAGAGTGCCTACCGTCCCCTGTCCTAATGTTTCTCTCTTACTAGTATCATATACATAAACATTGTTATATCTTTGTATACTACCAATTCGTACTTGATGAAAATAAATCAATAAATTACTGGAAAAGTGGGTGGATAGGTAGAAATTAGAGTGGACAGAGTATACAGTGGTACCGCTACTTAAGAACTTAATTTGTTCCATGACCAGGTTCTTAAGTAGAAAAGTTTGTAAGTAGAAGCAATTTTTCCAATAGGAATCAATGTAAAAGCAAATAATGCGTGCAAACCCATTAGGAAAGAAATAAAAGCTCGGAATTTGGGTGGGAGGTGGAAGAGGAAGAAGAGGAGGAGGACAGTCACTGCTGAAGGAAGAAAGTGAAGTGAAGGGAATCAAAAATATCCAAAACTTTAAGGCTTTAAAAAAAAGAGGGACTCTGATGCAGCGAGAAGAAGCATGCGCCTCCCATACGCCCAGCGCGAGGCTGTCTCCCATACACTGCGCCAGAGACACAAATCCAGGGGGAATGGCAGGAAACTGCCCAGGCCTTCGTGCTGCTCTCAAATTTCCTGGGAAATTTTTCCAGGCTCAGGTTCTTAAGTAGAAAATGGTTCTTAAGAAGAGGCAAAAAAAATCTTGAACACCCGGTTCTTAGCTAGAGAAGTTCTTAAGTAGAGGCGTTCTTAGGTAGAGGTACCAGTGTATATTATTTCTGGTGTGTGAAAGTAACCGCTCAAGGCCAAAGTGAAAGATTGTACAGTGATGCCTCATCTTACAAACCCCTTGTCATACAAACTTTTCGAGACCCAGGGTTTAAGATTTTTTTGCCTCTTCTTCCAAACTATTTTCACCTTACAAACCCAAGCCGCCGCCACTGGGATGCCTCCGGACTTCTGTTGCCAGCGAAGTGCTCATTTTTGCGCTGCTGGGATTCGCCTGAGGCTCCCCTCGCTGAGAAACACCACCTCCGGCCTTCCGTGTTTTTGCAATGCTGCAGGGGAATCCCAGCAGCACAAAAACGGATGCTTCGCTGGCAACGGAAGTCTGGAGGTGGGGTTTCCCAGCGAGGGGAGCCTCAGTGAAATTGCAGCATCATAAAAACACGGAAGTCTGGAGGTGGGGTTTCGAGGACTTCTGTGTTTTTGTGTTGCTGCGATTTCACTGAGGCTCCCCTCGCTGGGAAACCCCACCTCCGGACTTCCGTTGCCAGCGAAGCACCCATTTTTGAAATGCTGGGATTCCCCTGCAGCATCACAAAAACACGGAAGTCCATGGAGGGGAGCCTCAGGGGAATGCCAGCAGCGCAAAAACGGGTGATTCAGCTGGCAAAAGGGGTGACCTTTGGGCTTGCATGCATTAATTGCTTTTCTATTGATTCCTATGGGAAACATTGTTTTGTCTTACAAACTTTTCACCTTACAAACCTCGTCCCGGAACCAATTAAGTTTGTAAGATGAGGTATCACTGTATTTAACTCGCCGGCTTACATGCATTACACAAGAAATAAACAGCTGGATGAGCAGAAACATTGGGAAGCAAAGGACTTTGTGAAGCAAAGGACTACTTGAAGAAGCTCTGCACTGCTTGGAGAAGCAGGCGGCCCGGAGAAATAGATTGAGCTTCAAGGAAGCCAAATCCATCTAAACCAGCGGGAGAACAACTGTGGGATAGAAAATGGTGCTCTTGCTATTTCTTCAGCTTAGTTTCCAAACAACGGCGGGCCTGCATTTCATTGGGTGCTCTGCCCTAGCTCAGTAAAAGTGAAAGTATAGCATTTACCGCCCCCAGAAGTTCTGGAAGGCCCAGGACTTGGGCAGAAAAGACCCCCAGACAAATGAAGATGCTTGGAACCAGGCCCAGGAATCCTCGGAGGTTCTTTGGGGCAATTTCTCCCAGGTACATGGGCACCACACTGAGACAGATGCCTGACAGAGGGATCAAAAAAAGAAGAAGAAAGACAATATATTTCCAACATTTTAATATTTAGCTGATATCATACAGCATTTGATCATTTAATCCCATTCTGTAAAAGCCACCTAGAGTTTCTTGTGATTGAGGGGGGGCATTGAAGATGACAGCTGAATGAACAAAATAAATAATTAAAAAATCACCTTTACAGTAAAAAGATAAAAATGTGACACCATTATAATTAGTTCATTATGGCATGACATTTCTTGAGAAAACAGCCTAAATCAGACCAGCTTATGAAATGAATATGCAGTCAATTACTTAGGAACATGGTAGGGTTTTTTAAGAATTAAGAAGATGACATTTTTCTTTTCATTTCAAGACAAGCTCAACCGGGAACTTTATTTGCAAATGAAATAGCTAGCTCAACCTTCTTCAGTCTGCTGTCCTTCAAATTGGGCGACATAATTTATAATCAGAATCTCAAACTACCTGGGAATTTTGGAACTTGTAGTCAGGGGTGGACTTCAAAATGTTTAGCAAGAGGTTCTGTGCCTGGTTGCTGGGTGGGCGTGGCCATGGTGGGTGTGGCCTATTTGGTCTTCTGCACCATGATGGAGGGGGCATTTTGGCTCTCCCTGAGTTCCGAAGGCTTTCCTTGAGCCTCTAGGACAGTGATGGCAAACCTTTTTTTCCTCAGGTGCCAAAAGAGCATGGGTGCATGCTATCATGCATGCGCGAGTGCCGACACCCATAATTCAATGCCTGGAAGGGCAAAAACAGCTTCTGCTGCCCTCCAGAGGCCCTCTGGAAGCTGGAAAAGGTCTGTTTCCCAACTTCTGGTAGGCCTAATAGGCTCATGTTTTGTCCTCCTCGGGCTCTGTTGTGATTCAGCCTGAGGCTCCTCAGGGACCGGTTGGATCTCTGCCGGATCCATGCCCCGAGGAGGAGGACAGTGAACAGGAGGGAGAGGACCAGGCAGACGGGGGAGAGGAACGTCAGGAAGAGGAGGAGGGAGAGCAGCCTGAGACCCCGGGGGGGGGCCCTCTCCCCAGCTAGTAGCCTGGATTCATTGGATGAAGACGCACAGGCTATAATAGACATGAGGCAGCGACGAGCAGCTCAAAGACGGGGCCAATTAGAAAGGTATTTCCATCCCTGAATTGGCAACAGCTGGGTTTGGGTGTGGTTCTCCTCAGCAGGGTTGAAAAGGCAGGCCCGCCCTTACAGTCTTGTGGAGAGTTATCAACTGGGAGTCCTGTGACCTTGCTTCGATCCTCGGCGTCTCTGATCTTGGCTTGTGGCCTAGAAGGCTGAAAGACTTGGGGGAAGCATGGGTTTTATTATCTCCAGCGTTGTTTTTGCCAGCAAAAATCTTGTTTTATTGCCTGGCCTTCGTGAAACCTCTGTGAAGCTTCATCGTGTTCCTGTCTGTAAGAACAGTTTTTGTTACCTGTGTTTGCTTTGAATTATATAAACTGCCTTTGCTTTTTACCAGTGTGTCTGGATACTCTTTTTGGTCGGTGTTGGCGTCTGGGGGGACCCAGACAGAACAGGCTCCAAAGGCTTCCCTGGAGCTGAGGGAGGATACAAACACCCTCCCCCATCCTCCAGAGGCTCTCTGGAATCCAAAAACGCCCTCCCAGAGCCTTTGTGTGAGCCAAAAGTCAGCTGGCCGGCAGACACATGCGCATTGGAGCTGACCTAGGGGAACAGCTCGTGTGCCAGGAGATATGGCTCTGTGTGCTACCTGTGGCACCCATGCCATAGGTTCCCCATCACTGGTCTAGGAGGACGAAAATGGCCTTCCCAGTCTCTGCATACAGAACTTCCAGTAGACTCCTTTTTTGCCTTCCCCGAACCTCCGCTTACTGCATCCAAAATGGATGACTCCTGGGAAGGGAGGGGTGGGCTGGGTGTGGCCAGCCAAGAGTGGGATTTGTGGGTTCTCCAAACTGCAAGGAATCCTAGCTAGAGGTTCTCCTGAACCCCTGAGAAACCCAAGCAGCCCATCCCTGCCTGTAGTCCAATGTACACGGAGGACACTAAGATGGATGTTATTTTAGAAACATAGAAACATAGAAACATAAATGTTTGATGGCAGAAAAAGACCTCATGGTCCATCTAGTCTGCCCTTATACTATTTCCTGTATTTTATCTTAGGATGGATCTATGTTTATCCCAGGCATGTTTAAATTCAGTTACTGTGGATTTACCAACCACGTCTGCTGGAAGTTTGTTCCAAGCATCTACTACTCTTTCAGTAAAATAATATCTTCTCATGTTGCTTTTGATCTTTCCCCAAACTAACTTCAGATTGTGTCCCCTTGTTCTTGTGTTCACTTTCCTATTAAAAACACTTCCCTCCTGGACCTTATTTAACCCTTTGTAGTGTTTGCCTGTTTTCTGGTTGCAAGAAGATACAGAGCCCCAAAACCAGTACGTGGGTTGAGAGAGGGAAAAGAGATTATTTTCCATCTAACTCTGAGACCTGCACATTTGTTCCACATATTGTATGCCCATTGATTTGACAATCGTTTATTATTATGCCTACAGCAATGGCCTGCTTTCGCTCAGAACGATGATTTCGTTTACTTTCTTAACTAACCTTGCATTTGTATAATGACAATTCTTTGCATTGTAACCACAGAGAAATCTGGTGCAACGCAAAGAGGGTTGGGGGAGACCAGAGATAGGCTGCATACATCTCTCTCAATTATACAACAGTTTGTAGCTTCAATAAAAGCATTCCAAAGCCACAATGGGATTAGAAGATCAATGCTTCTATAAAAACATTGCAAAAACCAATTTGTGTACTTGACTTGCTTTATGGAAGGGAGAAAACATATTGATACAGCAAGAGAGGTCCTTGGTGGTCTCTGAGCTTGGTTGTTTCCTTGCAGATGTCTCATTACCCAAACTAGGTCACATCATCAGGACTACCACTGGTGGTGTTACCTAATTTGGGTAATAAACATCTGCAAAAAATCCAGCTAAGCTCAAAGACCACCAAGGTCACCTCATTAGAGCACACAGAGTTGGCCTCCTCCAGATCCCGTCAGCTAAACAATGAAAGGCTGGCGGGACCACGAGGGAAGGGCCTTATCTGTTGCTGCCCCGACTTTATGGAATCAGCTCCCCTCCCCCTCACCCTGTTGGCTTCTCTTAAGGCCACGAAGACCTGGTTATGCCGGCAGGCCTGGGGGCCCTAAATCAACCACTAGCTTGTCCATATATATGAATTGATATGAATGAGTAGTACGCATGTTCTTGAACTGTTTTTTAGAGTTTCAGAAATTTCTCATTTTTTTCCTTGACTTCTTTTTATTGTTATTGTTATTCTAATTTTATATTGCTGTGAGCCGCCCTGAGTCTTTCGGGATTGGGCTGCATAGAAGTCTAAACAAAACACTCAAGGCACCTTCTTTCACCTATGGTGGTTATGTCCAGAGACAAGAAAATATTGGGAAAAAATAAATAATTGGTTGTGTCAAATAACAAATACAAAAATAGAATATACGCAAGAGTTTTTTCTACTGGGTATTATGAGAGGTACCTATTCTAAAAATGTAAAATATCTAAGCTTGCATATTACAACAGCTGAAAGGATTGTATTTGCACAGAACTGGAAAAATCCGCAAATACCTGAAGACAATGAGATCATCAAGAAAATATATGACTGTGCAGAGATGGACAGATTGACAATGGAACTTAATAATCGAAAAGAATCGGACTATTATGAAACCTGGACAAAATGGTACCAATGGACAAAAAAAAGAAACTTAAAAGAAGCATTGAAATAAAACATCAAGAAATCTAAAAGTAATTAGAAGACAATGTCGATAGGAATGTATATACGATGTAGATTCATCTGTAAATATGACTATGTACTTTTTTTTAAAAAGGAAAAAATTAATAAATATATATTTAAAAAAAGAAAAAAGAAGTCTAAACAAACAAACAAACAAACTAAGTAAGTAAGTAAGTAAACAAGTAAACAAATAAATTTTAATCTTGAGCTACAAATATTCTCCTTTATTAAAGCCTACCAGAATGGATCCCTATGATGAAGCGCCCCAAAATGACCATTTCAGGGGATCCCAAGTAGCGGCTGAATCCCATTAATATGCCAGCCAACAGAACGAGGAAGTTGCTACGGATCAAAGTGCCATTCCTGGTAACAAAAAGACAAAAAATTTAATTATTCTCATATTTTTCTCTTCCTCTTCTGTCTTCCCAAAGTGATCTTACCATAACCCCTCTTCCTTCTTTATCCTAAAGAGACTGGCATTCCCCTTGCTTATTTCACATGAGGGCTATTTATCAGATGGAGTGAGAAATAAACTGGCCAGCCAAACAATTCTCTGGACCCACCTTTGATGACTCTGATACCAAAGAGTAAAAAGAAGAAGAACTTGCTAGAGCATAAATACAGATACAGTAGTCCCTCACCTATTGCTGGTGTTACGTTCCAGACCTGGCCGCGATAGGTGAAATCCGCGATGGGGAATTTATCGACTGATAGTACTTATTTAAGTATTTATATTGTAATTGGTAAGTTTTCATTGTTTTAAGTGTTTATAAACCCTTCCCACACAGTATTTATTTTAGATACAGTATTTAAATACAGTATTTACAATTTTAGATTATTATTATTTTTTTAAAACCTGCCTATCGAGTTCGGCGGGCTGTTTAAATCTGCCAATTGACTTCCTCAGAAACCCGCGATGAAGTGAAGCCGCAGTAGGTGAAGCGCGGTATAGCGAGGGACTACTGTACTGTATTGTTCTTATGACAGCACAAATGATTCAGAGAAACTTTAAATTAAATGTAGGACATGATTGAAAGGCAGGTAAAAGGAACTGGTCATTATTATTAAATAATAATTAGAAAATGATGTATGAATATTTTCTATATATGTGTGTAAGAGAATCTAGAAAAATTGTATATAAGTGTAAGTAGTATTGTAATAAGAGTAGTAGGTATTTAAAAAATTAGAACTTAGATAATATATGGCTATTAATAACACCGGTATGAAGCCACTGTAATGAGGAAAATTGTTGGTTGGTTGTATGTGTTTTTGTGTTTTGTCATTTTTAATGTTGAAAATGTTCAATAATTTTTTTAAAAGGAATGGGTCAGGCTTTCCTTGGTATGTCAAGCTGATTAACTCCATTATCTATTTAATTATTTTCATTATTTAAATTCCTCCTTTAACAAAATGGAGCTCTAAGTCAATCACCCAAGGACAATTAAAAGTGCTCTTGAAAGTTAATAAACTGAAAATATATTTAAATACTTTAATATATTATAAGCAAGTTTTCTTATTATAAGCAAGTTTTCTTATCCTGGTAATATTCTTATGTGTTGTTCTACAGCAAGCATCACTCATAGACATAATAATGGGGATAAGATCCATGCAGAATGAGTGAGACCCATCAGACTAGAAAAAAATGTTCCTAGGTGTGGCAGCGATTTCAGTATACATCAATTATTGTTGCTAACTTGCATGCTCTCTATGTGTAATTGAGAATCACTATCTCGTTACTTATTTATTATTAAATTCATTGGTTGCCCATCTTACCGCGAGGTAACTCTTGTTGGCCTAGCTCTTACCTCCCATATTGGGTGACCAGAATTCCCACAGGAAATGAGCCCACCAAGCCCCCCAGGGCAAAAATGGAGACAGTCAGGGAGTACATGAGAGTGAGAGGTCCTTGCGCCAGGCCCTGCCCATAGCGTTGGTACCATGTTGCATTGTAGAAGGCTTTGATGTGCTGCAAAAGAAGGGAAAGGGAGACTGATAAAGAGAAGATTGCCACAATCCTAGCTCCACATTTACCATGGTCAATTTTCACAACGCCTGGGTCAGCTGAAGGCCAGTGATGCCTGCAGGGGATAATATCAATCCAAACACTGATACACTGGAACAAAGAAGAGAGCTAGCTCTCCTGTTAAGGTTGGGAAATGGAAAGGGCTTTTCTGCCAGATCAGTGATGGGAAATCTTGATTGCCTCTGAATTGCAGCTTCGTCAACCCAGTCAACAAAGTCCATGGTGAGAAATGTTGTGAATTATAGTTCAAGAACTACAGGCCGATCTGTTGCACCACTGCATTGTTCTGCTTGTTTAGGGGAAGAATAATCCCACTTTCCACCTTCTAGTCTGTCTTACCACTGCTGGAGAGTTTACCACCGCCAGATTGAAGCCATACAGCATGGAGGACCCAAATGATGATAGGAGTGTAACAGCAATAAGTGGAAAGGTCAGATGCTAAGAGGGACAAATAAGAAAAGTCAGGTCAGAAAAGGACTACTGTCATCTTTAGGAGTCATGCTATATAAGTCTGCTGCCTTTTAGATAAGATGGCATTACAGTTCCCAGAATTTCAACCAGCTGGATCATATTGTTCTGGTGCTGGAGATGGGAAACATAGAAGATATTATCTGAGGAAGACCTCTTCAACCCATTATGTTTAACCTGAAATGGCACCAAGCATGTGTTTCCTAGGTTGGTATTATTGCATCTTAAACATAGAAACATAGAAGACTGACGGCAGAAAAAGACCTCATGGTCCATCTAGTCTGCCCCTTATACTATTTCCTGTATTTTATCTTAGGGTGGATCTATGTTTATCCCAGGCATGTTTAAATTCAGTTACTGTGGATTTACCAACCACGTCTGCTGGAAGTTTGTTCCAAGGATCTACTACTCTTTCAGTAAAATAATATTTTCTCATGTTGCTTTTGATCTTTCCCCCAACTAACTTCAGATTGTGTCCCCTTGTTCTTGTGTTCACTTTCCTATTAAAAACACTTCCCTCCTGAACCTTATTTAACCCTTTAACATATTTAAATGTTTCGATCATGTCCCCCCTTTTCCTTCTGTCCTCCAGACTATACAGATTGAGTTCATTAAGTCTTTCCTGGTACGTTTTATGCTTAAGACTTTCCACCATTCTTGTAGCCCGTCTTTGGACCCATTCAATTTTGTCAATATCTTTTTGTAGGTGAGTTCTCCAGAACTGAACACAGTATTCCAAATGTGATCTCACCAGCACTCTATATAGCGGGATCATAATCTCCCTCTTCCTGCTTGTTATACCTCTAACTATGCATCCAAGCATCCTACTTGCTTTTCCTACCGCCCGACACACTGCTCACCCATTTTGAGACTGTCAGAAATCACTACCCCTAAATCCTTCTCTTCTGAAGTTTTTGCTAACACAGAACTGCCAATGCAATACTCAGATTGAAGATTCCTTTTCCCCAAGTGCATTATTTTACATTTGGAAACATTAAACTGCAGTTTCCATTGCTTTGACCATTTATCTAGAAAAGCTAAATCATTTACCATATTACAGACCCCTCCAGGAATATCAACCCTATTGCACACTTTAGAGTCATCGGCAAATAGGCAAACCTTTCCTGCCAAACCTTCCCCTATGTCACTCACAAACATATTAAAAAGAATAGGACCCAGAACAGACCCTTAATAATTAACCTCAATAATTAAAAAAATGAGAATCAGCAGGGAAGGAGGAAAGTGATTTGCTGATATACTTTGATTCCATACTTTGATTATAGAAAACATGTACAATAATTTACAAAATATGCCCTTTTCCTTTTAAAACTGGCACTGATTAGACCTGGAACAGGAAATTGCTGGCCCTCTGAAAACTGCCATAGCTTGCTGCTTTCAGAACAGCAGCAGGATTCATTGGCAGTTGTAAGCCAACAATATCTGGAAAGTCACTGGATCCCTCTTTGTAGTGGCAAAACCCATAGACGTCAACTAGAAGAAACTGTTGTTCATACGTAGGCCTACTTTACAGAAGGCAAAGTAAATCTGCAGAAGGGATACCTCTGTAGGTTCCTCTCTCAGAAAACTAGAACGAAGAACCTTTTAGACCCTTCAAAGTAATTGGAAATGATGGGATAGCAAATACATAGTACAAAATATATCAGAGGGAGGAATTTAAGTTTATTCACTGATGGAGGTTGATCCACAATGGGAATTAGGCATGCCTCTAGCCAGTCTATAAATAGAACTTTTCCATAGTAGCTAATGCTGAACATTGAAGTTGGGATCTAGAGAAAATGGACACATGTTGCCTAAATCTTAAATAATAGGACAATAGATTGCATTGTATATTTAGAATGTGATATTAGTCAAATATCTTAGGTAGAATAAGCAACAACTTTACAACTGATTTAAACATTTAATATTTCTTTTGTTATTTTTAAAAAAATATAATTTATTAGTTTTATAAAAAGGGAAGGGGGAGAAGGGAGTACAAAATCAAAAAGGGGGAGGAGAAAGGAGAGTACAAGTATAATGAGTTTAAAAGTAAAATTTACAGAGAGTTACAGAGGTCCATTATATTCCTTAATATACATATCATTATTATGTATTAAAGAATATTATTACGATAATTCTATTCATGTTTCATTCTTAGTTTACATTCCAGTGACCATATTTATTATCTTCACCATATATAACTTAATAAATCTAAAAAGGAGGTGGGGTGGGAAAGGGATTGTCTGCTTCAATAGCAGATGTATTGAGTTTAATGACTTGTCGTTCTTATTAAGCGGTGAAAATAAGAAATGAATAAGTGAAGAGTAGTAAAGTATGTAAGAATTAAAGATAAGATAGAAGTGGTAGCAATGGATAACTAGAATATGAAACAATCCAAAAGCTGTCTGAGCTCAATCCTACTGATATACCCATATAATCACTGGGGAAAAAACCCAAAAACTAATTCTTTTGTTATTTTAACCAAATGGATTTTCCACCAATCCCCTGCCATCTTAATTCTGATTTCAATCACAAATCATATTGGGGAAAAAAAATCCAGTCACTTCAGCAACCGAATTGTTGAAGCGTGGAACTCATTACCGGACTCCATAGTGTCATCCCCAAACCCCCAACACTTTACCCTTAGATTATCTACGGTTGACCTATCCAGATTCCTAAGAGGTCAGTAAGGGGCGAGTACAAGTGCACTAGAGTGCCTTCCGTCCCCTGTCCTATTGCTCTCCTATATCTCCTATACCTTTCTTGTATTCCTAGATCTCTTCTTCTATTCTTTCATT
The DNA here is from genome assembly GCF_031021105.1 of Erythrolamprus reginae. NCBI lineage: Eukaryota > Metazoa > Chordata > Lepidosauria > Squamata > Dipsadidae > Erythrolamprus > Erythrolamprus reginae. Next base: position 65,813,601 of record NC_091954.1, on the reverse strand, counting down.
GATATATTCTATTCTTATATCTTCTTTTCTATTATTTCTTAGATATATTTTACTATGAGTATCTCCTCTATAAGCGTCATCATGTATTTTACTATGTGTATATTGATATATACCCACTAAAACCCTCATTGTGTATTGGACAAAATAAATAAATAAAATAAATAATAAAACTATGAAGGTGAAGCATTAAAAAAGCATCAATGCTTCCATACAAATCTCAGCATCCAAGAGAAAAAAGGACTATGGAATATCAACTGCATAACTGCACAATAGATCAGCTTCTGCTCTTGCGTTATCCTCAAAGGTTTTCTGGAAAACCATCTTTCACTTTGTGTTGGAAAGGTAATAGTGATGAGGAAGGCAGGTGACCCTGGAGCAGGAGTGGGTTCTAAATTAGTTTGCTACCGGTTTGCATGTGAGCTCGTGCACATGCACAATTATTTTGCACGTGTGCAGAAGCAGCGGTGGGCTGCTAGCTGGAACGCCTAATTGGGCTCGCCTACGCAGCTCAGGAGGTACCGTGAATTTGAGTAGAATTATGCTTCTGCGCCCGTGCAGGTAGCAAAATCGTGCATGGAGACGCATGCACAGAAGCAAAAAACCTCACCGGAACACGGGTGCACCTGCGTCTCCATGCATGATTTTTCTACCTGCATGGACACAGAAGCATAATTACGCTCAAACTCATGGTACCTCCTCCAGAGCCGTACAGGTGAGCCCAATTAGGCATTTCGGCTAGCAGCCCACCCCTGCGCAGAAGCATTCCAGGTGGATGGGTGGAGCATCGCTGTAGGGTGGGCGGAGCCTCCAGCCAGTGCCGCTTTCTAAGGACCAGTCTGAACCCACCACTGCCTTGGAGAGAACCTTCTACATTAGGTTCTGCATCTTTCTTTATCTTTTATTTCCATCATTATACTTCAAATAGCCAAAAGACAAGGACCTGATTCTCAGGATGAAGTTTGAAAGGTAAAAGCCGCTACTCTGAATTGGACCCCAAAATGAGACATAAATAATAGAAAAGATGGGTTCTTTCTAGTGAAATTTCTAGTATTTGTGGGATCAACTGAGTGCCCATCAAAATAAACTGAATAAACTCAATGAGATTTACAGATGTCCTCAACTTATTACCATAAAGTACTGTGCCTATCATGGTTATAAGTTACGACAGCTGTAAAATGGATCAGCCATGTGACTAACCTGATTTTACGACCTTCTTTACAGCAGTCATGAAGTGAACACTATGGACATAAAATGATTACTGTGATCCTTAAATGATCACAGTATTATTATTATTATTATTATTATTATTATTATTAATTATTATTATTATTATTATTATTTATTAGATTTGTATGCCGCCCCTCTCCGTAGAATCAGGGCGACTCACAACAATAACAAAGACAATGTAAGAACAAATCTAATAATTTAAAAAACACAAAAAACCCCATTATTAAAAGCAAGCATACACACAAACATACCATGTATAAACTGTATAGGCCTGGGGGAGATGTCTCAGTTCCCCCATGCCTGACGGCAGAGATGGGTCTTAAGAACTTTACGAAAGGCAAGGAGGGTGGGGGCAGTTCTAATCTCTGGGGGGAGCTGGTTCCAGAGGGTCAGGGCCGCCACAGAGAAGGCTCTTCTCCTGGGTCCCGCCAAACGACATTGTTTAGTCGACGGGACCTGGAGAAGGCCAACTCTGTGGGACCTAACCGGTCGCTGGGATTCGTGCACAGTGGTTTGCTATGAGCCAGTTTTGTCAAAAATAACTTAATAAGAGTTGGCTTCCTAAAAAATAGTTTGATTATGATAATGACCCTTCAAATTGAAAATAAATATAATTTCAGAATGACAGTATTATGTAAGAATTCTTGAGAAATATGAAATTGATTTTTAATGGCTGTATTGTGCTTAATCTCATGATGTATCTAACACACTGCACGAGTTCAACTAAAACTGTTTAACTATTGATGTTCATTTGTCCTCAGAGCCTTGTGCAACTTGCTGCAGTGTCCAACAATAATTAGTCAGCATTGATGGATTTCAGTTGCCCTGAAAACAATTTTTCCATTATGTCAATGTCCTGATGAAATCTTTCACCATGTTTGTCACTGACTATGTCTACATTTTGAGGGAAAAGTCAAAATGTCAATGCAGAAAATGAATCTTCAGTGCCCTTCATGATCTTGTATTCAGTGAAGGGCTACCAAAACACGGTAGGCATGGCTTATGTAGGATGCCCTGCATTTTCTTTCATCTTTCAGTGCAAATTGGGTGCTCTAGGGGGGAGCTCCATTTTCGCTACCCCACTGCGTTTCGCCCCCCCCCCACTTGTATGGGATAAGGAATTTGTCAACCAGCCGCATGTAATTTGGTATTCTCAGGAAGCTCAAACTGCCCAAGGAGCTGCTGATACAGTTCTACAGAGGAATCATTGAGTCTGTCATCTGCACCTCTATAACTGTATGGTTTGGTGCTGCAACCCAACAGGACCGAGACAGACTTCACAGGATAATCAGAACTGCAGAAAAAACAATTGCTGCCAACCTGCCTTCCATTGAGGACGTGTATACTGCACGAATCAAAAAGAAGGCTGTGAAAATATTTACTGACCCCTCACATCCTGGACACAAATTGTTTCAACTCTTGCCCTCAAAACGTCGCTACAGAGCACTGCACACCAAGACAACTAGACACAAGAACAGTTTTTTTCCGAATGCCTTCACTCTACTAAACAAATAATTCCCTCAACACTGTCAGATTTTCTACTTAATCTGCACTTCTATTCTACTAGTTTTTCTCATCATTCCTTTCACCCATTTCCTCCCATGTTGACTGTATGACTGTAACTTGTTGCTTATATCCTAAGATTTTTATTAATATTGCTTCTTCATTGCTTATTTGACCCCTATGACAATCATTAAGTGTTGTACCATATGATTCTTGACAAATGTATATTTTATTTTATGTACGCTGAGAGCATATGCACCAAGACAAATTCCTTGTGTGTCCAATCACACTTGGCCAATAAAAAATTCTGTTCTATTTAGTTGCCCCCAAAATTCTCAGTTCTCAAATGCTTTCCAGATTTTCTCTAGCGCCATCAACACATCTTCAAACTGCTTGCCACTGATGATGTATCTGATCTGTGATCCAACAAAAATGCCTTCCTTAAACTTGACATCAAATATTATTGGAAACATCTGTTTCAACGAACAAAAACCTTCACCTTCTTTGTTCATCACATTCACAAAATGTTTCATCAGTCCATGTTTTATGTGAAGAAGAGACAAACTTTTCTTTGTTGGGTCAACAAGCGGTTCATGTACCACATTTTTCTGTCCTGGAACCAAATCATAGAAACATAGAAGACTGGCGGCAGAAAAAGACCTCATGATCCATCTAGTCTGCCCTTATACTATTTTCTGTATTTTATCTTAGGATGGATATATGTTTATCCCAGGCATGTTTAAATTCAGTTACTGTGGATTTATCTACCACGTCTGCTGGAAGTTTGTTCCAAGGATCTACTACTCTTTCAGTAAAATAATATTTTCTCATGTTGCTTTTGATCTTTCCCCCAACTAACTTCAGATTGTGTCCCCTTGTTCTTGTGTTCACTTTCCTATTAAAAACACTTCCCTCCTGGACCTTATTTAACCCTTTAACATATTTAAATGTTTCGATCATGTCCCCCCTTTTCCTTCTGTACTCCAGACTATACAGATTGAGTTCATTAAGTCTTTCCTGATACGTTTTATGCTTAAGACCTTCCACCATTCTTGTAGCCCGTCTTTGGACCCGTTCAATTTTGTCAATATCTTTTTGTAGGTGAGGTCTCCAGAACTGAATACAGTATTCCAAATGTGGTCTCACCAGCATTCTATATAGTGGGATCATAATCTCCCTCTTCCTGCTTGTTATACCTCTAGCTATGCAGCCAAGCATCCTACTTGCTTTTCCTTTTGTAATGGTTATTTCTTTATGAAATAATGCAACTCTCTTGCATAGCTGTCCTATTCACATACTTAACCACAGTACTGTACTTGGTATATAGAACTGCATTCCAAGGAGCAGAGCCACTATACTTAGATCTCCCCAGACATTCTAGTTGTACTTGGTGTACTGGATGCACTTCAACAATAGTTCCATGTTTCTCTAAGTTTCTTTCAGGAGTAAAGTATAGCCAACAGATACCGAAGGGTATATATTACCATAATGGAAAAACAGAAGATTTCTATAAAATGGTTATTTTGTGATTATTTATTTATTTATTTATTTATTTGTTTGTTTGTTTGTTTGTTTGTTTATTTATTGGATTTGTATGCTGCCCCTCTCCGGAGACTCGGGGCGGCTAACAGCAATAACAAGACAGTGTATAATAATAATTCAATACTAAAAACAATTAAAAACCCATTAATATAAAAACCAAACATACATACAGACATACCATGTATAAAATTGTAAAGGCCTAGGGGGAAAGAGTATCTCAATTTCCCCATGCCTGGCGGCAGAGGTGGGTTTTAAGTATCTTACGAAAGGCAAGGAGGGTGGGGGCAATTCTAATTTCTGGGGGGAGTTGGTTCCAGAGGGCCGGGGCCGCCACAGAGAAGGCTCTTCCCCTGGGTCCTGCCAAGCGGCATTGTTTAGTTGACAGGACCCGGAGGAGACCCACTCTGTGGGACCTAACTGGTCGTTGGGATTCGTGCGGCAGAAGGCGGTCCCTGAGATAATCTGGTCCAGTGCAATGAAGGGCTTTATAGGTCATAACCAACAGTTTGAATTGTGACCGGAAACTGATCGGCAACCAATGCAGACTGCGGAGTGTTGGTGTAACATGGGCATATTTAGGGAAGCCCATGATTGCTCTCGCAGCTGCATTCTGCAGCCAAAGATCCATAAGATACACCCAAAAGTGTTCAGGAAGCGTATTCTTTGATGTCCAGTGACATCAGAAACAAAATGCAGTCTTTTGGCTGTGAGACAGTGTGAAGGGCAGGAATTGTGGGCAGGTTGCTGAGTGCCCAAAACATGATCACCTGACTATGGACAGATACTTTGGAACTGGATCTTCCAATGTAGGTATCTCCAGGGAGGCCTATCGTAACTTCATAGGGTTGTTAAGCAACCACCCATAAGTCGAGAACCACCTGTAGCACCCTATGAGCAATAGCGCCATTATCTGCCTTCTGGGATGAACAAGGATGAATAACTCACCAAAACTCATTTCAACCAACCATTCAGCAAACTATATGCAATGTGATTTGAAAAATCCCAAGGTTAGGGCATTATTTCCCAATGACCTACTCAATAGTAATACAAATACAATTTGTGTTATTTCAGAGAAAGTGACCACTGCGACTGGAAATATCTTAAATGCTTAAATCTACCATACATTTTGATTTCAAGTTTTTCAACTATATCTTGGAGAGCAGGAAGCCTATTCCACACAACCCAGAACAAAGAGTAGCTGGAAAAATGGCCTTGGCCTTGATTCTTAGATGGGGTGTAATTAAAATCCCAGGTCACTACTTGAAAAATGCCAGATTATAAGACATTCCTTGAAAGGAAAAAAAACCCCTGAGCAAGTGGTAAATCAAAAAGTGAAAAAATAATAACAATCACTTACCTTGGTAATCTTCCTTGGGAATGAAGAAATGGGGCCGTTGTCCATTTGTGAAAGATAGCCAGGCATCTTATGACTTAATAATACAATACAAGCATGGTAAAGAGAAGGGGAATTGCCTGGTTGTGAGCTGCACAATCATTTCAGTAAGTCATGAATAGAACTTTTCATGAGAAAAATAAAGTTGAAGAGAGAAATAAAATAATAGAACATGGTAAGTAAATGTCTATCCAAGACTAGGAGCTCCCTGGCTCTGCCAAATGACAAAACAAGGAGGAAAAGTTATTTACACTGGGGCCAAACTAGATAAAGGATGGGCTTAAGAAGACAGATGCAAGATGGGGAAGAAAAGTTCTCTTTTAGATAACTTAATAAAAAGAGGACCCAATCACATGATGGACAAAGCGAATCTTATTAGGTATTTGGAACTGTCCAGCCCAGAGCACAATTAACCATCTCTGTGCTTGGATGGTAGCTGCTACAAGGAGAAGAATATATTGAAGCAACTTTTTTTTTAAAAAAAGACATGATATAAACCAATAATGGCACGCGAAGCCATATCTGCTAGCATGAGCCGTCGCCCAAACTTAGCTCCAACGCATACGTGTGTGCTGGCCAGCTGATTTTTGGCTTGCACAGAGGCTCTGAGAGGAGGTTTTTGGCTTCCAGAGAGCCTCCGAAGGGATGGGGCAGTTTTACCCTCCCCAGTGCAAGGAAAGCTTTTGGAGTCTGGGGAGGGCTAAACATGAGCCTACTGGGCCCACCAAAAGTTGAGAAGCAGGCTGTTTCCGGCCTCCAGAGGGCCTCTGGGGGTGTGGGGTGTTCTGCTGGGCTCTCTGGTAGGAGTCTCCCGAAAATTCAAGGGTACACATTTCACACACACACACGTTTGAAAATTCAAAACAATGTTCTTTATCACAAAATTCAAAATAAACTAAGCACTATTTTTGTATTGCAAAGAGCACTTGTCCCAAAACAACCGGGTAGTCTATACAATTTCCCTTAAGCAGTCATTAAGTACTTAGCTAGCAGCTGTGAAGAAACTTCACACCCCTTCTTCTTCCACCAAAGTGACACACACACACACACACACACACACACACACACGTTGCTCTGCTTTGGTTTCAAAATCAACAAAGTCCAGAAAACAGCAACACATGATTTCTGATGAACTGCGATCAGATACTCTTCCACAATGGCCAAACCCACACGCTGCTATTTATAGCAGCAGCCCTAATTACTGGAGCCCCACCCAAACACGGGTGGCCTCTCTTATCTCTTGTAATATGTCCTTACTTGGTCTCTTCTACGCATAATTTTGCACTTGCGTGGGTCCAAGACGTCTTCATCCGAATCAATGGAAGATAATGGAGATTGACTGCCTGGGCTGTGTGTCAAGCCCCCCTCTTCCAAGTCACTCCCACCTTCTTCTTCATCTGAGGACACTGAACTACCTGCCTCTGTCGGCAATAACACAGGCCTATGACATGTTGAAGTTTCCCCTGAATCCACCTCCACATTCCCTGGGGCAGGAGCTGGGCCAGAGCCAACCACAACATGGGGGAAGCTGTTGTCACCCTCCCCAGGCATTGAATTATGGGTGTGGGCACTAGCGCATGTGCGATAGTGTGCGCACACACTCTTTCGGCTGGTATAAGGAAATATTAGACTCGCATTCTAATCAACTAAGCTTGATTAAAAGCCACAGGAATCCATGTTAAGTCTGATCTAAATAATGTTGCCATGTTCTTTCCTACCATTCCTTGGAGTTTAAGCATTTACTGTATGCATGATATATACAAACAGAGTGGTATAGTATGTACCCAGTGGTATATATACACACAGAGCACAACATCATAGCCAAATGTGGATGATGAAAGTAGGGATGAAATAAGCCACTTAGTTATTCCTTAATTTTGGATCTTGGTTTATTTCATTTTGGACTACACCACCCCATAGCTTTTCAATTCATCTATAATACCAAAGTCACATGGAGTTTTCAAATCATTTTCTGGAGGGTTTTTTCCATCAACTGCAATGACTGAAGATTTTTCTTAATTTGGAGCAGAAAATAAGGAAAAAAAACATTAACATAAATCTTAATAGTCCTCCCAAATCCAGGAACAAAGGAGAATCTTACTTTCAGTTATATATGATTCAGGGTCACCACTTTGCAGTTCTGACTTACTGTTTGTCTCGGCTGATCAATTATAAGTTTCAAAAACGTAGATACCCAGTATAGGCACAAAAAATTAGCCCACTTCTGCTTTAAATTTTTAAATGTGACAGTATGATTCAATAATATATTTTTCAAGAAAACTGGAAGATTCTGAAGAAGCCTGAAATAGCCTCAGGCCCATAAAGGTTAGGAACCATATTTTTAAATTTGCCTCCCCACCCCCACCCCCAAAAAATCTGAATTATACCTTGCTATCTTAAATCCTCTGGCAGAGATTATCTACTTTAATACTGAGTGAGAGGGAAATTCACTAATCTCAAATGACTTAATTTTTTATTTATTTATTCATTTGTCCAATACATAATACATATGGAAGAGAATAGACATGAAGTAATATATATAAAGATAATATGTAAAAATAGAGGAGAGGATATATGAAAGGAAGAAAGTATATATGATTTATGAGATAAAGGAAAGACAATTGGACAGGGGATGAAAGGCACACTAGTGCACCTATGTACATCCCTTACTGACCTCTTAGGAACCTGGAGAGGTCAATCGTGGATAATCTAAGGGAGAAATGTTGGGGGTTAGGGGTTGACACTATTGAGTCCGGTAATGAGTTCCACGCTTCAACAACTCAATTGTTAAAGTCATATTTTTTACAGTCAAGTTTGGAGCGGTTAATATTAAGTTTGAATCTGTTGCGTTCTCTTGTGTTGTTGCGGCTGGAGCTGAAGTAGTCATTGACCAGTAGGACGTTGCAGCATATGATCTTGTTGGCAATACTTAAATTGTGTTTTAGGCGTTGTAGTTCTAGGCTTTCTAGACCCAGGATTGTTAGTCTATTTTCATAGGATATTCTGTTTCGAGTGGAGGAGTGAAGGGCTCTTCTGGTGAAATATCTTTGGACGTTTTCAAGGGTGTTGATGTCCGAGATGTGGTATGGGTTCCAGACAGATGAGCTGTATTCAAGGATGGGTCTGGCAAAAGTTTTGTAGGCTCTTGTGAGTAGTGTGAGATTGCCAGAGCAGAAGCTGCGTAGGATCAGGTTAACAACTCTAGAAGCCTTTTTGGTGATATAGTTGCAGTGGGCTTTAGCACTTAGGTCATTTGATATTAGTATTCCAAGGTCTTTTAGTGAGTGTGGGTTGGCTGTGAGAATTTGTTTATTCAGTTTATATATGAGGTTTGGATTCTTTTTGCCGATGTGGAGGGTGGAGCATTTGTTGGTTGATATTTTCCCAACTTGGGCCCTCCAGATGTGTTAAGAATTTTTAACTTCCAGAAATTATAGGCAGCAGATCTGACGCAGGTGGGAGCAAAGGACTAGAAATAAGGCAGCCATAAGGTATTTTGACTCCACCTGTTAAAGAAACTCTTCCCTCTGGCCCTTCTTCAAAGTTGATAGGGCCCCATAGTTGCTGGCATCTGTTTGTGTTGCTCCCTCTCCCATAAATTATTCCTGGAACTTTCAGAGTTCTACCCTATGTAGCTCTCAATATGATTTCCTCCCAGTCTATATTGCTTGGGAAATGCTGCCCCACAGTGTCCCTCTTGCTAGCAGCAGGCCAAGGCTGCTGTTCTTAGAGGGGTGTGGGTGCTTGAAGCCCCATTACTGGATGGAAAGGGACAGTCTACATGGGTGGCCTCATGTGCCTCCTCCATATGTTTGCAGATTTACTTTTTACATAGATCCTCAATCTGAGTATTGTATTGGCAGTTCTGTGTTAGCAAAAACTTCAGAAGAGAAGGATTTAGGGGTAGTGATTTCTGACAGTCTCAAAATGGGTGAACAGCGCAGTCAGGCGGTAGGAAAAGCAAGTAGGATGCTTGGCTGCATAGCTAGAGGTATAACAAGCAGGAAGAGGGAGATTGTGATCCCCTTATATAGAGCGCTGGTGAGACCACATTTGGAATACTGTGTTCAGTTCTGGAGACCTCACCTACAAAAAGATATTGACTAAATTGAACAGGTCCAAAGACGGGCTACAAGAATGGTGGAAGGTCTTAAGCATAAAACGTATCAGGAAAGACTTAATGAACACAATCTGTATAGTCTGGAGGACAGAAGGAAAAGTGGGGACATGATCGAAACATTTAAATATATTAAAGGGTTAAATAAGGTCCAGGAGGGAAGTGTTTTTAATAGGAAAGTGAACACAAGAACAAGGGGACACAATCTGAAGTTAGTTGGGGGAAAGATCAAAAGCAACATGAGAAAATATTATTTTACTGAAAGAGTAGTAGATCCTTGGAACAAACTTCCAGCAGACCTAGTAGATAAATCCACAGTAACTGAATTTAAACATGCCTTGGATAAACATATATCCATCCTAAGATAAAATACAGAAAATAGCATAAGGGCAGACTAGATGGACCATGAGGTCTTTTTCTGCCGTCAATCTTCTATGTTTCTATGTTTCTACTTAGTTTTCCAATGGAAACACTAATTTGTAGAATGTTTGCATAGATGTACTCAGTTTCCCAATGGAAACACTAATGTTTTACATAGTTTCCCAATGGAAACACCGTTGTCTTGCCTGGCACTAAGAGGCTCTGCTGCGAGATAGAGATCTATGCATCTCCGTACAGAGGTAACGGAGGTGTGTAGATAGGCCCCAAACATTTAATAAATACAGATATTTTTGACAATCGTACTCAAAGCATTTGCTAACCACACGTGGCTCAAAGACCTGATTTTGATTCTCTTCCGCATGAACCTTGTTGTTTGCATTGGCACATTAAACAACACAACTCTTGTCCTCCAATTTTCCGGCATTTTAGAGAGTATTTCCTGCAGGGCGTGACATTCTGGGTTTAAGCAGCCATATGAATGGCTGGTTTCAAAGAAAATGAATTGCTGCGTTCATATAGAATAAATTTATTTAGTTTCTTTACTACTTGAAAATATCCAAGCAAAAACTAATTTAGGAATTGTGTGACTGTAACCAATGATTATGTGACTGTAACCAATGATCTCAGAAGTAGCGTTTCCATTTCGGATGGGAAAATATTGCAGTAAACAGCTTTGTCTACTTAAGAAAGGCTTCGATTGGCAAAGAAAAATAACTAATGGCACAATAGGACCCCTAAGCATAATTCATTTTGAAGTTCTAGACCTCAAGTGCCAAAAGTGAATGCACGGCGACTATTGTACATCTGCAATTGCCTACACCCATAATTCAATGTCTAGGAAAGGCGAAAACAGCTTACCCTGATTCTCTTAAGAGGCCCTCTGGAGGCTGAAAATGGCCCATTTCTTGACTTCTGGTGGGGCCAGTAGGTCTGTTTTTTGGTCTCCCCAGGGTCAAAGGCTTCCCTAGAGACTGCGGAGAGTGAAAATGCCCTCCCCTGCCCCCGGGAGGCCTCTGGAAGCCAAAAACACCCTCCCAGCCCCTACGCATGAGCCAAAAATCAGCTGGCTGGCATACACATGTGCGCTGGAGCTAAGGTAAGGCAACAGCTCATGTGCTGGCAGATATGGCTCCATGTGCCACCTGTGGCATGCAGGGCATAGGTTCACCATCACTGTTCTAGACAGAAGTTTCTTTGCATGGAAAGTTTTGGTTGGGTCAGTCACTTAACTACATGCAGCAGGAAGACTTGACGTTTCAGCATTGAAAGAATGCGGTTTCCTCCTTTCCCAGAACAGAGATTCTTCATTCTGCTCATAAAAGAATCACTTCACACTGTATTTTATAGGGAGTGGAGGGAGCTTTTGCAGAAAGTGGTAATTCGGCAAAGGTAATATATTACTTGCTGGCAACTGGCAACCCCTCCAGCTCTTAATAGATCAAATGGCAGTCAAGGAAACATGATCTGTCCTTCTTCTCTTCGGTCTCAAAATAATTGCAATTGCATGCAAATATTTACACACTTCTGTCTCTCTTTAACTTTGTACCATATCAAAGTTGGTCATCTTCTGTTCCTTAAGGATTTGTTGGGATGGACAATTTCACTAGTGTTATCTAAACTTCCAACAGTACTTCAGCATTAATGTTGAGGAATGAACTTTATAAAACAGCCTTCCCTAACTTTGGGTGGTAATCTCCAATTGTGCTGGACTTCAACGTCCCGCTATCCTTAGCTTGGCACACACCTGATTGAGTTGGAGAACTTCAGTTTAAAAATAATTGCAATGGTTGGGAGAGGGAAGAAACACATTTAACTGGTTTTGGCATTGCGCAAATTTAAGAGCTATGGTGGCACAGTGGTTAGAGTACTGTAGGATATTTCTGCTGACTGCCGAAAAGCTAGCAGTTCGATTCTCACCAGGTCAAGGTTGACTCAGCCTTCCATTCTTACGAGGCCAGTAAAATGAGGATCCAGATTGTTGGGGGCAATATGCTGACTCTGTAAACTGCTTAAAGAGGGCTGTAAAGCACTGTGAAGCGGTATATAGGTCTAAGTGCTATAGCTTATGTTATTGCTATTTTCTTCTTTACGGCTTGATGTGAATTCAGGTACTGTAACTTGTGTCTAATTGTACTTCATTAATCGATGAATGATGAAATTGTGATGTATTACGTGAGAATCTCTTCAGTGATTTCTGCAACTTTCAAGAATATTGCACCAATAAAATAAGTAGATAATAATAAGACCAGGTTATCTCCGGGACCGCCTTCTGCCGCACGAATCCCAGCGACCAGTTAGGTCCCACAGAGTTGGCCTTCTCCGGGTCCCGTTGACTAAACAACATCATTTGGCGGGACCTAGGGGAAGAGCCTTCTCTGTGGCGGCCCCAACCCTCTGGAACCAGCTCCCCCCAGAGATCAGAATTGCCCCCACCCTCCTTGCCTTTCGTAAGCTCCTCAAAACCCACCTCTGTCGTCAGGCATGGGGGAATTGAGATATTCCTTTCCCCCCAGGCCTATACAAGTTATGCATGGTATATTTGTGTGTATGTTTGGTCTTTAATAAGGGTTTCTTAATTATTTTAATATTAGATTGTCATATGCTGTTTTATTATTGTTGTTAGCCGCCCCGAGTCTGCGGAGAGGGGCGGCATACAAATCTAATAATAAAATAAATAAAATAAAAAAAATAAAAAAAATAAGTCTATTGGTCTCAGTTCTTCACGAGTCTGCGGAGAGGTGCGGCATATAAATAAATAAATAAATAAATTCCTTTCTGATTTCAGAATGTGAAAAGAATGCCTCCAATATGAAGGTACCAGTTTGAAGAGATTTCTGCCTGATAATCTGCATAGGTGTGAAATATTATGATCAATCATATGACAGATTTCCTTGTATTCTGATTTAAAAAAAAAACCTGAGCAAAATAGTTTAATCGTCTTCACAGAAAATTTAATGAACTAAGAACAGCTGAACAGAAATAGGTCCTCTGGTTATTGCTCTGAAAAAGTTTCTTTCTCAACCCTCAAACGCAGAACAGGCCCATCCGAGCGGCTTCGTGCATCCTTCAATTTCAGATCATCTTCTTGAAATTCTGAACAGCTTTGTCTGTCTTTGGCAGCTGTTTCACTTTGTTTCAGCTTGGATACGCTGGTATAACAGTAGGATTTGTTTCTGCAGCTCAGCTTTTTTTCCTGTCAGTTTGGTTATCTCCTTCTCCACAACAATCAAGCCCTTCAGCAGAAGATGGACAACGCATTTGTCAGAGGCTATAGCTACAGTGCAGCCAGGAAGAGGAGACTTTACAGGGTCTAGTACCAAGAGTTGCTTGGAGGAGGAAAGAATGCAGATATATTCAGAGCAACAAGTCATGATCTCTGCTGTCTGAAGATGCAAACTTGTATTTTTTTGTATTTTGAAAGCTCTTATTAATTCCATTTCTAACCAAATTTCTTCTACCTTCTAATCTGCATCAACTTTTTCTAGTGAAATAAATTATAAACTTTTGCAGTTTTCAAGGATTTTGTTTGAGCATAAATATGGCAAGAACAATCAATTTTATACACTGAAACTCTGCTGCTGTGAAGCTTTATCTCCAGAACTCTGAAATAGCACTAGCAATAGCAATTAGATTTACAGTATATACTGTTCCATAGTGCTTTACAGCAGGGGTCTCCAACCTTGGCAACTTTACGACTTGTGGACTTCAACTCCCAGAATTCCTCAGCCAGCATAACTCTAAACCTCTAACCACTGACTTGCGTTATATAACACAAGTATGTTACGTAATTTACATCTGCAACTTTGGACTGGAATAATTGTATTAACTGTTTGTTCCCCTTAATTTAGAAGTACCGGTAGATGCTCCCTATAATAGTGAATCAGAGTGCTTAAAGGGTTAAAGAGCTCTATCATTTGGAAAACTCGTTCCTGAATTTTATTCTGAATGTACACATACAGTATATGAAAATTTGAATACATATGTGAGCAGAAGATGTGTAAAAAGAACAATTAAGGCCCAAGTTGAAAGTTTGAAGCGGATGTGACTCAGATATTAGATTTAGAACATGGCAAGAAAGTATAATCTAAATAATTCTGGCTCTTAGGTATTTGTATTAACAGCATTATTTAAATAGCTGATTTTAGGATATCTTCCAACTTAATAATATTTTCGAGTGAAGTATCTTGTAGGATCTATTCTTTATTTTCTGTTTTGAAGAACCTGCTCTCTCTACTTATTCCCAGCAGTGTGATAGCTTACCATAATATTAATGGACAACACATTCGAGGTGGACACTGTTGCAGGTCAGTGCTACAGTATTTGGGAAACAGACTTTTCATTTAAGATTCCAGAAATAAAAACACTTAGAAGGTTCACAGCTTAATCTTGTCTTTATATTCTTTTTTTTGGATGAGTTATTTTTTTAAAAAAACACACACTTATCATGACCCTAGCTCAAGTGAACATTAGTACATAAACTACACATCACCAAAACATAATCACAAAAATTCCAAAGCACTCACCAGTTCTAGAAACTAAAGAACAAAAAACAGTGTTACAAATAAGACCACATCTTTGCTTGCTGATCACTTGTGTATGAACTCTTTGCATTTCCTGCATTTGCAATAAACATATATTGGTCTTTGAGATGTTTTCAAACAGAAACAAACTATTAGAGACATTGCTATGATTCTGTTTTACCAGATTTGGAAGGAGCATCCTATTCCTCTGTGCTATGAAAAATAAAACATGATTGACAATTTATACTTTTAGAGTAAAGATATTAAAAAAGGTTTACTATTACATTCTGTTGTGTGGATTAACAGCAATTTCCTTTTCCCCTTGGTTAATTTAGCCAAATCAGTAGACAAGGATTGTCAGGGCTACATTTTTAAAAATATCTGAAGAGCTCAAATTATCTATTTCCTATTTAGACAGATGAAAAGTTTGTAGCCCTTACTGTAGTGAATGTATCCTTAAAAGCATGCAAAATAAATATGAATGCTTTGATCAAAGAGCTTTAGTTTCTACACTCCACCTTCATGGTACTTCAGTTTTATTTTTCTGATGAAGCTCCTCATAGCCAAAATAGTTTCAATATGCCTTGCACAACATTTAATGTTGTCCTAAACCATGAATATACATACGTAAATAAAGATTACAGTAAGTCTGGATTCATTATTGATTTGATTTTTTTTACTGTGAACATTAAATGTTTTGCTTTTAACCTATGTAAATCAATCTATGAATTACATGTACCTTTTCATGAAAAGCTCTTTGATATTCTGTACAGATATTTCTGCATCTAGAAATGTACCAATTTGAGAGTGTGCTAGAAAAAGCATAATAAAATATTACATATCACAGACAATTATAAGGTTTAATCAAAGGTCCAATTTCTGAGCTATCTGGTATCACTGAAAGGCCACTAAATAATTGTAGTTACAGTGATACCTCGTCTTACAAACGCCTCGTCATACAAACTTTTCGAGATACAAACCCGGGGTTTAAGATTTTTTTGCCTCTTTTTACAAACTATTTTCACCTTTAAAACCCACCACTGCCGCTGGGATGCCCCGCCTCCGAACTTCCGTTGCCAGCGAAGCACCTGTTTTTGCGCTGCTGGGATTTCCCTGAGGCACCCCTCCATGGGAAACCCCACCTCTGGACTTATGTGTTTTTGTGATGCTGCAGGGGAATCCCAGCAGCGCAAAAACGGGCACTTCGCTGGCAATGGAAGTCCGGAGGTGGGGTTTCCCAGTGAGGGGACTTCAGTGAAATTGCAGCATTGCAAAAACACAGAGGTCCAGAGGTGGGGTTTCTCATGGAGGGGAGCCTCAAGGGAATCCCAGCAGCACAAAAACGCGCTTCGGCTGGCAAAAGGGGTGAATTTTGGGCTTGCACGCATTAATCGCATTTCCATTGATTCCTATGGGAAACATTGTTTCGTCTTACAAACTTTTCACCTTAAGAACTTCATCCCGGAACCAATTAAGTTTGTAAGACAAGGTATCACTGTACTTGAATGAGCACTTTCTGTCACTAAAAACAGAAGAGTTACAGCCCAATTACATTTGGTAAAACTAGGCAATCTCTTTGATATGTAACTTTACTGAAAAACAAAACTGTTACAAAGTCTTAAAAGGCTATGGCTTTGAAAGCAGACATGAACACCAACAGACATTTCCCTATGGTGCTCTATAAAGGATGAGTTGCATCTATAGTTTATTCTAGTAGGCATGATATAAATCAGGAGGAAGCTAAAATTATTTTATCAGAGATGCTGCTTCCTGAATGTGTATTCCAGGTATCCAAACCCAATTCGAGTCAGCAGGATGGGGACAATTGTGCTTTCATTACTATTGTAGCTTCACTTTCAGCTGGAGGTCAATGTCAGAAAAACGAAGATTGAGGATTAGATATAGTGCGAACAACTCTTTGGAAAGTTTTCTATTTCAGGAAAATAATAATTTGATTATTTAGGAAGGGAAGTAAAAATAATTATACATAGCTTGCAATGTTAAAATGCATCGCATACGCTGCTTAAAATAAAAAGATTTTAAAGGTTTTCCCAAACCAAGAGGGCAGCAGGAAATTACAGGCTTCCAATTCTCTTGATGGCACTGTTACTAGATGTATTAGAATTTCACTCAGAAGTGTGAAATCCCATTACTTATACAGGCCCAAAAAGGTTGTTATTTGTGGGACCAGAAAAAAAGGAATATGCATGAAGCTTTTCCTTAGTCTCTTATTTAATCAAAATAGCTTTTGTTAACTGCATAGTGGGGTGCTTATCCCATTCTAATGTAATAAACATACATAAATTCTTAATTTAATCTTTAAAATGCTCAGCTTCCCTGATGATGGAACAGGGAAAATGGCTCAGCATTATTACAAGGGATTCCTTTATTCAGCTGTGTCCCTAATTGAACACTTTTGTTTTAAATAAACAACTGCAAGTATTAGAAATACACATTTTACAGTAAGAATTTTTCTTATGACTAAAATTTAGTTGTGCTCTAATTTGATTCCACTGTGAATATACAATTCACAACTCCTAGTTAGTATTCATTCCAAAGCAAAATTTACTTTAGATGTGTGAAAATTACATATTCAGGAAATCCATTTAATGTTTTGAAGAGAAGAGAAAAAAACTAGATGAAATAGTTTGAGCCAAGGAACCACAAAATCCTAGTAAAGAACTAGAGATTCAACAGGAAGTTTTTTTCAAATCCATGCAGGATGAAGTTAAAAGGAAAAAAAACCCTCCCTTTTGTGGCACTTTCATAGCAACGACTGATTTATCACCACTATCCAAATAGCTCAATTTCAGCTTTTTTCTTGAAATTGAGACTTTCTCTATGAAAACATATTTTATACATCAAGATTATCTGGGCAGTATTTCGTTTGTTCATAAACAAACATCACTAAAATGTTTGGGGAAAACAGCAGGAAGTAGCAGGACTAGCCACCTCTTACCCTAATGTCATCTGGCGGGACCCAGGGGAAGAGCCTTCTCTGTGGTGGCTCCGACCCTCTGGAACCAGCTCCCCCCAGAGATTAGGATTGCCCCACCCTCCTTGCCTTTCAAAAACTCCTTAAAACCCACCTCTGCCATCAGGCATGAGGGAATTGAAACATCTCCCCCTTGCCCATGTAGTTTCTGTGTATGATTCAACTGTGTGCTTGTTTTTTATATATTGGGGTTTCTTTTGGATTTTTTAACCTAAAACTGTAATTTAGATTGCTAAATATTAGATTTGTTACTATGTATTGTTTTTTACCATTATTGTGAGCCGCCCCGAGTCTACGGAGAGGGGCGGCATATAAATCCATTAAATCTAATCTAATCTAATTAAAACTCTACCCAAGAGTAGGGGAAAACAACCACACATTCACAAACACAGAAGGCATTCAGAAGACAAAACATTGTTTGGAATCAGTGCTTTTCAAGCTCAGCAACTTTATGATATGTGGACTTCAACTTCCAGAATTCCCCAGCAGGCCCACACACTTTAAAGTTGTGGAGGTTGAGAAATTCAGATCTGAAGATGAGAATAATCTCCTGGTAGTCTCTTCTGCATGTCACACACATGGCAAAAGCTGTAGGCCTTGTACATAGGAGAACAATGATTAATGATTAAAAGGTAATAGTAAGTTTCTAACCATAACATAATTCTTTCTTCTCCTCTTGATATAGGAAGTAATTAGTAGTAGTAAAAAAAACCTGAACTCAAAAAAATTATGTTCTAGACGCACTTGCATATTGGATGAGCATTTCCCCCAAGAAAACCAATGTTTCAGGCTATACTTCCTTGCTGATAGGGATCTGGATAATAGATCATATATGGGATGAAAAAACAGACAGAACCAGCTGCCCAAATGTTCTATGTTCCCATCAATGTATGATCCACTGAGATTGCTACTAGGAACTGTACTGGTGCAATCACTACTCTAAGCAACATAAGCATTTTATTTTCTGGAACTTCACACTTAAAAACAAACCTTTGCCAACTGAATTCAGCTCTATCTTCCATACTCCCAGTTGGTGATGGTAACTGCCTAATGGCCTTATAATGGGATTATTTAGAAATAAAGAACAAGTTTATTTTTATCTCTAGATCTGCACCAAACACCTTCAATTCCCCCCTCCCCCCCTATTTTTTTCTTTCTACATAAACTGGACTTCCAGCTTGAAGGCTGAAATGTGGAGTCATAATATAATTGTCATACTACGTCAATTATTGTATAAGTTCTGCCGCACGAATCCCAGCGGCCGGTTAGGTCCCACAGAGTTGGTCTTCTCCAGGTCCCGTCGACTAAACAATGTTGTCTGGCGGGACCCAGGGGAAGAGCCTTCTCTGTGGCGGCTCCGACCCTCTGGAATTAACCCCCAGAGATTAGGACTGCCCCCATCCTCCTTGCCTTTCATAAACTCCTTAAAACCCACCTCTGTCGTCAGGCTTGGGGGAACTGAGACATCTCCCCCTTGCCTATGTAGTTTTGTGCATGATATGACTGTGTGTATGTATTTTATATATTGGGCTTTTTTCTTCTTAGACTTTTTAATGTAAAACTGTTATTTTAGATTTTTATTATTAGATTTGTTAACATGTATTGTTTTTATCACTGTTGTGAGCCGCCCCGAGTCTACAAAGAGGGGCGGCATACAAATCTAATAAATAATAATAATA
The DNA here is from genome assembly GCF_031021105.1 of Erythrolamprus reginae. Taxonomy (NCBI): domain Eukaryota; kingdom Metazoa; phylum Chordata; class Lepidosauria; order Squamata; family Dipsadidae; genus Erythrolamprus; species Erythrolamprus reginae. The sequence continues at coordinate 65,794,244 of NC_091954.1, read as the reverse complement.
ATAATAATAATTAGGTGGGAGAATACAAAAATGTTGGTTCATCCACAAATGATTCCACTAGTTTTGTAGGAAGAATAAGATTTTTTTTTGCAAGCATTTATTTAATATAGATGTAGGAAGCTGTAAGTGTGTAAGCCAACCCTATAGTTTTCTGTCGCTGTTTGTACTATGCCTTCCTTAAAAATGGCATCCACCAAAACAAGGAAATTGATGATCAATAAACCTCTCCACTTAAGCAAAATTAGACTTAAAAATAAAACTTACATTTTCATTTAATAGCATCTCCCAGACTAACATTTGAAACCGATAAATAAATGCAAAGGTCTTCATTGAAATTGTTTAAACTCCCATTATGATCACTTAACTAGTTTCCGGCCACCTGGGCCTTCATTTGGCATTAACCTGGCAATTCTTTACAGTGAAAGAGAGGGACCATCTATATAAGTCTAAAAAGTTAGAGGCATCAGCCCGCTGTTCCTCTCTTACTTGCTCATCAAAGAGGATCTCCCAGTTGAATGAATGATGGTAATGATTTTTCTGCTTAAGAGCAAAGCAAGAAATCCAGACATGTTAAATATATTTATAGGAAGTCATAAATATGGGGGATAAGAATTGTTGAGGGGACTCATTGTGAGGAGGGAACGTGTGCACATCCGTCATTCAGGAAAGATAAAAGAAATCTTTGATATAGCAGCACACAAGCAGTTAGCTGTGCTGAGAAGATCTTGTTTGAGATCAACTGCATGAGAACTTGGTTCCAAAAATTTCTGAGAGCCTCTGTCTCTTCAGCAATATGTGTTTGAAGATAAATCTTTCGCCCTGGCATTGGCAGATCGTTTAAATATTGCAGCTCAGTCTGAGGGGGAAAAGACAAGGAAATAATTATTTGTCATTTATAACTTTGTAACTAGAACTTAATTTAGATGCTTTGCAAATTAGAGAGGACTTCATCGTTGAATATTATTTGAATGAATATATTTCTTTTCTACATTTGTCATCTGCACCTCTATAACTGTCTGGTTTGGTGCTGCAACCCAACAGGACCGACACAGACTTCAGAGGACAATCAGAACTGCAGAAAAAGCAATTGCTGCCAACCTGCCTTCCATTGAGGACCTGTATACTGCACGAGTCAAAAAGAGGGTGGGGAAAATATTTACTGACCCCTCGCATCCTGGACACAAATTGTTTCAACTCCTACCCTCAAAACGTCGCTACAGAGCACTGCACACCAAGACAACTAGACACAAGAACAGTTTTTTTCCGAACGCCATCACTCTACTAAACAAATAATTCTCTCAACACTGTCAGACTTTCTACTAAATCTGCACCTCTATTCTACTAGTTTTTCTCATCATTCCTATCACCCATTTCCTCCCATGTTGACTGTATGACTGTAACTTGTTGCTTATATCCTAAGATTTTTATTAATATTGCTTCTTCATTGCTTATTTGACCCCTATGACAATCATTAAGTGTTGTACCACATGATTCTTGACAAATGTATATTTTATTTTATGTACGCTGAGAGCATATGCATCAAGACAAATTCCTTGTGTGTCCAATCACATTGGCCAATAAAATTCTATTCTATTCTATTCTATTCTATATGTTCTGTTTGGGAATGCTGAGAAACGAAACGTCTCCTACGTCTTACTTTTGGGGGATGCCTTATATTAGGCAATTCTACAAAATCTCTCCTACGTCTTACTTTCAGGGGTGACTTATTTTCGGGGAAACAGGGTAGTAGCATAATAAAACTGCTCATCATTCTGAGGCAAGATAAAAGCATATATGGCTTTTTAAACTTTTGCCTTCTAATTACCCTATCTAGCATGACTGGAGGAGGAATTCTGGGAATTGAAGTCCACTAGTCTTAAAGCTGTGAAGTCTGAATACCCCTGTGTTAGAGGTTAGGAGTGCAAGGGTCTTCAAACTTGTCAAGTTCACAAATTTGTGGACGTCAACTCCCATTCCTGAGCTAGCATGACTGGAGGATGAATTCTTGGAGTTTAAGTCCACACATCTTAAAAAATAGAATAGAATAGAATAGAATAGAATAGAATAGGATAGGATAGGGTAGGGTAGGGTAGGATAGGACAGGACAGGACAGGACAGAATATAATTCTTTATTGGCCAGTATTTTGATTCTACTCACCAAGTGTGATTGGACACATAAGGAATTTGTCTTGGTGCATATGCTCTCAGTGTACATAAAAGAAAATATAGATTTGTCAAGAATCACTTAATGATTGTCATAGGGGTCAAATGAAGAAACAATCAATATTAATAAAAATCTTAGGATACAAGCAACAAGCTACAGTCATGCAGCTGTATGTCATAAAGCTGTCAAATTTGAAGTTTGTAAAAAGTATACATTGTTGTAAAAAGTATTCTACTACACTGGTATTTTGTTAAGTAATACACCGTTTTCCTTGTTTTCCACCTCTAAAATCTAGGTGTGTCTTATACTACAGTGCATATTATAGTCCGAAAAATGTGGTAAGCAAGTTTATTCCTTTATAGCCACAGAATTTGAGAATCATTAACATTATAGCGGTTTTTTTAATAAAAAAATTATCTGGTTTCTATGCTGCACCCATAATCTACTGGTGTTTGAGAACTCGGCATCTCTAATGTTCCCAAGTAGATACTGAGGTGTTACCCTGTGTGCATGGTGGCAATGGAATTCTGCTTAAGTCTCAGGGAGGAAAAAAGCAAACCAAGGATTAGGGGTTGATATAAAGGCGTTGGCCATAAAACATCTTCATCAAGACAAAGGAAAGAAAACGCTAGAAGGGGATAAAACAAAGGCATCTGACCAACAGAATTGAAAGTGATGAACTAGAACTGATGCTGGTCCTAGTGGCATTCTATCTGTTCTGGGCTGCAAGGATTTCTATTTTTGCTTGTTCCCAGTTGGGTGCAAATGCCAGTCTTGAGATAGCAGGCGACTGACTCAATGAATCTGTTAAAATATCCTGCTTGGAAGATGAGCTGCGATGAGATACATTTTGATTCTACTGTAGTTCTAAACTTGAACCCACAACTGGGTGGGGGTTTCCTAATGGCCTCTTTATTCAGGTACCATGTAATGTAATTTGCACTGTCTGGTGTCTGTGGAAAGGCTCCAAAGTCTTGCACACTGCCAGGAGCTATAGAAGATTGATATAAGAGTTTCCGCTTTTTTGGGTATCTCCACTCCCTGGACCTGAATAAAGCAATAGTGAGCTACCAAACCACAGCAGGCATTGGGAGTTAGTATACGCGCTAGTGGTAAAAGGGACACGCCCATTACTAAGTTGTGTCGATCTACCCTTCTATGGAGCCATGAATATTGGTTGGCATGTACAAGGAAAAAAGGACATTGTTAAACTCTTCCAAGAAAAAGCAACATGGGTTGCTCAGCAGGAGAAAATCACTGCCAGTTTCATTGGTAATTGTGCATCTAAAACTATGGCTGACACTATCACCCTACATCAGCATGCCTGGCTCTACTCCACAGGTCTCATGCAGAAAGCAAAGGCATACATTAAAGACATGCTGTTTGACAGAGAAGGACTCTTAGTACTAAAACTGACGCTATCCTCAATTAGATTCGAAAACCGGTTTACTGTTTAGTGCACAGGCCTGGTTCTCAATAAGGGGCGGTGGGGGTGTCATTAAAGGATGATATGCATGGTACTTTCTAAAGGATGTACCGAAAGGCCTCCATGCTTTAAACTGAAATCTGATTTTTGTGATGATACGTCCCGCCTACCAGAGATTTGGAAACCAGCCTTAAACAAAAAAACATTTCATAATAATCACCATGTCAATCCTTCAAGTAATTGTGATTCCACCAACCAATCAAATCACTAAAACATAGTCACCCAATCTATTTGCTACATTCAAACCAAATCTCCAACCCTAACACTATATATAAGGAAGAAATGGCAGTTGCAAACATTCCATATTTACAACAGCACGAAGTTTAAAACTTCAGCCTGATGATGGTGAATGTGATTTCACCGAAATGTCGCATAGACACTCAAAATATTACATGGGGCAAAACCCTGGTCCCATTTCGGCCTTGTATAATTTCTTTCTTTCTTTCTTTCTTTCTTTCTTTCTTTCTTTCTTTCTTTCTTTCTTTATTGGATTTCTTTCTTTCTTTCTTTCTTTCTTTCTTTCTTTCTTTCTTTCTTCATTCATTCATTCATTCATTTATTCATTTATTGGATTTGTATGCCGCCCCTCTCCGGAGACTCGGGGCGGCTAACAGCAACAATAAAACAGTGTACAATAGTAATCTAATACTAAAAACGATTAAAAACCCATTAATATAAAAACCAAACATACATACAGACATACCATGCATAGAATTGTAAAGGCCTAGGGGGAAAGAGGATCTCAATTGACAGAAGAGGTGGGTTTTAAGAAGCTTACGAAAGGCAAGGAGGGTGGGGGCAATTCTAATCTCTGGGGGGAGTTGGTTCCAGAGGGCCGGGGCCGCCACAGAGAAGGCTCTTCCCCTGGATCCCGCCAAGCGACATTGTTTAGTTGACGGGACCCGGAGAAGATCCACTCTGTGGGACCTAACTGGTCGCTGGGATTCATGCAGCAGAAGGCGGTCCCTGAGATAATCTGGTCCGGTGCCATGAAGAGCTATGTTGCTATACTGAGGAAAATGGTATAATTGTATCAGTTTGGAATGCAAATTGTTTCCTATCAGTCAAAAAATTCCATATGGTTTCTCATAGCCATACTTCCCTTCCTTGAAAAGATGTACTATTTTTCACCAAAGGATTTAAAAGATGCCTATTTCATTTTTCATCATTGTCTTGAGGGCTTTTTTAAAAAAAAAAATAGTATTCTTTATTGGCCACATGTGACTGGACACACAAGGAATTTGTCATTGGTGCATATGCTCTCAATATACATAAAAGAAAAGATACATTAGTCAAGAATCATGACCAGAACATCTCCGGGGCCGCCTTCTGCCGCACAAATCCCAGCGACCGATTAGGTCCCACAGAGATGGCCTTCTCTGGGTCCCGTCGACTAAACAATGTCGTCTGGTGGGTCCCAGGGGAAGAGCCTTCTCTGTGGCAGCCCCGACCCCCTGGAACCAGCTCCCCCCTGAGATTAGAATTGCCCCCACCCTCCTTGCCTTTCGTAAACTCCTTAAAACCCACCTCTGCCGTCAGGCATGGGGAAACTGAAATAACTTCCCCAGGCCTATATTGTTTATGTATTGTGTGTTGTGTGCATGTTTTTAAATTATGGGTTTTTAGTTTAAATTATTAGATTTGTATTACATATTGTTTTGCCACTATTGTTGTGAGCCGCCCCAAGTCTACGGAGAGGGGCGGCATACAAATTTAATTAATAATAATAATAATAATAATAATAATAATAATGAGGTACAACACTTCATTATTGTCACAGGGTACAATATTAATATAAATCATTTATTATTAGATTTGTATGCCGCCCCTCTCCGTAGTGGGGCAATGTAGGGCACAGGGTGAATTACCATCAGTACGCTGACGATACTCAGCTGTACATCTCCACCCCGTGTCCACTCAGTGAAGCAGTGGAAGTGATGTTCCGGTGTCTGGAGGCTGTCTGGGTCTGGATGGGTGCCAACAGGCTAAGACTCAATCCAGACAAGACGGAGTGGCTGTGGGTACTGCCTCCCAAGGACACGTCCATCTGTCCGTCCATCACCCTGGGGGGGATTATTGACCCTCCTCAGAGAGGGTTTGCAACTTAGGTGTCCTCCTCGACTCACAGCTGACTTTAGAACACCATCTGTTGGCTGTGGCGAGGGGAGCGTTTGCCCAGGTCCGCCTGGTGCACCAGTTGCGGCCCTATTTGGACAGGGAGTCTTTGCTCATGGTCACTCATGCCCTCATCACCTCGAGGTTCAACTACTGCAATGCTCTCTACATGGGGCTACCTTTGAAGAGTGTTCAGAAATTTCAGATCGTCCAAAATGCAGCAGCGTGAGCGGTTTTGGGCCTTCCAAGACATGCCCATATCTTGTCATCACTCCGTGGACTGCATTGGCTGCCGATCTGTTTCCGGACACCATTCAAAGTGTTGGTTATGGCCTATAAAGCCCTACATGGCATAGGATCAGACTATCTCTGAGACCGCTTTGTGTTGCACGAATTCCAGCGACCGGGTAGATCCCATAGAGTGGGTCTCCTTAGGGTCCTGTCGATCAAACAATGTCGGCTGGCGGGACCTAGGGGAAGAGCCTTCTCTGTGGGGCCCCATCCCTCTGGAATGAGCTCACACCAGAGATTCGCACTGCCCCCACCCTCCTTGCCTTCCAAAAGAGCTTAAAAACTCATCTTTGTCGCCAGGCCTGGGGTTACAAGATCTTCCCCCTGACCAACGAGTGTTTTAGTACGATTGTTGAATGAATGTAAGTTTGAATGTATGAATGAATGTAAGTTTTAAAAGTAGATTTTTAAGGCTTGTTTTTATATATATTACTTGGATTAATTTTACTACTGTTTCTTTGTATAAGTTGTGAGCAGCCCTGAGTCCTCGGAGAGGCGGCATACAAATCCAATTAAATAAATAAATAAATAAATAAATAAATAAATAAATGAATGAATGAATAAATAAATAAATAAATAAATTTGAGATTCTCTGGAATAAAATATTATCTTTACTCGGATCTTTTTTTTTTTTTGCTGTCCTTGACACATAGTGGCACCATCTTTTAAGTATGTAGGTATTGCGCTTGACCTATCATCCAAGGTCAACATAGAATATTATTCTCTGTATTAAATACTTCAGATCACATGGCATGTGGCATATTAATTTCTTCCATACCATTGCTCATACACATGACTCAGATTATATCTGCGGATACTTTCAAAAGGAGTTGCTTTTATATATAAAATATAAAGCTATAAAAGCTATAGAAAGCAGACACATCAATTTCCGGTCTTCGGTTGTCCATACACCATAGATCAGAAAGTGGATACAACCTTGGATAACTATAGAGTTGAAAGCCACATATAATGGGGGAACTGATCCTGCCAGCATGAGTCATAAAGACCATCCAACTACATGGGGTCTGCCAAATGTGAGGTGAGTTAGGATAATACTCAGGGTGTGGTATAGAGGGTGGAAGAAGAAGTAGGAGGGAGAGGAAGAGAAGGAGGGAGAGGAAGAGAAGGTGGGAGAGGAAGAAGGGAGTGAAAGTGCAAATAGGTAGGCAGAGGAAATAGAGAAAGAGGGAGTTGAGTGAAAGAAATAAGGAAAAAGAGGGGTAGGCTGATTTTTGGGTAGAATGGATATGGATCTTTGGAGTAATTGATAAAAAGGGGGGACATGATCAAAACATTTAAATATGTTAAATGGTTAAAAAAGGTCCAGGAGGGAAGTGTTTTTAATAGGAAAGTGAACACAAGAACAAGGGGACAAAATCTGAAGTTAGTTGGGGGAAAGATCAAAAGCAACATGAGAAAATATTATTTTACTGAAAGAGTAGTAGATCCTTGGAACAAACTTCCAGCAGACATCGTAGATAAATCCACAGTAACTGAAGTTAAACATGCCTGGGATAAACATACAGTATATCCATCCTAAGATAAAATACAGAAAATAGTATAAGGGCAGACTAGATAGACCATGAGGTCTTTTTCTGCCGTCAGACTTCTATGTTTCTATGTTTCTAAAATGGAAAGTGAAATTATGTATGTTATTTTTAATATAAAGTATATATACACTTGGATTTGTTTGTGATTTAATGTAATGGATAATTTAAAAAAAAAAAATTAAAAAACAATTAAGCAAAGTGTTTCCCTCTGGCTGATAATCTAAATTTGCAAAATACTGCAAATGGTCATTCATATAAGATTAAAGTACATTTAAGATGAAGTAGGCAGTTCCTCAGTTTAGAATGGCCCTAGAGCTAGATATATTAAAGGAGATCAGAATTACCTCCAAAATCATGAGTTGTACTTTTGTGGTAATTACAGTGATTTCAATGAAGAATCACATATATGCTGTATACAGATTTTGGTATATGGAACATGGCATCCGATCCAAATAATCTGTACAACAATCTTAGTGTTATGTTCTTTTAATACTCTCAGGTTCTTGATCTAAGGCATATCCCCTCTCCCATATCCCTTTATAAATTACAGTTGATAACTTTTGCTATGAAAAGGATTATTATGGCACACAAGGTTGGTACATTATCATGGCACCGGACCAGAATATCTCCGGGACCGCCTTCTGTCGCACGAATCCCAGCGACCGGTTCGGTCCCACAGAGTTGGCCTTCTCCGGGTCCCGTCGACTAAACAATGCCGTCTGGCGGGACCCAGGGGAAGAGCCTTCTCTGTGGCGGCTCCGACCCTCTGGAACCAGCTCCCCCCTGAGATTAGGATTGCCCCCACCCTCCTTGCCTTTCGCAAACTCCTTAAACCCACCTCTGCCGTCAGGCATGGGGGAACTGAAACATCTCCCCCTTGCCCATGTTGTTTTGGTGTTAGATTGATTGTGCGCTTGTTTTTTAATATTCTGGGGTTGTTTTTTATGAATTTTTTAGCTTATATTAAAGGGTTAAATAAGGTTCAGGAGGGAAGTGTTTTTAATAGGAAAGTGAACACAAGAACAAGGGGACACAATCTGAAGTTAGTTGGGGGAAAGATCAAAAGCAACATGAGAAAATATTATTTTACTGAAAGAGTAGTAGATCCTTGGAACAAACTTCCAGCAGACGTGGTAGATAAATCCACAGTAACTGAATTTAAACATGCCTGGGATAAACATATATCCACCCTAAGATAAAATACAGAAAATAGTATAAGGGCAGACTAGATGGACCATGAGGTCTTTTTCTGCCGTCAGACTTCTATGTTTCTATGTTTCTAAATTGTAATTGGATTGGTGGGTATTGGATTTGTTATTATGTATTGTTTTTACCTTGTTGTGAGCCGCCCCAAGTTTGCGGAGAGGGGCGGCATATAAATCCAATAAATCAAATCAAATCAAATCATTTATTAACCATCTGGATAGATTTTTCTTAAAAAAGAAATTTCAGTGAGAAATTGGGACGGCTGGTTGTAAAAAGTGGTTAATAGGATGACCACTGTCATCTGCAGAGAGTTCAGGATTGTTCTCATTTCAGGAATTAAAATCCTTAAAGTGCTGTAAGCTACATGACTATTTATATTCCTGGTCTCCCCATTACACAGCCTGATGTCTCTTAGAAATGTTTTGGCTTTACCTGTCCAACTGTAATCTAGAATATAGTACCATTTATCTGGATATATAAGTATATGTTCTGGATGGGGAGCGGTTCGATTCTGCTTGAGCAGCTGGATCGTTCAGGAAGTCCCAGATAAGGATAGTATCATCATGTGAACTGCTGACAATTTGAAATTCATCAAACTGGAGTCGGAAAACTCTGCCAGAATGTTCCTAGACAGAGGAAAGACAACCCAAAGTCAAACTTTTCCAGTTATTGGATAAAAATAAAGCGTATTTTGTCATTATTCTATAGATCTTTGAAAAATAGTTTCACTACTGTTAATAGATGGCCCAAGACATGGTTCCTAACTTCATTACTTCCATTGGCAATATTTCATTTTGAACATTCTGAAAGTAGAAGTTTTGTTGCTTGGACCTTTATAACTGTGCAGTCCTTTAACAATAGCTTGCAAGAACCTTTCCGATCTTACAGAAGCACAAACTCATTAGATTAGCATGAAATTTAGAATAGCTTCCTTAAAGCAATAGCATTGCTTTCCAGGCTCTTGCTGCAGCCCCCCCACCCCAAAAAAGGAGGGCAGATGCTTTACAGAATAGCAGAGATATGTTGCATTCATGGGAAGTCCAAAATAATTCTTGCAAATAATTTTCAATGTCTGAATAGCCATAGTAATAACTGCACAGTACTTATTTGCTTATCTAACATTTATTAGTATCTTGAGGTATCAGTATTATTACCAAACAGATTTTCAAGGCATGGATAGGAGAAAGTTAAAATATGTTGGCAATCTAAATCTACTGTAAATGTGGGTATATATCATGCATGTGCAAAACAATGTCCATTTGGGCTATTAAAGCCCCAGTTAGTTCAGTACAAAACAAAACAAAACATATTTTATATATTTTGGTTCAAGCACAAAATGAGCTGTTTTGGTTCAAGTACCAAACAAAATGCAACAACTTTGGATGAAAGAATTTTGAATACCCTGTTCTGTTTTAGATGATATGCTAAGATGTTGTCTTATCTTTTGATTTCCCCAATTTCGGATAATACAGCAGAAGACTTATGACGTTTCTCCTGCTATTGGCTTAGGTCAAGTGATGGAGTTAGGAAATATTTGTGGACCATGTAGTACAGGGATCTGTCTGTGGTTGGAGAAAGATAATGCTTTCAAAGAGGAAATTGCTATGAGGGGTTATTGGACTCATGCTGGAGTCACGATGGCTGGTGATATATTAAATATAATGGTTATCTGGCTTTAAAACACACTACAGTTGCGATTTGTATGTTGGTCTCTCTAGCTTTGCTTTCTTCTTGTTTTCTCAAATCAACTGGTGCATACTCCAAAAAATTATGGTTTGTTATTTGAAGGGAATTGCTTAATTAAATCTGTTCATGACACACAGACATATAAAGTTCTGGTGATTGCACTGGCAGATGATAGTAAAAATTCTATCACTAACCCTGAAGCTATGATGCACCTCTAACCCTGAATATCTGAAGCCTGAAAGGTGAGCTAATGCTGGTTTTTGTAAAGAATCTTATGGGGAATCCTGTTTTCACAGGAGTAGATTGATATGTAGGCCTTCAAAAGAGAAAACAAAAGGAATACTTGATAAGAGACAACAGTATATTCAAGTAGTAAAAGTAATAGCAAATGTGTGTTTTGCCCCTTCGTGAGGGTGTGCTTTTTATACACATCTTACTCAGCAAATACAGTGTTCCCTCGATTTTCGCGGGTTCGAACTTCGCGAATAGCCTAGACCACGGTTTTTCAAAAAATATTAATTAAAAAAATACTTCGCGGGTTTTGTTCTATACCACGGTTTTTCCTGCCTGATGACATCATACGTCATCGCCAAACTAATAATTTTTGCTAATAAATAACAAAAAAAAATTGTTAATAAATAATTATGTTTATAAGTATCAGGATCACTAAGTGTCTTATTCAATTGTGAGTACCAGTAATAATGATGAGTAAATGGTTGTTAAGGGAATGGGAAATGGTAATTTAGGGATTTAAAGTGTTAAGGGATGGCTTGTGATACTGTCCATAGCCAAAAATGATGTATTTACTTCAGCATCTCTACTTCATGGAAATTCGACTTTCGTGGGTGGTCTCAGAACGCATCCCCCGCGAAAATCGAGGGAACACTGTATTATCAATTGTGAATGCAAATAGTAAAGTTAGTATATGACATGACCTTAGGCATGTGTGCATTCTGCGCATACACTTTTTTCTCTGAGATTCAAGATGTTTTACATAAACAGTTAGTCCTCCTTTTTTACAAAATATTCTGAACACTTTGCAGACAGCAGGGCAAAAGAGTATCACTGAATGCACATCATCTTTTAAATTCATCAAGCCCTTAATTTGCTCATCTATCTGAGCCAAAATGTTATGCTCAGCTATTTGAATATTTGATCGGTTGGAGTTTTTGAGTAACAACGCACTTGAAAAGTATTCATTCCTTTGTGGAAACTTCAGAATATATTTAAAATGTTACCACTATATCTGCCAGATGGCCTGCTAAACACACCGGGTGTCTGCTTTTCTGCAATGCTGATGTGGTCTATGGTGGATTGTGCTGCAAAAGCATGTTTGCACTTAAAGGTTTGACCTGTTTGCTGCAATTCTTGTGTGTCTTTAGTACCTTTGTTTTTGCTGAACAAAGCAGTATGCATGACTGCACTTTTTGTTCTGTTTACAATGTAAATGTGGCAGTGGGGCTGGGAGAATTCTTTTGTACTTCCTAGGGCGTGGCCTCTCTCCTGGGCAGTAACACATCTTTGTTTTATTAATGTTCTCCTTCCACCAGGCAGAAAGTGTAATTCCCTTTTTCTCTGTTTTTGGCAGCCAGCGGATAGCAGGCTGCCAAAACAGGTACATCTGCAAATGAACTATTGGGATAGAAATCCATATTGGTCCATTTCATGCAAGGTTAGATTTAGATGACAATTTAGATTAAAATGAAGTTTATCTTAAAACATTTTTGAAAATTACCCCATTTGTGTCAATGGGTTGATTAAAATTCATTTTTTTCATGATGTCCTATTGCCCTGAAGGATGTAACTAATTTGAAAAGGGTGTATGAAAGGTTAAGGTCCCTATAATCATTTTCTTTTTATTATTAAGGATTTTCTATTTTATTAGTAACTTCCCTTACTTTTCTTTCAATTATTATATTTCAAGAATGAAAAAAATAATACATACATTTGAACCTGAGTTCAAGGAAGGCACAAAGCAGCATATGGAAAAAATAATCAAATTGCTTTCATAATGGGAAATTTCAAAAATATTTAATTTTTTCCCTTTGCCAATCTTTTTGAGAGTTGGTTTGCTGGTAGCAAGGAGCATAAATTTCTATATCTTATCTGTTCAGTGGGTCTACATGAAATTAAAAGAGCAAGAAGCTTGTTTCTTTGACTGAAACACTCAAAATATATCAATGTTTATTTTTAACAACAGGATTCTTGAACTGGTTCAGGTTTTGTTCTTTTCAACCGCAGACACAGAAAACAATCTAACAAAATGTAACAAAATGCATTTCCATTTTGCATATACACATGCTTAGTAAGTTGAGACAATATTGTTATTCTAGTTTTGCATTTTATTATTCCTGCATGATTCCACTACCCACTCTGTTTTTCCAACATATCGAAATCAAGTTGCCATCTTTTCTTGGCTAGCAAATCATTTTCTGCTAAAAATTCTAAAAAGATTCTAAGTATTAAGAACTGAATATATAAGAAAAAATTTGAAGCACACTATAATAACTGTATTAATTTGTGCTGTTGCTAGACTCTTAGTCCTTTCATTGGTCTCATTCCAAAAAGCATGTACAGTATTATATTCTTGTGCAATGTACATTTTATATGGACTATTCAACCTGCCTAAAAATTGAACAAGAAAAGAAAAACAAATACTGCGTAGAGGGGCGGCATACAAATCTAATAAATTATTATTATTATTATTATTATTATTATTATTAGTATTAGTATTAGTATTATTATTAGTATTGTTCATTGGAGAACACAAGTTTAATTTCAGATACAGAATAGTAGAACAATGGCTAAGATATTTTCCCAAATTGTGTTAACATCTAAAACTTAAATGTTTCTGCCTATCCTTCCTTGGAAAGAAGTAGGAGACAACTTTAATGAAGCAATGAAATCTTAGGGTTTGTTTACCTTAGCAGCTTAGCCATGAGCAGCAGGATTCACAATTCAGTCTCAGATGAAGTGTGAACATAATCACTCAAGGGTAATGGATACTGACTCCCCTAGCACCTCATTTATGCTTAATGAATTCTACTCTGCTTCCCACACATTTAAACCTCTCCATTAGAAGACAAAACAAAGTGCCTCTTTCCCCCCCCACTTGCCTTCATCACTTGTAGATGGTAAAAATATATTTAGGCATATTGGGCAAAAGCTACCGATCGGTCTACAAAATTTGACTTTTGATAAAGTGGTTTACTTCTGTACACCAATGGATATATATTATTCTTATCAGAGTAGGAAACTTCAGAAGAAGAAGATGGGTCAGTTGATCTCACCATGTCGCCTGGAACAAATGAGCCAAACCTAAGCACAAGACCCAGACTGGAATAATTCCCCTCCAGCCTGCGACCATCTGCCCAGGATTGGATCTAGATTATATACACACTTATCCTAGTTGTGTGGCACTGGACTAAATTATCAAAAAGCTGAACATGTTTATTAAGTTCTAAAATAGAGTACAGTGATCCCTCGATTAGTGCGGTCTCGATTAGTGCGAAATGCTATACCATGGTTTTTAAAAAAATAATACATTTAAAAATAGTCCACGTTTTTTTCCTACACCACGGTTTTTCCTGCCCGATGATGTCATACGTCATCACCAAACTGACGTCGGCCATTGCTGATTGGCCGAAATCTCGGCCAATCAGCTTTGCAATCGCAAAAAAAAGGAAGGAAGGAAGGAGGGAAGGAAGGAAGGAGGGAGGGAAGGAGGGAGGGAAGGAGGGAGGGAGGGAAGGAGGCGGGCATTCTAAACGCTGAGAAGCTGTTGCCGCCAGCGCTGCTGCAAGAGGACTCGTGCCCCAAGAAAGCCGGTGAGAGGGGCGAATCGGGCGGACGGGGGGTAGCGGCGAGGAGGCCGGAGGCGCTGGGTGGGTGGCCGACATTAAAAACAACCATTGCCAGCCTCCGCACTTTCGTCGCTCCCCGGCTCCACCATCTGCGCATGTGCGGCCATGGAAAAAGGGCGCGCATGCGCAGATGGTGTTTTTACTTCCGCACCGCTATACCACGGAAAATCGATTAGTGCGGGAGGTCTTGGAACGTAACCCCCGCACTAATCGAGGGATCACTGTATTTTATACTAGCTCAATGTTAAGTGGATGGTCTTTGCAGCCAAATCAGCTCTGATAAGCACCAGCTAAGTTTTAAAAAAAGTTAACGTATTCAGTATAAATCTATGGGGGTGAAGTGCCACAATACTGGAAGCAGTTATTGCTTATATGATTGGCTACTCTTGCAACTTGATTGTGGGAATTCTTTCCTTTACAGGCATTTCATTCTGGACTCTAAATTTCACTATTTCAAATTTTGTATTTTGCTTCTGGAATTTGAATAGCAATGTTCTTTTTGTGGGTGCCAGGTTGTGGGTAATCTCTTTTATATTTGGGGCTTAAATTGTACAATAGTGCTTTTCTCTTCTTAATTCCTAACTTCATTCTGGAATTGGACATGTGAAAGCTACAAATCTATATTTATCTTTGTTGCATGGAAATCCCAAATTATGGTATGATGCCACCCTTCTACCTTAATATTCAGTATCTTTTCCTCTTTATGCAGTGATGAATTCTAACGCTAGAGCCACTATTATTTTATCTATTTTATCATCTATTAAAAACTCAATCAAAACAATGTTGTCTTTTTTGTTGATGAGCCAAATTTCAATCCAAATTTTTGAACCACTTTCTTTTAGTCCAAACTCTAATTAATCTGGATTTAGTGGATATACTGAAAAATAATATATTAAATGGAAATGATTTTGCAACTAGAGTGTCAGGTTGCTTCAGGTTGCAATCTATCTAAGACACTAAAGATTTGTAGGTTTACATTGACTATTAACCTCCTCTTTTCTGTTATTCACCAAATTCCATTTCATTATACAGTAGTACCTCTAGATATGAGCTGCTCCACATGCGAGTATCCCAAGTTACGAGCTGTGACGCAAACGAAATTTCTGTTCGACACCCGAGCTCAAATTCGGGATACGAGCCGAGCTTCCACTAGGTGGCGCAAGAATCTCCTTGCTTCCGGTTATCTTGGCGCGAAAAACAAAGTCTAAAGGCATTCGTTCGAGATGTGAGTTGATTGACTTAAGAGCTCGGGTCTGGAATGAATTAAACTCATATGTCGAGGTACCACTGTATAGTAATGAAATTTCATTACATATTAATATTAGAACACAATCAATTGAAAGCTCTTACCACAAGAGTGCGCAGGCAGAGGGTTCCAGCAGGGGCACGGGGGTCGAGCGCAGCTAACAGATCCCAGACCTTAATTTTTCTGATAAAGAAAAAAAAAAGGATACAATTTCTTAAAAATCAAATATAAGGTAAAATTAACTGCCCTCAACCCAACCCAAGATAATGATTAATTATATCTTTGGGAGAAGGAATATATACCTTAGTTAAAACAATTTTCTCACATCTGTCAGACATTTCTTCAGGAATTTGCTTTTCTACTCTAAATCTCCCTTCTGCATAAATGACTTACTATGCTCTCAGAAAATGATAATAAAGGATGCTAAAACTTAGCCTAATGACAAAGAATAATCAAGCTGTATAGCTGCTCCGTGTAATTCCTATAATTAATCGTGTGACATTAAAAAGCCCAACTAGAAGCACCATCAGCAAAGACTAAGTCAAACATAAAATTTTTGAGTGGAAGGAAACATGTTACATTAGGACCAGGGGTGGGCTACTGCCCGGACGGGGGTGGAACGCAATGGGGTAGTGAAAATGGAGCTCCACCCCAAAGCACACAATTTACACTGAAAGATGTTGAAAGAAAATGCAGGGTGTCCTGCATCAGCTACGCCCACAGTGTGGTAGTAAAAATTTTGGTAGCTCCTCACTGATTAGGACCCACACTCTAGCCCCTTCTGTGTCCTAAAGATTTATTGTGTTAATTTAGGCCAGTCCAACCTATCTAACATGGGTTTTTTTGTGGGGAAAACTATAGGAGAAAGTACCATGGTTGCTACTATGCTTGAGCTCCTGGAAGACAGGTAAATATATAATATATAGAAGTGTGACAAATCAGATCCATTTGTGTGATAGCTCTTAGCCATGATCCTCATTTGATCATTCTCATCAAGTCATTGACTCAGATCATTACAATAACAAAGACAAGCTTTAAATATGAGGGGAAAAAATTCTTCCTAAGAAACAGTCTGAGTTATTTTTTCTTATTCAAAAATAGAGGGACCGAGCAGGAGATATTTGTTAATTTGTTTGACTAAGGAAATACAATACGAAATTTCTGATTTAACCTAGCTGGTTTTATAGGTATAAGAAATAAAAATTAAGAGATACTAAAATAGAGTAACATATGAATATTGGGATTGTGAAAAAGCATTGACTTTTCATTATTTTGATTCTTACTCATGTAAAATATATATATAGCAAATTTGCACTTTTAACCTGGAACAGCTCCTTCCACTCTCATTATTTTAATGGCGTCACATGTAAAAATATAGAGAAGGTGAATTCAAAATGATCATAGTCAATAATCACTTCTCTTCAAGAAATAAGGGATACAAATAAATCTGGAAATAATACATTTCCAATTTTTTGCAAACTCAAGTTAACTATACTATTGCACAATATACCTGGTATGTCAGCATTTCTCGTTAGTATTGATGAGAGTTTTGCAGATTTCCAAAGTACATGTTTTCTGTGGCACTTTATTTATTTGTATCCCACATTTATTAATTTTACAAATAATTTGAGCCAAAGAACATATCTGTCTTTCGCAAATTACTCAAGACCCACCTATATCACCAGGCATGGGGGAACTGAGACACCTCCCCCAGGCTTTTATGTTTTATGTTTGGTATGTATGTGTTGTATGGTCTTAATTGCTGGGGCTTTATATATCTCTTATTTTAATATTAGATTTGTTTCACTACTATATTGTCTTTATTATTGTTGTGAGCCGCCCCGAGTCTTCGGAGAGGGGCGGCATACAAATCTAATAAATTATTATTTATTATTATTATATCCAACACATCTTCCTCCTCCTGTTTTCCTCATAACAATTACCTTGTGAGATGAGTTGGGTTGAGAGTAACTGGCCCAAGCTGGGACTACAACTTTCAGTCTCATGCTTTCTGGCCTGGTGACTTAACCACTTCATCTATGTTGGTCTTTTATAGTAGCTTTCTGATTTGTTTGAATAATCATTTTGACATATAAAATTGTAGGCAATCTCTCTGACTATTTACAAGACCGTCTCCTGCCATATACCTCCCAGAAGCCTATTAGATCACACAGAATCCAGGTCCTCCTCCAGGTCCGGTTGACTAAACATTGTAGGTTGGTGGGGTTATGGGGGAGAGCCTTGTCTGTTGCTGCCCTGGCTCTATGGAACCAACTCCCCCCACCCCCCACGTTCGCACTGCTCCCACTGTACTAGCTTATTGAAAATCTGTTAAAACCTGTCTTTGTCGACAGGCCTGAGGGCCCTGAAGTTAACATCAGACGTGCCTAAATTATGTATTTTGTTAGATTGATTTGGGTTTTTTTAATGGATTGTTAGGGTAATGGGGTTTTATTTATTTTTGTTGTTCGACTTCTTTTACTGTATTATTGTATTGCTTTTTATTGTTGTAAGCTGCCCTGAGTCCTACGAGATTGGGCGGCATAGAAGTCGAAAAGATTAAATTAAATTCCCCCATATATACTGTATATTATTTTGTGGTGCACTGTCTTCAACAGAACAGCTTTCTCTTTCTTTCTCTGTTCCAATAGTAAATGCAATGTTCTAGAAACAAGAATTTTTTCATCTTTCCAAACTCACCAAAGAGTATACATGGGAAGGTTTTAGTTTGATAGATAGCCAGTTAGAGGAAAAACATGAGATTTTGTTTTTAGTCTAGCAGCAGCTAGACTTATATGTAAAAAGATGGAAAGGCCTACAGATTCCCACAAGATAGATGATGAAGTTAATGAAAAGATGGCAAAAATAACTACAGTGATGCCTCGTTTTTTGCAGGGGATGCAATCCAAGACCACTTGGGAAAAATGAATTTCCGTGAAGTAGAGGAAAGATTTTTTTAAATGTATTGAACGAGTATTTATCTCCAGGACTACCTTCTGCCGCACGAATCCCAGCGACTGGTTAGGTCCCACAGAGTTGGGCTTCTCCGGGTCCCTTCGACGAAACAATATTGTCTGGTGGGACCCAGGGGAAAAGCCTTCTCTGTAGCGGCTCCGACCCTCTGGAATCAACTCCGCCCAGAGATTAGGACTGCCCCCATACTCCTTGCCTTTCGCAAACTCCTCAAAACCCACTTCTGTCATCAGGCATGGGGAAATTGATTCTCCTGGGCCGTTTCCACTTTATGCATGGTCTGTATGAGATGTATGATTGGTTTTTTTTATATTAAGGGTTTTAAATTTGTTTTAATCATTGGATTTGAATTGTTTCTTGTTGTGAGCCGCTCCGAGTCTTCGCAGAAGGGCGGCATACAAATCTAATAAATATGATATATATATATATATATATATATATATATATATATATATATATATATATATATATATTGTTTTCGTAGATTTTCATGGGTATATGTATGTAGATTGTTCTGAGTTCGGGTTTTACCCCGTATAATATTTTGAGTGTCTATGCGACGTTTCGGTGAAATCACATTCACCATCATCAGGCTGAAGTTGTTAGCTTCGTGCTGCGGCAAGTTAGCTGTGGCGAATTATCATAGACCCCCAGCAATGGACAGAGTCTATCTGCAATACTGCATTCAAATCACTGAGCCACACAGCCCAGTTAAGTTAAAAAAATATTATTTTAGAGGACAGCTTGTAGCAGAATGGCAATTAATCAGTATGTCACAATAAAAAGCTGATTCTGAGTTGAGAATCTGCAATGCAGTTGAATTTGGATTTTATACTTAAGTTTTGAAAACAATTGTTTAATGGGCACAAAAGATAAGTAGGAAAACATGAAATAATAGATGTAATACATATAAAAATTATATGAATGCAAATTAGATATTTTGAATATTCCAGCAATTATATATAAACATTACCTCGTTTTTTTCTGTGTCAGTGAGAGATTGACAAATAACAAAGTTATATTATTATAGTTAACAGTTCTACCAAAATTTGTAATGTGCTTTCTTCCCATTTTTTAAATCTACCCTGTTTTCTCAAAAATAAGACATTCCCTGATAATAAGCCCAATTGAGCTTTTGAGTGCATGGCAATAAGGCCAAGTGCTTATTTCAGGTTTCAAAAAATATAAAACAGAGTCTTATTTTGGGGAAAACAAAGTATTATTAAAATGAATCAAATTGTTTTCCTTTTTTCAGTCCATGTTTCAGGAAGATTATTTTTTGATGAAGTGATTTTTCAAAAGGTATTTTTAAATTCCTAGTTTTCAGGTTTTAAGTCCATTTAGGATAAGCAAATAAGGTATTTATGAGATATGTATCTCATCATTACATTCTCACCCATCATAGGCTCCACTGACTATCCTCTTGCTATCAAAACGAATGCATCTCACCAGTTCCTCATGGCCTTCCAGGACCCGCAAACAGGCCCCACACTCAATGTCCCATAACCTGTTGAATACAAGAGAAATAAGCATTATATTTTTAAAACTGCATAACTGAATTACAAATTGAACTTGCTTAATAAACACTTAAGCAAGAGGACTTGAATATATCTAAATTTCTATTTTGTATCTGTAAAATATCAATGTTTAATGCAAAACCTAACTTCTTTCATATGCAGTAATTTCAGAAACAGCTGACATGAATTAAGTCACTATAGGAATTGCTATTAGGACTAAATGACTGACAACACATAACCAAATCCAGATAAATTGGCCAATAGTAGTCCATATAAGCTTGTGATAACATTTTCACATTAGACAATAGTTGTGGGTTTTTTTGTTGCTGTAAACAGAGTTTGCTAGTGGAAAGAGACTGAAATGTGAATTTTCTCTACAGTTACATCTAAAATGAGTATTGTTTCTCAAAACATTATGTTGTCAACCTAGGCAAACTTTTCAGCTACCGCCAAATTGCATTGAATGTGATGATCATGTCTGGAGCTTCTTCTGAAATTGCATCTGTTATTTTATAAGTGAAATTGAAAAGAAGGAACATGCTACATAAAGTTCAATGGCAGATTCATAATCAGGTGAAGGTATGCAGTTCTTACGAATCTGAATATGCACACTTAGAATTCAGTATCCATTATAAAACAACTAAAAATTGACTTGTTAGTCATATGAATCTGGCATAACAAAATCTATAATTAGATAGTGCATACCAGTTATTTAAAAGAGAATACTAAAATTAGGGATCTGTAATTCAAGTCTATAGGACTGTTGCCCTAGGGAGCAGGTGCTTTATACAATTTATGATCTAGAGATAAAAAGACAGTTGTTATACATTTTATGATCCATGGAGTAAATAGCTATACAACTGACTGTACTAAAAGTATCTCATTGTGAATAGTTCATTTTTACTTTATTTCTGTGCCCTGAAAGTGCTCTGAAATGCAACTTTTAATGTTTGTAAGGTATTGGTGGGAATGTGAAGACGCAAGAAGAATAACTGGAAGAAACTTAGTTATGAAAGAAAAATATTCAGGAAATTTTTAAGCAGATGGAGTTCAGTTTTATCAGTTGAGCAGAGCCATCTTTTTGCTTAAATAGTCTCTTGCCTTATAAAATAGGTTTTAACGTTGTGGAAAAATGATCAAGATAATTTTTCTGACTACAGAGCCATTCTTGCCAAAAATGTATATAGGGAAACAGTCATCATATCCACTTCAACTATTCTAAAGGAAACGTATAAAGATAGTTGTGATGCTAGCAGTGCAGTGACATAAATTCTAGTAGAGTGATTATGATTTTATTAATAGCTCATGTTTGGCCCATTACCCTGCTCTTTCTAGCTAACTCTGAACAGGAAGCGTAGTATTAAGTAACAGCATCTAGCCATTCATTCCTCACATTTGGCTATGGTCACTTAATTCTAGAGAATTAAATTTCATTCTACTTTTGAGATTTCAGTGTTCATTCTGTTTGAAAAAATCTATAGTACCTATTAGACAAGAATGAGGAAGTAATACAAAATACTGAAATTACTGTATACTCAAAAGGTTTATAACCCACTTTCAAAAAAACAAGAGGGATAGGAAAAACTGCAAACAAATGTTTGAATATTAACTCTAAGGAGCATATAGGTCAACTATGTATTCAACCTGAATTCTGTTGAGATACAACTGCCAACTGCAGCAAAATTCCAGCACAGGATTTTTATTCCATGTAAGCAGAAAAATAATTGTATTCCTCTTTAAATTTATTACCATATTGACATTTATATTAGTTTATTTTACTGTATGTGGTGCCTCTATTTGCTTTTTCCAAGGTCCACAATTTTTAACTGTTTCTTGGTTGAGTTACTACTAATGTTTGCGTTTTCAAAATGTTATACTTTTAGGTTTACTTAAAAGAATACTTTTAGATTCTTTTTCCTAAATAAAAATGATAGGCAAAATCTACTGTTACACTTCCAAGATTGTAGCATCAAACAATCTTATTTCATAATCTGTGTGACACTAGTTCCAGAGGATTATATAAATAGAAAAAGAATGAGTGCAATGATAAGAGTTATTAACAATGCTTATAATTCAATGAAATTTTCAACTTTAGACTGCTAGTAGTAACTTTTAAAAATTGAGCTTAAGCATTAGTTCAAAGGGAGCTTGAAATGATGTTATTCATGGCTTATGTTGAAGCTCTATGCCAATACAGGAAAGCACTTTTGTCTATGAAACCTGAGAAGGATTAGGATATTGTCATTGGTGGAAAGAAGACTACGTAAAGAGAAGAATGTTTTCCAATAATGCTATCATGGTTTACATCACAAGAAAGATTGGGTTGGGGGAAAACTTGCAGCTTTAGATAAACAGTTCACTTAAAACATTAAGATAGCTTTTAAATTAGTAAATTGGATTATGTATGAAGTCACTGAAAAATTCACTGATTCACTTCCTTATTCACAATCTTTTCCAAGCAGTAGATTTTGCCTATCATTTCCTTTCCTATCAAATCCTATCCAATTATCACCTGAACAACATTTCAGAACTGTAATATTTGTAGTATGAAATGGACTGATGCTTAGATTATTTCTAGTAAAGACAGAACAAGTGGACTTTTTGAATCTAGGCAACTTGTTTCAAAAAGGGCTCAAGGCCAAAGGCTATGAGGGAAAAAAAAGCTGGCATTTATTAGTTGGATTTAAGAAATGTATTAAAATTTCTTGGTGCGAATCCAACTTTTTTCATGTATAGCACTAAATCATTAAATGCAATCTTGTATTAATGAGTGTAGCAAATGTGCCAGACAGATAAGAGTGAGAGAATGAATACAAGTGCTCCAAACAGCAACTTTTCATACAAATAATGTGTAGCAGTAACCTAAAGCTTCCCTTCATTTCTAAAATAAGATATGATGAATACAGGAAGAATCCACATGTCCACATATAGAAGCTTTATTTTTTTAAAATTTATTTATTTATTTTGTCCAATACACAATGAGGGATTTAGTGGGTATATATCTATATACAAATAGTAAAATACATGATGAAGGTTATAGAGGAGATACTCATAGTAAAATATATCTAAGAAATAATAGAAAAGCAGGTCTAGTAATAGAACATATCAATGAAAGACTAGAAGAAGAGATATAGGAATAGAAGGAAGGTATAGGAGATATAGGAGAGCAATAGGACAGGGGACGGAAGGCACTCTAGTGCACTTGTACTCGCCCCTTACTGACCTCTTAGGAATCTGGATAGGTCAACCGTAGATAATCTAAGGGTAAAGTGTTGGGGGTTTGGGGATGACACTATGGAGTCCGGTAATGAGTTCCACGCTTCGACAACTCGGTTACTGAAGTCATATTTTTTACAGTCAAGTTTGGAGCGGTTAATATTAAGTTTAAATCTGTTGTGTGCTCTTGTGTTGTTGTGGTTGAAGCTGAAGTAGTCGCCGACACGCAGGACGTTGCAGCATATATACTAAAAGTGTGTGTGTGTGTATGTGTGTGTGTGTGTATGTATGTATGTATGTATGTATGTATGTATGTATGTATATATATTATATATATGTATGTATATTTATATATATTTATATATAAATATAAATATACATACATACATACATGCATACATACATACATATACCGGTATATAGTTATAAAAGTATAACTAAAAGTAACTTTTAGTTGGCAAAATTGCTATTTAGATATATCACTGTTATATGCAGGTCTATTTGCCTTGACGCTCCCCTCCCAAGGTAGCACTAGTTAGTGCTAATCCTATGCTTCATACCTAATTGTATTATCAGATGAACCACTGACAACTAGTCTATCTCTATATTGTAGACATGCAATGCCTCGCTTGTGGCCATTTAAGGTACGAACAAACTCACAGGTACTTGTGTTCCATACCTATAAAAGAAACACAAAGAAGAAAAATGATTATTTGGAAATATTACATATATAACAGGTATTTTTTATGAGACTTATATTGATCAAAAAAACAGAGTGGGGAAGTGTTAGATTGGGATGGGGGGGGGTAACAAGTGGTGGCGCAGTGGTCAGAATGCAATATTGCAGGCTAATTCACTGCTCACTCCAGGAATTCGATTCTGAGCAACTCAGGTTGACTGAGCCTTCCATCCTTCCAAGGTTGATAAAGTGAGGACCCAGATTATTGGAGGAAATATGTTAGTAAACTGCTCAGAGAGGGCTGTAAAGCACTATGAAATGGTACAGTATATAAGTCTATGGGCTAATGCTACCCTGTTTCCCTGAAAATAAGTCACCCCCGAAAGTAAGACATAGGAGAGGTTTCGTAGAATTGCCTAATATAAGGCATCCCCTGAAAGTAAGACGTAGGAGACGTTTCGTTTCTGTTCAAACCGTAAATATTGGTAAATGTACCATACCGTTAATTGTTGTACATGGAAATAATGGTACGGTAGTAGTAAGGAATGCTTGATAGGATTCCCAGTTTGTCTGGTTATGCTGGTTTGTGATGACAACTACTGCACAGTGTATAATAAATGTTCCTCTTTTTTTGTTCGGCAATAAATCTGAATTTTTCTTCATTGAAAAAAAAATAAGACACACCTCCTGAAAGTAAGACGTAGCACATCTTTGGGAGCAAAAATTAATATAAGACGCTGTCTTATTTTTGGGGAAACAGGGTATTAAGGAGAGTGCAACACATTGTAATTTAATTTGTGGAGTGACTTTAGGGCAGTGACATATTCTTTCAAATCTTATCTATTCACTGTGTTGCTTAGTTAAAGGTAGAATAATAATGAAATAAATGCCATAAATTAATACATATTCAAAATCATACTGATTTCAAGGTTTGCACCTTTATAGTTCGATCTCCTGATGCTGACACAATGTATTTGTCATCAAAGTCTACCACATTGACGGCTGCTCTGTGTCCAACCAGAACCCTTCGTAAAATAATGTCTGTTGGGGAGGCCATGTCCCAAACAGCAATGGAACGATCTTTAGAACATGTCACCATCATCCCATTATTAAAGCGCAGGTGCAGTACTGCTTCACAATGATGGATCAGCGTGTTGAGCATCTCCCCAGTATTTACATCCCACACTCTGGAGTTCACGACAAAAGAAAAGATGGAAAAAAGAAGGCAATGAGTTTCTTCCAGTAATTATAAACTTCCTATCACTACATGAAGCATCACAAATGTCCTGAAAAAATGTGCTATAAGCTTACTTTGAGAGGAATGGCTTAAGTAGGATGATTGAAATTAAAATATATATATAATGAAAATGCATTCTTTATCTGAGTAATTTTGTGAAATAGGACACTTACATCCATTTTAAAAACATAATCATAAATAACAAAGGATACTGAAACAACACTGAATCATGAATTTTGAGTGAACACATGTTTGAATCAAATTTAATATTTCTTTTTTTATTTTTTTTTATTTTATTTTTTTTCAAATGTGACATACAAGACAAAGGAAAAAAAACATACATAAAAACATGTATATACAACATTTGGGAAATGAAAGTTTCCCCACTATTTTTTTTGGATATTTGATCAGAGAATTGCACATCTTTTACATAATATTAATTTTTGAATTCTTTTATTTGACGTGTTGCTTTGCATAAATTTTTATTTATTTATTTCTTTTAGCCAATCATAACATTTTGCCCATGTTTTATAGTAATCTGATTCTTCTTTTCCCTCTAATCTTTTGGATAGCCTGTCCATGTCCGCACAGTCTAGTATTTTTTTAATTATTATGTTTTCTTCCGGTATTTTATCTATTTTCCACTGTTGGGCATATACTATTTAAAAATGTTCTACAGGTGGCACCTATCACCAGAAAGACTTGCAAAAATGTTCCCAAAAACTTCTCCAATATGTTGGAAGTGTAAAAAAGAAAGAGGCACGTTCTACCACCAATGGTGGACATGCACACAGGCAAAAAGGTTTGGGAATAAAATAACAAATTGGTTAAAAGAAATAGCAAATGAAGAAATTGAAAAAAACCCAGAATTATATTTATTGGGTATTTTTAATAAAAAAAATAGAAAAAGAAGTAAGATACCTAGTTATACATATACTAACAGCTGCCAGAATCAAATTTAATATTTCTATTAATCATGTGGGATAGCTACATAGACCTAATTCAAAATGACCCTGTCATTTTGAAGACACAGCATGTCTCCAACCAAGCTTTATTCATGATGCACCTACTGTGAACATTTTTGAAGCATTGATTACAATCTTTTTACTTTTTAGTGACACTTAGCTGGTGGAACCAATTTAATAGTTAGTTAATACAGTATCTGTGTTGAAGTAGGGAGACTCAAGTTCAAGACACACCCGCCCCCCCCCCTTGACCATGAAATTCTCTGCATGACTTTGAATCTCAACCCAATGTACTTCAGGGGACTGCTGTTGTTGGGATATCAGTACAGGTGTGATATCAATATAAATACTAATATTAATAATTCTTTTAAGTTATTTTATCTCTTTTGTTTGCTGGCAGCAGACTTTATTTATTTATTTGTTTGTTTGTTTGTTAATTAGATTTGTATGCCGCCCCTCTCCGTAAGTTGTTTAAAAATGTTCACTTTAATCACAATGACATAGGCTGGCATTGTGGTTTATATTGGTTAGGACAATGTTTCCCAAACTTGGCAGCTTGAAGATATTTGGACTTCAACTCCCAGAATTCCCCAGCCAGCGAATGCTGGCTGGGGAATTCTGGGAGTTGAAGTCCAGATACCTTCAAGTTGTCAAGGTTGGGAAACACTGGGTTAAGAAGACAGAATAGATTTTTAAATAAATAATTAGCTACCTGACAGTGGAATCTGAAGACCCAGTGATGATTACTCGCTCGTCGTATTGAAGACAAAGGACTGATCCGGTGTGTCCAGTCAAAATCCTCTTGCATTCTAGGGTATTTTTGTCCCAGATCTAGGAAAACAAGAGAATAATAAGATTTTTTCACAAAGTAACACTGCACTGTTATATCGTCTCTTCTGTTTCCTACAGCACAGCATTTTCTTTACCAAGGCAAACAGAACTTCTTTAAGTAGCACACAACGCACTTTGTATTCCACAGGCACTTTGGAGCAATATAAACTATCCTTAATATCTCTGTTTTTAATATGAACATCGTATTTACTCTTCTCATTAGGGAACAGAAAGACTTTAATTACTGAAGGACCAATAATATGGTTAGCCATGAATATAGCACAAGAAAATGAAACTGGTATTATAGATGTATCCTCCCTATTTGAAACTGATAAAAGAAAATCAATATATTTTAAAGTCAAACTCAGCTGATGTAGGATATGGAAAAGCAGTTAGTTTTTCTCATGCATTGCCTCTTCCAAATGAAGTTACACTTCACATTCTTTTGAAAAATAGTTCGATTCCATTATTATGCTGGCATTCTCTTGCAGAATAGATTTTGTATTCCGTTATTGCACATCGGGGGACCTCTCACCTTGATCGTATTGTCTCGTAGACCACTCACTATCTTCTGGTCATCATACTGTAAACAATAAACACCTTTGCTAGTTTCACTCCTGCAGTGGATTCTTTGTAAGCTGTGCCTTCCACAACGCCAGTTTGATTCTATTGTCTGGGGAAGAGAGAAAAACAATTTTAAAGTGTGGAACAAATACCATGGAAATTTTGCATTGCTGCACTCATGGGACAAGCGAAGTGGCTCTAATGCTGAACCTGTTTATCATTAGATAGTCCCAAATGTGCAAGAAAAAGGACAGTCTGTTTCCTCTCCCAATCTTTAGCTTTCACAATGTATTAAATCTTGCTAAAATTTCAATGTCATTTCTAAAAATCAAAAGCACCAGCTATCTAGAATATACCGTATTTTTCGCTCTATAAGACGCACCTGCTGATAAGACGCACCTAGATTTTAGAGGAGGAAAATAGAAAAAAAAAGAAAGAAAGAAAGGGGGAAGGGACAGAACAGAGGAAGGAAGCAAGGAAACTTATGAAAGGGGAGAGTAAGAGAGGAAGGACTGAAGGAAGGGAGGGAGGGAAGAAAGTAGGAAGGAGAAAGAAAAGAAGAAATAGAGGAAGGGAAGGTAAAAGAGGGAAAGAAAAAGAGCAAGAAAGAAAGAAAAAGAGAGAAAGAAAGAGAATGAAAGAGAAATAAAAATAGAGAGGGGGAATGAAAGAAATGGAAGGAGGGAAGGTAAAAGAGAGAAAGAAAAAGAGCAAGAAAGAAAGAAAAAGAGAGAAAGAAAAAAGAATGAAAGAGCAAGAGAGAAAGAGAGAAAGCAGAAATGAGAAGCTGAGAGCTGGCAGGCCAGGAGCCTCGCATGTGCTGTTGGAAGGGGGCTTGGTGATCCTGGGAGATAGTGAACATTGTTCCTTCTTCCCTCCCAGCACAGAGGGGTGGCTTCCTCCCCGGTTCCCCGCTGCACCTCCCCAGTGCAAAGCGCAGGACTGCCGCCTCCCCCTCGCCCAGGATCTCGCGCTTGCAGCTTCGGGCAGGGGGCTTGCGGGGAGCCGGCAAACGGTTGCTTGGAAGCAGAACCTCGGAGCAACTCAAACGCCTTGCTTCCACCGGAGAAACACCAAAGCGAGAGCTGGCAAGCGGGGGGGGAACGGGGACTGCCTTCCGCGGGAGTTCAGGGGGTTGGGGTGCGCAGGGGCCGGCAGGCAGGCAGGGAGGGAGGCGCCAGCATCGGACGGAGGTGTCAGACGGGCAGCTCCGACTGGCTGCGAGCGACTGGCTGGGTTTTGGGTCTTCGAGACGTCCCCGCCTCCTGAAGCGATTCCCGTAGCCTTTCCAAAGGCTCGGAGCCGCCAACGCTCCTCCGGTGCCGCTCCGCCTCCTAAACCTGCGCAGTGGAGGCGTCCCCCGGCCCAGCACTTCCGGAGGCCGAAAGGCGCGGCTCTCTTCGGGGTTGGGAAGAGGAGAGGCGGCGACAGAGGCGGGACACTTTTGGTGAGTATATCGCCGCCCCCCTCTGCTCCAGCGCCTCCCCCCCTCCCTGCCTGCATCTTCGCTCCATAAGACGCCGCTGATTTTTCATCCTACTTTGGGAGGAAAAAAACTGCGTCTTATGGAGCGAAAAATACGGTAGTACTATTAGTACAGGGCATGCATGGTAAACTGACTTTTACATTAAGATCCATGTCATTCCTCAATACCTCCAGTCTTAAAAATACATAGAATATGAATGAAATAATAAATAGGATATTTGACAATTCTCTTAAGTTTCCCCCTTTTTAATTTACAATAAGTATGGAAGAATTGTTAAAGTATATCTCATTTATGATTTTATTCATGCCCATAGGTTTTCACTTCAATTCTAAATCAACTTCTTAATACCAAAGCCCTACCATTAAGGAGTAGGAGCCTGGAACAAAAGCTCTTCTTGGCCTTTGAGTTGGATGCTGGGGATCCCAGCACAAAAAGTGACTAAGCCAAACTATTACTATGATTATTTTCAATTTTTTTGCAATTTTGAAATATTTAAAGAGACTTTGAGAGTTGTTCCTATTCACTTAACATTTACTCAGTTTAACTCAGAGAAGGCCCGGAGAGAGGAATGATCCAAGATATCTTCTTGTGACCTGGCCATTTAGAATGGGACAACTCACTATGGTCATCTGACCATGGGCAACCCAGTGCCGCCATTTTGCCATGGCCAACTCGTCATAGGACAGATCAATGATGGATAACTCAGTGCAATAAATGTTATCCACGACTTTCTTCTACATTATTTCCACTGATAATAATGGAAATAATGAAGAAGAAACAGTGGTGGATAACACCTATTGCATTGAGTTATCCTGTGTGGAATGTCTCCTGGTAAGTTTGCCAATGCAAAATGGTCATATTTGAGTTGGCCATAGTGAGTTGTTCTAGTGATCTTTGTGATCACTCTACCAAACCACCTAATTGTAATCTGCCTCACTCTGTCTAGACAAATCTGAACAGTATTAGATGTGACACAGGAAGAAATGCCTTTGGCCTCTATCAGTGTGGGTGGAAAGATTCCTCTTGGTGCGACTGTGGTACTAATTTGCAAACTATTAAATGTATTGTACAAAACTCTCCATGATGTGCATTCTATGGTTCTTTAGATGATTTGCATGAAATAATGCCAGAAACAACCAGCTGAATAGCTGAACTGAATATCCACTTATGAGTCTGTTGTCATACCCTTTTAGATTTTTTTTATATAATTACATAGATTGTGTGTAGATGTTTACTTATCTTTGTCAAGTTTTCAACTTGTGCTAAATAAAAAGTTGCATCTAAAATTTTGAGGGGTCACCAAATGTGTATCTCTGCAAGTATCTGAACACCCTACAGTTAATAGAAATACTAACTGTAAATTGATCTAGCCTACAAGATATATGTGATTCAAAGGCAAATGAATGCATATTTATGTGAAGGAGACATGATTTTTAGGAAAATGTATAGGCTTTATCTTCATTTTTAATTCAACGCAAACGCATATCACATTTGGCTGGAGGTAGGAAAGTCATGGATGAAGCAGTCCAAATGAGCCCAAAAGAAAGTTCTATAACCGATCCTACCCAGTTACTTCCTTCATGTGTTTTCTCTGATTCTTACCTCTATATCTTGTATAATTTTGGGATAAAGTGCTCTGTAAAATGAATTTGGTGGTATTATCCCATCAGGTGGTTTGTTTCTAAAAATATATTGTCCCCTTAAAGAAAGAAAGGAAATAGTATTAATTTCAGTTGCCTAGTTTAGTTTTGTACAAGGTTGTTTAATATTTCAAACATTCCAACTGCTTGCTCGAGAAAAAGTTTATTATTAAAAAAAAAAGAAAAAAGAAAATAAGATTTATTTCCCCCTTTTAATATTGCCTTTTGAAATGGGGCAATTGCACCAGGAGGAAGATACCTAAGCATTTTTCTCAGCAGATTATAGAAAATACAGTACCTAGAGGTGTCAGTTTTGATAAGGGACACATCTCTGGTAGTTGTCATTGGACAATAATTTGTTTTATTGTTAAAACAATTTGTTTTATTGTTAAAACTAATGTTGTATGTTATAAATGCTTTAGGAGAAAGTTTCAACATTTTCTTTCCACAGAGACTCTGATTTTCTTCGAGAAAACTGGTGAAACAATATGCGCTATGGACGGCAACTTCCAAAGGTTACATTCAGCGATATGCAATGCATGGTGTGTTGACCACATATAACATCTCAGCCCTTTCTTTTCAGGACTGCCTTAAGACTGTATCATTGAAACTGAGGAACCAGCTCTCACACTATGGGCAGAAAGATTTCCTATTTTTAAAGAACAAACAGGACAGGTAATCCTTGATTTACAAGCTCATTTACATTATTGAAGAACTGCACCCATGACTCGTGCCTGAAGTTACAGCCATTTTAGTACAGTGATACCTTGTCTTACGAACTTATTTGGTTCCAGGACGAGGTTCTTAAGGTGAGAAGTTGGTAAGACAAAACAATGTTTCCCATAGGAATCAATGAAAAAGCGATTAATACATGCAAGCCCAAAATTCACCCCTTTTGTCAGCCGAAGCACCCGTTTTTGCGCTGCTTGGATTCCCATGAGGCTCCCCTCCATGGGAAACCCCATCTCCAGACTTCTGTGTTTTTGCGATGCTGCAGGGGAATCTCAGCAGGAGAATCCCAGCATCGCAAAAACGAGCGCTTCGCTGGCAATGGAAGTCCGGAGGTGGAGTTTCCCAGTGAAGGGAGCATCAGTGAAATCGCAGCATTGAAAAACACTGAAGTCCTCGAAACCTCACCTCCGGACCTTTGTGTTTTTGCGATGCTGCGATTTCACTGAGGCTCCCCTCGACAGCGAAGTGCCCGTTTTTGCGCTCCTGGGATTCCCCTGCTGGGATTCCCCTGCAGCATCACAAAAACACGGAAGTCCGGAGGAGGGGTTTCCCATGGAGGCGAGCCTCAGGGGAATCCCAGCAGCGCAAAAACGGGTGCTTCGTTTACAACGGAAGTCCGGAGGCTGGGCATCCCAGCGGCGGCGGTGGGTTTGTAAGGTGAAAATAGCTTGTAAGAAGAGGCAAAAAAATCTTAAACCCCGGGTTTGTATCTCGTAAAGTTTGTATGACAAGGCGTTTGTAAGATGAGGTATCACTGTACCTCTCCGGTCATGGGTTCAAAACTCAGGCATCTGGCAGCCAGCCTGTACTTATGATCACAAAGGTTTTCCAGTTCCTCAACCTATGGTACCTATGTTTCCCTATGTCTGCCCTTTGGCCATCCTGCACTCTTACCTTGTGGATTGGTAAACAGCCCAAAAAAAGCTGAGGTTACCCCAGCCCAGTCCCAGAGGTTGCCCACATCACCCTATACTCTGAGATACCTACTGGCTTGTGCTCTGACTCCCCAGCTCACCTTCTCAATTTTTTTGTGTTCCCGCTGCTTCTGAGGAATGTTTGGCTTGGCTGCTGGGTCCAATGTTCAGCTGCTGGGTGGGAGGGACCCAAAAGCACTCCGAGTGCCAAAAACACCCTTGCAAAAGAGCTCTTGGAGCAGGGTGTATCAAAATGCCCCTCTTTCCTATATTCATAAAACTCAGCCGTGGAGGATGTGGAGGAGAACTAGAGATTGAGAATGTGCCTCACAAGAAAATTGGAAACCAGGTGGTTATGATTCAGGTGGAAATCCAGGTGGATTTCGGCACGGCAAGAGTTGATCTCTGAGACACGTCTCTTGCCTGTTGTTCCACTCTGTTTTCCTGACTTCCACTTTTATGGTGGAAGAAACAGTAGACTGGAGATGGGTATGATGCATGGGACAGAGTAAATCCTTGGCATGGAGAGCAAGTGAAATGAATGGGCGCTGTTGTTAAACTCAGCTGGTTGAAAGGTAACCAGCCAAGGTGCTTCAAAGTCAGCTCAATGTCAAAGAACAGAAATTGACTGAAGAATATATGCAGGCAATTTTGCCCAAAGGGACATTTTGGCATGCTGAGCCCCAGGAGCTTTTTACAAAGGATTACTTTGGTGTGTTGCCCCTCAAAGATTGTTTTCAGCTCCCCCGCCCAACCTTGCATCGGAAGCCTATTCCAGCCCAGCAGTCAGGCTGGTCCAAGCATACCTTGTCAGCAACAGGAGCAAGAAAATGAAGCTGAACTGGGATGGTACAGCACAGGACAGCAGAGGTTTTGGAGTGCAGGATAGCAAGGCTGAGCGCAGCTAGGACTACGTTGATGCAGGGCACAGCTTACTGGAACATAGCAAGCAGCTCCAGAGCCACACAGTTCTATGCTGAGTCACAAGGCAGAGTGCAAGTTGGTCAAAGGACAGA
Source organism: Erythrolamprus reginae (assembly GCF_031021105.1). NCBI lineage: Eukaryota > Metazoa > Chordata > Lepidosauria > Squamata > Dipsadidae > Erythrolamprus > Erythrolamprus reginae. The sequence continues at coordinate 65,760,867 of NC_091954.1, read as the reverse complement.
GATACCTACTGGACCGTCTTCTGCCGCACGAATCCCAGCGGGCAATTAGGTCCCATAGAGTTGGCATTCTCTGGGTCCCATCGACTAAACAATGTTGTCTGGTGGGACCCAGGGGAAGAGCCTTCTCTGTGGCAGCCCCGACCCTCTGGAATCAACTCCCCCAGAGATTCGAACTGCCCCCTCCCTCTTCGCCTTCTGCAAGATGTTGAAGAACCATTTATGTCACCAGGCATGGGAGGGGGCTAATCCCCCCCTTCTGACTTGTAGCATTTGAGTGTGGTGTGATTGTATAGCATTGATTGTTTTTAGTAATAATGGGTTTTAACTTGTTCTTATTAATATTAGATTTGTATTATATTACATTGTTATTGTTGTTGTGAGCTGCCCTGAGTCTTCGGAGAGGGGCGGCATACAAATCTAATAAATCATCATCATCATCATTATGAAGAGAGACAGGTGAGTAGGTTGAGTTGGAGACATCCTCTTAATTTATGGAGGCTCAGGGCTGGGAGCAATCACAGTGACATTAATTGGGGTAGGGGGTCGCTTAATGACTCATAATTCGTGGTTAAGAACTGCAATGGGGTGGTGCTGAAATTACCATTGTTGTGGTCACAATGGTGTCTTACTTTACAACTGCATCAACATATGACATCAATCCCAGTCCCAACTGTGGTTGAGGACTACTACAAAATGGATATATTGCTTCTAATAGAGTTTGCACAATAAATAACCTTAAAGAAAATATTCAAACCCTCAAATATGTTTTTTTAAAAAAGCCAATAAACCCTCCTATGTCCTGTAATGTGCTGCTAGAGAGGAATAATATTTTTCTCCCATTTGCAATTCACCGAGAAACACTATTCTGCAATTTTCTCTAGACTGGCTTTAAAAAATTACATAAATTTCCTCTGTTGCCTGTCTAGGGACATTTAAATAAGAGATCCTAAAATGAGAATGACATCAGGAGAGTATCTTTGTGAGCAGTACATTCTTTACAGTACAATTGTTTTGAGGCCAAGCCCTATAGTAAAAAAATATCAGTCCATTCGAGTACTACAAATACATTTTACTGGTTCTTTTAGCTACTGGCAAACAGCAAGGCTTCTTCTTCGAACTTATCTGGTTTTGGAATGGATATGTTTTGAAGATCAATGGAATCAAATTCCTCCAATGGCATAGTTTTAAAAATATTCTCATTTCAAAATTAAGAGGCTACCCAGGATTGTGCAGAAACAAAGAACTCCATAATGGACGTTTTTATGTCTGTAAAACCGAGGTGGACACAAATCCATAAATACAATCCTAGCATCTGATGTATGACACCTAAATCTCTACTCTCCCTTTTATAACTGTCTTATAATAATTCTCAGACTTGTTTATTCCACCTATAAATCTCTCCCTTCCTGTTCCCCTTGAAACTATATTCAGAAGCCTTTTTGTACATAAGATGGTCTGACACATGAAATATATACTGTTTTTTAAAAATTACAAAAGTGATAAAAATTTGAATTAAGCAACCCATTGAAAACTTCTAATCTTAAATTTCCTGCAATACATTTTGAGGAATTGCAAGGTTTTATTGATGTGAATAATATTAGTAAACGGAAATGCTAGGATTTCCTGAGAATATATTAGTAAATAAAACATTCAGTTAGGTTACAAAATGATTTATCACCAGCATATTTTCTACATATCATATTGTATATATGTTATTTTACATCTTGGATTTTTGACAGCTTATTATTATTTTACATTTTCATGCTGGGAAGTAGAAACTATAGAAGACATGCTACTTGATTATTCCTTTGCAGCTATAATGAATCAGTCTTGTTAAATCTATTAACCAACTGATACAAAAATTTAAAAGATAGAATAAGGAAAAAAACACATGTGGTTTAAAAATCATATAAAAGCAACCATGGGCTCTATAAGTAGTTTTCGGAGAGAGAGAGAGAAAAAAAAAACACAATTTACTGAGAAATTAAACAGAATGAAATAATATGTGACACAGGGGCACTGACCCTGATCTGATTTCAAGCTGCCTGCATTTCTTTAGCAAAGAATAACATTTTTCAAACCTCCATTTGTTGTATGTGGACAACTCAGCAATCTAAAAATATTTGCTTTGTTATATACCGTAGTAGCAAACATACTTCTTGCTTTAATAATTGTTTCTTCTACGGAGAATCAAAGAGGATAGTGATATAGCTTAGGTAAATATTCATTTACAAATCACTTTCTAAGGCTAAAGAAATGTTTTATTTTAATCCCATGCTTGGCACAGAACTTTAGGAAATACATTTTTTATGTTATCGGAAAGGTGTTGTATCCTGTTATTACTGATTTTACTGCTTGATGTGTTTTGTCTATTGATCATTAAGATCTCCACAAATGTAATTTGATTTAATTCTTAAATTAAACCACATTTCCCTATGCTAAGTTTTGAAGATGCAGATAATTGTGATTGTCATATTTGCTGTTAAAAATGCCATGAAAAAAAGCAATTTGGGTACATTTGCCCCTAAAACTGGGTGCAGAGTTGGATTTTAGAAAACCTAAGAATATTTCACAAGCATTATTTTTTTCCTTAATCTATTGAACGTCAACGTATTAATGATATCCAGGCTTTTAATAGAATTTACACTTGCAAATTGTGGCAGTATTATTATTGTTTAAATAAATCGAAGCTAAAATGCCTTGGCTATCACTTTGTCTTGTTTATGAAATATTTATATCCAAGTATCTCACAGAAAACTATGGAGGCCCAATGAATAGAAAATTTTGTATTAAAGGGGTTATCCCAGGAGGGAAGCATCTAATAAAATGTTAATAGTAGAACATCAGACTTGGTCCTGCATATGAAATAGATGATGTATAATATCTGAATTTCAGATGCTAATTGCTTAGTGGTCAGTATTCCGGGTTTTATGAGCAAAGATTACATCTTGAAATGCAAAGGTCTGCTAAAAAAACCAGTTAATATCCTATTCATAACATAAACATCTATTTCTGAGTTCTAGAAACTTGTTTACTCGTTATATAGTAATTGGATTTTGATTACTCTTTAGGTATGTGTCACAGGCTGATCTTAGTTGTAGGATGGTATACCTGACTGATTTTAATATATACGCATCCCACCACTCAAATCCCTAAAAGGTGTTACATCTATTTGTTACATTGGTTTCAAATGGTGTAAAATGAGAATTGTAAAGTGTAATAGACTCCGTTAAATCCTGTGGTGCATTCTTTGCCTTTCTGCCTCTAGGCTAGCAGATGAAATATTTCTGGAGAAATGTGCTAGTTGAGAAGAAAAAAGTGCAGTTAAAAAAAAAAGAGCTCTCAGGAGTTTTGACAGAATGGTGCATCTGACATTAGACAAATCTGATAAAAAGTTCTCTATGCCATCAATATAGCAAATTGACCCTCAATGCTGGATCCAGATTTTGATCCTTTAAGGGCAGTGAAATCTTTTCCAAAAGAGCCATGTCAAATCCTGCAGATTCTGGATTTGAAATGGCCATGAAGGGCTAATAAAATTTCTCTGCTAAGAAAAAATATTTTCCCACCAAATATTTGAGTTCTGGTTCGGAGAGAAACTACTTTAATGAAGCAGCAGCAGCAGCAGCAGCTGAGAGAATGACCACCAGGAAACATAGGACCAATAACTAGAGAATAATGGGAGCAGAGATGAGATTTCAGAGTCATCTGAAAAGGAAAACACTAAAATTACTGCCTATATCAGAAGGAAACAGTGCAGTGGGGACAGCTGAAGTCCCACCATAGCAATACTAGGCCAGTATTGTTAAGAGACAGCACAGATGAACCTCTTGTGAGGCGACTCTGTTCCTTGTGAAGAAGTGCTTTTATTTTACCAGAATCCTACATTCATCCTAGCTAGGCCTGTGACTATATTAAGGACAGAAACATAGAAACATAGAAGACTGACGGCAGAAAAAGACCTCATGATCCATCTAGTCTGCCCTTATACAATTTTCTGTATTTTATCATAGGATGGATATATGTTTATCCAAGGCATGTTTAAATTCATTCACTGTGGATTTACCGACCATGTCTGCTGGAAGTTTGTTCCAAGGATCTACTATTCTTTCAGTAAAATAATATTTTCTCATGTTGCTTTTGATCTTCCCCCAACTAACTTCAGATTGTGTCCCCTTGTTCTTGTGTTCACTTTCCTATTAAAAACACTTCCCTCCTGAACCTCATTTAACCCTTTGACATATTTAAATGTTTCAATCATGTCCCCCCATCCCAGTTTTTGGATGGGATGATGGAGAAAGATAATATTTTCTCATGTTGCTTTTGATCTTCCCCCAACTAACTTCAGATTGTGTCCCCTTGTTCTTGTGTTCACTTTCCTATTAAAAACACTTCCCTCCTGAACCTTATTTAACCCTTTAACATATTTAAATGTTTCAATCATGTCCCCCCATCCCAGTTTTTGGATGGGATGATGGAGAAAGATAATATTTTCTCATGTTGCTTTTGATCTTTCCCCCAACTAACTTCAGATTGTGTCCCCTTGTTCTTGTGTTCACTTTCCTATTAAAAACAATTCCTTCCTGAACCTTATTTAACCCTTTAACATATTTAAATGTTTCGATCATGTCCCCCCATCCCAGTTTTTGGATGGGATGATGGTGAAAGATAAGGAATAGGGGCCTATAAAATATTCATGTCAGTAGTGTTTTAAGAAAACCTACTGCCTTAAGTGAGCAGCTAAATAGTTGTACCCTGCCTCCTGATGAAGGCGATGTGCCTGCTGCCAGCAGCTTCTGGAATGAATTCTAGAATCAAGAGAAAACATATACAATGATCCCCCGCTCGTTGCGAGGGTTCCGTTCCAGGACCCCTCGCAACGAGCGGGTTTTCGCGAAGTAGTGCTGCGGAAGTAAAAACACCATCTGCGCATGTGCAGATGGTGTTTTTACTCCCGCAGCGCTAGCGAGGAGCCGAAGATTGGGGGCGGCGCGGCTGTTTTAAAATGTCGCCGCCGGCATGGGGGGCTTCCTAGCAGCCCCCCAAACCCGGGTTGGGGGTCTGGGGGGTGCTGGCAAGCCCCCACATGCCGGCGGCGATGTTTTAAAACAGCCGCACCGCCCCCAATCTTCGGCTCCTCGCTAGCGGGCAGGCAGGCGGCGGACAAGCCGTTCGCTGGCGCTCGGTCTCGCTGCTTTCGAGCTGAGTCCTGCAGCGAATTCGCTTCAGGACTCAGCTCGAAAGCGGCGAGACCGAGCGCCAGCGAACGGCTTGTCCGCGCTCGGTCTCGCCGCTTTCGAGCTGAGTCCTGCAGCGAATTCGCTTCAGAACTCAGCTCGAAAGCGGCGAGACCGAGCGCCAGCGAACGGCTTGTCCGCGCTCGGTCTCGCCGCTTTCGAGCTGAGTCCTGCAGCGAATTCGCTTCAGAACTCAGCTCGAAAGTGGCGAGACCGAGCGCCAGCGAACGGCTTGTCCGCGCTCGGTCTCGCCGCTTTCGAGCTGAGTCCTGCAGCGAATTCGCTTCAGAACTCAGCTCGAAAGCGGCGAGACCAAGCGCCAGCGAACGGCTTGTCCGCGCTCGGTCTCGCCGCTTTCGAGCTGAGTCCTGCAGCGAATTCGCTTCAGGACTCAGCTCGAAAGCGGCGAGAATGAACAGTGTGGGCGGGCGAAGGGCGGGCGGCAGCGAGGAGTTTGCGTGGGCGGTGGGGAAACTCCTTGCTGATGCCCGCTGCTCGCCCTCCCGCCAGCAAGAGGGGGAAGACCCAGGGAAGCCGCCCAGCAGCTGATCTGCCGGGCGCCATCTACGTATGCGTGCCCATAGAAAAAAAGGGCACGCATGCGCAGATGGTGTTTTGACTTCCGGGTTGAAAAATCGCGAATTACCCTGTTCGCAATGGTCGGGGACGCAATAACCGGGGGATCACTGTATCCTCAAAAAATAGTAACACACAAAATAAGAAATACAAAGCAAAATTTAAAGGGTGTTCTCCAATTTTCAGGTAAAACAATCAAACTATCAATGGCAGCTACTTCCCCTACTGAACAGATATACTCTCACCATCCTCTTCGCTCCGCCAACCCCCTCCACAATGAGTCGGTACGGACCATCCTCTCAATCAGTTTCTTCCACAGCATACCCTCAGACGTCACCCGATACCATTCCTTGCATACTAGTTCAACAGAACACAAAGATTTGGCATCCAAATATGATAGAATATTCTCAGCGATATGATCCAGGCCTCGAGCTGGAAGAAAAATAAAGGCAGTTAGTGATCACCGGGGAGCTTACTAGGAGGTCACAAGTTACAAACACATTTTTATCCTCATCATTGCTCATTCCATTTCTTGTATTAAGAACTGGAATGTATGGATAGAAAATAGTCTCATGTTAAGTTCAGGAACGAGTAACTTCCTTTGGGTAAGAAACAGAAAAGCATTTAAGATGATAAAGAATTCAGGAAGTCATTCTAATCTATTTCTATTGGTTTTAGCACTAGAGGGATGTTCAACGGAAGACTTTTCTCACTTGATGCATTCTACAAAATCTTGGTATATTAGAAACATTTCTCATTTTGCTACTATAGCTTTTCTTTTATTCCAACAGTTCAAATGCTACTTTGTGCTAAAATTAAATGCTTTTGATACAATGAAGAATATATGTTTCTCGTGTAATACGAACTTCCAAGAAGCAGTGTCTAGTAAGAATAGGAGACTGTAAAAAGTATCTATCTGTCTGCCTATCATTATTTAGTTTTAAAAGACACATATAATTGAACATTGACAATTATGATGTTCTACCATTTTAGAGAAATTAGAATATGAGAATTTCACATAATCCTGATGTTTTGTCAAAGAAAATGTAAGCAGACTACAATTCATTAATCATTAAATTACAATAAATCTAATCATCAAAATAAATGTTTGGAAGAATCAAGTTTTTCAAACCTATATATAAATCCTTTATAGACTGAGAACTCTACTATCTACATTTACAATATACAGTGGTACCTCTACCTAAGAACTTAATTTGTTCCGTGACAAAGTTCTTAAGTAGGAAAGTTTGTAAGTAGAAGCAATTTTTCCCATAGGAATCAATGTAAAAGCAAATAATGCATGCAAACCCATTAGGAAAGAAATAAAAGCTCAGAATTTGGGTGGGAGGAGGAGGAGGAAGAAGAGGAGGAGGACAGTCACTGCTGAAGGAAGAAGGGGAGGTGAGGGGAATTTAAAAAATCCAAAACTTTAAGGCTTAAAAAAAAAAGAGGGACTCTGAGGTGGCGCGAAGGAGCATGTGCCTCCCATACACCCAGCATGAGGCTGCCTCCTATGCACTGCACCAGAGAGAGAAACCTAGGCAGGCGAGAGGGGGGAACCTCCCGCTCCTTTGACCAAAAGGCGGCGGCTGCTGCTGTTGCTACCTGCTTCCTCTTCCTTCCCATGCTGAAGGGCTCCCCTCTTCTCTCGCTCGCTCGCTCGCTCGCTTTGTAGCTGGTGCCTTTCTTTCACTGTGGTGACTCCTCGGTTTGGCTGAAGCCGAATTGATCTAGCTGGGGTGAAGCGCCCCCTTTTGCCTTTCCGTGCCCAGACGCTCCTGCAGGCAACCTCGCACTGGGTGTATGGGAGGCAGTGTGAGGGAGTCACCACAGCAAAGTGGTTTATTCCCTCTCCAAGCGCCCAGAGAAAGGAAAATGCTTTGTTCGCTCTGGACTGCCAAAGCCTCCTTAAACGCCACTGAAAGGCTCCTCTGGCAGCCCAGAAAAGCCTGAGGTGGCCAGGATTAAAAGGGGAATGGCAGGAAACTGGCCAGGCCTTCATGCCACTCTCAAATTTCCTGGGAAATTTTTCCGGGCTCAGGTTCTTAAGTAGAAAATGGTTCTTAAGAAGAGGCAAAAAAATCTTGAACACCCGGTTCTTATCTACAAAAGTTTTAAGGACAGGTGTTCTTAAGTAGAGGTACCACTGTACTCTATAAATGCAAGAGATTGCCTTCGCCCTCTTTTCCCTATATGTAATATCTGGACTGAGTTTTCTCTTATTCCTCTGCAGCCATTCTTTCTGGGAATCCATCTTCTTACCATATTCTATCACACAAGGCCTAAATACAAGCTGGGTATATGAATACTTTATAGAATTAACAGAACAGGTAATATATCTCAAACTGAAGATATACTATTGTCAATAATTTCAAGGAAGTCATCTGTGAGACTTGGGTCAATTCATAGTTCCTCAGAGTTTCTCCTGAACATTTCACATGAGATCAAATGCTTCATTCCTGCTCTTGTTACAACTGACCTAGAGACTGAGACTCATTGATTAGTAGAAAAGGGTTGAGCATATAAAGCAATAAGTATATTCTGTGATGCTCAAGATCATATGCCTACACTTAAGTAGGCAGATACATAAAAGGCTTCTATCACATGATTCTTAATAGGATTAAGCGAGATATTATGTACCAAGTATTTCCTGTTCAAGACAGACAAGGAAAAAAAAATATTCCTCCAGCAAATTCATTAAGTGCAAATTGGGGAAGAGAAAAATAACATTTAAAAGATAACTCCTTCAAGGCAAATAAAAGGACAACTAAAAGAGTTACACTGCAGTATGAAGAAGGCGACAAGGTTCACAACACGACAAATGCTTTCTGCTAAATAGTATTATGTGGAAAAAAGTAAGGATATAATGTGTAGACATTAAGGATTACTTCTGCTTCAGCTAAAAGTGATGAACATTGTTTATGTCTGTATATATTTATTATGTCTGTATATAAATGAATGTGCCAATAGTTAACTGAAAGACAATTGAACTATTGTCACAGGCTCATCAAAGAAAAAGTCCAGTGAAGCATAAATGTTATGACAAGTAAGAAGATCCAAAACAACGTAAGCCAAAATAATTTAAATTTCTGGCAGAAAATGTACTTCCAACTAAAAACGAGTACATTTCTTTGTATGCTCCAAGTAGAATACCTGGTAATGCTGTGATGAAGTCCCTCTGCAGCATAGGTTTCAAGTATGAATTTATGTGCCCATGTTGATAATGACACATCTGAGAGATGAGATGTTCCACAAATTCTACCTGGTCAGACTCTGACCACTGCTCAAAAAACTTGATGCAGAGCTCCTTTTCTTTTTCATAGCTTGCAGACAGCTTTCTTTGTTTTGGCACAATCATGCTTGAAGTACCATTGGCAAGTTTTGTCTATGGAAGAAATGAACACAAACAAAAAATATACTTTTAAAGGAGCAATAATCTGGAATTTTTAGAAAACAAGATTTTAACATGACTACTCAGGTGACAGGAACACAAATTCATCTAGGTCAGTGATGGCGAACCTATGGCACGGGTGCCACAGGTGGCACGCGGAGCCATATTTGCTGGCACACCAGCCGTTGCCCTAGCTTAACTCCAATGGGCATGTGTGTGCCAACCAGCTGATTTTTGGCTCGCACATAAGCTCTGGGAAGCATTTTGGGCTTCTAGAGAACCTCCAGGGGGGCGGAGAGGGCATTTTTACTCTACCCCAGCTCCAGGGAAGTATTTGAGCCCACCAGAACTTGGGAAACAGGCCGTTTCTAGCCTCCAGAGGGCCTCCGGGGGAGGGAGGAGAAGCTGTTTCACCATTCCCAGGCATTGAATTATGGGTATGGGCACTTGTGCATGCACGATAGCGCACACCCACATTCTTTCGGCACCCAAGGAAAAAAAGGTTCGCCGTCACCGATCTAGGCCTTAACATACAGTTTAAATTGCTACCAGAGTCTTACAGTGTAATCACCTTAATATACAATTGAAATGGCTACCAGATTCTTACTGTATAATTCAATGTACAGTGATACCTCGTCTTACGAACCTCTCGTCATACGAACTTTTCGAGATACGAACCCGGGGTTTAAGATTTTTTTGCCTCTTCTTCTGAACTATTTTCACCTTATGAACCCGCCACCGCCGCTGGGATGCCCTGCCACTGGACTTCCGTGTTTTTGCGATGCTGCAGGGGAATCCCAGCAGGGTGGGGTTTCGAGAACTTTGGTGTTTTTGCGATGCTGCGAATTCGCTGAGGCTCCCCTCACTGGGAAACCCCACTTCTGGACTTCCATTGCCAGAGAAGCACCCATTTTTGAGATGCTGGGATTCCCCTGCAGCATCGCAAAAACACGGAAGTCTGGAGTTGGGGTTTCCCATGGAGGGGAGCCTCAGGGGAATCCCAGCAGTGCAAAAACGGGTGCTTCGGCTGGCAAAAGAGGTGAATTTTGGGCTTGCACGCATTAATCACTTTTCCATTGATTCCTATGGGAAACATTGTTTCGTCTTACAAACTTTTCACCTTATGAACCTTGTCCCGGAACCAATTAAGTTCGTAAGACAATGTATCACTGTACTAATATAGTCACCTAGTTTTAACAAGGTGTACCTCAACAAGTAAGTATTCTCTTAGGGTACTACCTGGTATCTGAGATTATAATCAGAGGCTTTTCTTAAAGAGGTTTTCTAGCCTTTTGCTGTTTAGTTGTTGTTTGAAAATATGTCATTTATTAGTATGTTCCAGAATTTAACCGAACTGCTTAAACATTTTGAATATGGCTGTAATTGGTAAATCTATGCCCCCATTTATTTGCCCATATTTCTTTCACAGACATAGTGGTTTCTCCAAGCAGTCTTTTCCAGCAATTATGCCCATTATTGGGTCGTTATGAAACAAGGGAAAGGTAGTTCACATGATCAACTGATATTTACTTGAGCCTTCCGAGATGAGTGATAGAATAATGAGATTACGCAAGAGTCTTAAGGAACTTGTTCTCCACTTGGAATGTTTCAATGTTCGTTATGAGAATGGCTTTCACTCCAATCAGTTGTACTGTATGACTGAATAAGATGAAACTGAGCTAAACTGAAATCCTTCATTTTGAAGATTTGGAACCCTACTCAAACACAATACTTGCAATCTTTATTTTGAATCATTTGCTTCATTTATAGCCCATTATGACCCTCTATCATCAAATGCCCATCAGCTTTATAATAATCCTGTTAACATCTACTTTCTGTTTCAAACTACAATAAGCATTCAGAACAGGATTCTAAAGGGTACTCTCTAACAGCAAAAACAATAAAAATCTTGTGTCACCTCTAGACTAAAATGTATTACGGATTGTGTTGAATGGTTGCAATCTGGTAAGATAATTACCTCTAATGGATGGTTTCTCTGAAGTTGTGAACAAGCTAAACAATCAGCATGAGTTTGCCACTAAAAGCCATGAAGTGAATCATATGCACAAGGATATTTTCAATATAAAAATTAGGGCATGTTAGTTTTCTATTCCAGATTAATATTGCTCTTTGTGCACTATTTGATCACAAATGAAACTCACAAAAATTATTTGCAATATATTTTACTGGGTCTGAATATATAGATTTCAAAAGAGATAGGAATTCTACTATCCAAACTCTAGATAAATTATGCACTAAGAGCATGGCAAGACACGAAAGACGCGCTGGTCAACTACTAGAAGGGAAACTGACTGCAAACCTCTACTGCCTGGTTTACTCCTGAAGCCTTTTCCAATGATGGAGTAAACCTTGAAGCAAAACCCCAAGAGTCCCAGGAGCAGTTCGTGACTGTGTACAGCCATGTTCTAATAACTCCTGCGACATAGTTCGAACCAATCGTTCCATTGGAATATATCAGAGACATGGAGAGGGGGGATCTGCTGCTTGGGTAACAGTTTATCCTTCATACTAACCTACCCAGGCTTCATACTCTGGGAATCAAGAGCATGATACCATGGTCTTTCGAGATTGAAGGATGCCAATACAATGCAAGGGTTGCTGTGCAGAGAATTCTGCTGCTGCCATAAGCTTGTTCAGATCTTGGTATAGGCAATCCTCAATCTGACTATTGTATTGGCAGTTCTGTGTTAGCAAATACTTCAAAAGAAAAGGATTTAGGGGTAGTGATTTCTGACAGTCTCAAAATGGGTGAACAGTGCAGTCAGGCGGTAGGGAAAGCAAGTAGGATGCTTGGCTGCATAGCTAGAGGTATAACAAGCAGGAAGAGGGAGATTATGATCCCGCTATATAGAATGCTGGTGAGACCACATTTGGAATACTGTGTTCAGTTCTGGAGACCTCACCTACAAAAAGATATTGACAAAATTGAACGGGTCCAAAGATGGGCTACAAGAATGGTGGAAGGTCTTAAGCATAAAACGTATCAGGAAAGACTTAATGAACTCAATCTGTATAGTCTGGAGGACAGAAGGAAAAGGGGGGACATGATCGAAACATTTAAATATATTAAAAGGTTAAACAAGGTCCAGGAGGGAAGTGTTTTTAAAAGGAAAGTGAACACAAGAACAAGGGGACACAATCTGAAGTTAGTTGGGGGAAAGATCAAAAGCAACATGAGAGAATATTATTTTACTGAAAGAGTAGTAGATCCTTGGAACAAACTTCCAGCAGACGTTGTAGATAAATCCACAGTAACTGAATTTAAACATGCCTGGGATAAACATATATCCATCCTAAGATAAAATACAGAAAATAGTATAAGGGCAGACTAGATGGACCAGGAGGTCTTTTTCTGCCGTCAGACTTCTATGTTTCTATGTTTCTTCTGAAGCCACTTTGGATAGCATTTGTCTGATCTACAAATGGAGTTCTTATTGAAAAAGGAAGCAGCCATGGCTGCCCTAATTGACCAAACAGAAGCCAAATGCACCTTACAAGAAGCCATCTCAGCTCTGTGCTCTTCCAACTTCAGTCCCTCCAAGAAATCAGCAGGGAGCACAGAAGGACAGTCTAGATTGGCTACTGGGGTGTCAACCTCTGGCAGCTGAAGAAGATCCTCCAGTTCCGACTCCATACTGTAGAGCCGTTTGTCATTATTACTGGGAGTTGTGAGTGAAGCAGGTTGACTCCACTGGCGTTGAATAACGTCCACAAACATCTTTGGAGCTGGAATGGACTCTTTCACCAGAACTGGCTCCGAAAACACTCCTTATGTTGGGTCAAGACCAGGAGTGTCTGAAAGTCCCATATGATTAGTCTTCTTAGCTTTGTAAAGAAGAAATTTGAACAAGGCAGGTTTAAACAAACCAGAGAAGGTAGGCTGGTCTGGAACAAGTCCTTCATCCTCAGAGAAGTCCTGATCTACCAAGCTTCCCTCTTCTATCACTATGAATGGAGGGATGTGATGAGCAATGACCCTGCTGGAGAAGGCCAGAAAGACTGGTCCTGCAAGTCAGGGGGAAAACCTCTGTGTTGCAACTCTGCAGAAACCCCCTGATAGTTGATGTAATAAGATCTCTAATCACTTGGGGCAATGATAATTCCTGGGACCCACCAGCATGGAGCCCCACTGCAGTTGGGGTGAACACAGTAGTTGAGGGTGTCCTACTAGCAGGGCGTGGAAAGACCAAATCAGTTGTTGATTAGTCTATAAAAGGCTCAGATAGATGCCTGCAACCTGCTTCTTCCAAATCCACAGGATCATTGGATATATTAGGAGATATGTCATAAATAGAATCAATGATTCCAGAAGAGCCCTCCTGATGAGGAAGGAACTTCTCCTGCACAGTAGAAAGAGGTCTACTGCTGACATGCTTTTGCAAATTGTTTTTCTAGGGATCTCAGATGCCTCTGAGCTTCCCTATCCTCAGCTGCAGAAGCCCCTCTAGAGGATTCCTTCTGGGTCTTGCTCTTGTCAGGGGCCTGTTTCCCTGCCTTATGGCCTTCATTGCCAGATTTTACAGAATCCTTGCTCCTGGAAGAGACTTCTCTCACTGCAGACCTGTTCATTCTGGACTTGTCTACCATTCTGAATTAATGGGATACTAAAATACAGTAATACCTCGTCATATGAACCTAATTGGCTCCTGGGGGAGGTTCGTAAGACGAAAAGTTCGTAAGACGAAACATTGTTTCCCATAGGAAACAATGTAAAATCAATTAATCCGTGCAACGGAAAAAAAAAACGCAAAAAAACGCCGCCGCCCAGCTGTTACCTTTTGAAACAGCCGGGGGGCTTTTCAGCGTCCTCTTGAACCCGAACGCCAAACCCGAACTTCCGGGTTCGGTGTTCGGGAGGCCGCCGAGAAGCCCCCCGGCTGTTTTAAAAGGTGACAGCCAGGCGGTGGGGCTTCTCAGCGTCCTCCTGAACCCGAACGCCAAACCCGAACTTCCGGGTTCGGCGTTCGGGAGGCCGCCGAGAAGCCCCCCCCCCCCCCCGGCTGTTTCAAAAGATGACAGCCGGGCGGCAGGGCTTCTCGGCAGCCTCCCGAACGCCGAACCCGGAAGTTCAGGTTTGGCATTCGGGTTCAGGAGGATGCTGAGAAGACCCCCGGCTGTTTCAAAAAGCGACAGCTGGGCGGCGGGGCTTCTCGGCGGGGCGGTGGCAGGTTCGTAAAAAGGAAAAAGTTCGTAAGAAGAGGCAAAAAAATTTGTATCTCGGATTGTTCATAAGAGGGGTTCGTATCATGAGGTACCACTGTATTCTAAACCTGTTAGAATGACTTTTGCAGAGATAAGGATTCTTTTTGGAGGATCAAGCCTTGAAGAATCTCCCCGCTCATGCTTTTGCGTGAAAGATGAACTAATTATTCCAGGGTTAAGTCTCTGGGGTGATCCTGTTTTGCCAATCCTGTTTTCCAGTTTCACAGCTTTGCCTGTGAACAGGAACAAGACTTCAAAGCTACCCACAGCTTGTAAAAGTTCAGGTGATGGTGGACTGATTGGTGAACTAGACTTGACCAGCATACTCTCAGTGGCAATAGGGAGCTAGCAGCACATGTGGGATCAGGTAAACAAACAAAATGGCAACTAGGGAAATCACAGTTTCTTAGCGCCAACTCACTGCAACTCAATGTTGCATATGGCTAAAAATGGCGCACAAACAGGTAGCAAATTCTCATGGCACTGCTCCTCTGCTGCTTGCAAGAAATCTGCTGTTCACATGAGATCCTCAACTCACATCTGATCGTCGCTCTGCATTTACGGAAGTTGTGCCGAAGCATGGACAATGACTCTGGCTGTCTGAAAGGCTCAAAGAAGTAAGGATGGTTCTTGCCGGCAAGCCAGCTAACCAGCACCCTCACACCACCAGCAGATATTCTAGTCGCTGGGTGGCAAGGAAACCTCCTTGCATTCACCCACTCCAACTGTAGACAATCAGACCGAATTTTAAATTTAAAACTGTAAAGAGTCCAAATTTAATTTCTGTGTGTTTGCTCAGGTTTCTTTAAGTAGAGAAAAGTTTTTTGTATCACTCTAGGCTAGACTGAGGTGTGAACGGATATTTTTTATTCAGTCCTTGGGCAAAAAGACAGAAGTTAACCCATGCTTGGACTCTCCAAGCAGTGCACAGTTGGTTATAGGCTGTTCAATTTCTGGCTTTGGCCAAGTCATTTCAGCCCACTGTGCTTCATGGAAGATGAATTCCTAAATTCCTAAAATATAACTCTTTGTGATTCCTACCCAAATGTGCCTATTCTACAATCTTCAAAGAAGCTATAAAATTCAAATTTCCCCCCAAAATATTGTTTATAATTTCAAATTAGTGTTAATTTCTGGTGATTGACTGGACAAGTCCGTTGTTTTCTGCCAAGGTTTTTGGATTTGTCATTGTCTCTTTCATAGGTCTGAAAGTAGAGGACTGGATTTGTGACTAAGTAGAGTAGAATGTATGGTTTCAAATTTCTGATCTGTATCTTAAGCACTACATCAAATGGCACACAAAATATGAAATTAGTATTATATGCATTTGTTGAAGATCCATGGAAAAAAGAAACAATTTTCCTTTGAAAACTAGTTGTTTTTCTTGAAGCAAGAAAACAAATTGGTGACTGTCAGCAAAACAACTGTCTGGTTACTTGAGAAGTAATGTGAAGTTATCAGCAATGATTGTCTTGAAAAATTCTGCAATATATATTGGTAGGAAAAATTAACTACTGTACTGAAGTATTAAGTATACACTAACATCTAAGCAGTATATAGTGGGCATATATTAATGCTCCAATTAACATGAAAAAAAAAAGTGAGATGAAAGAATAGTTTAATTTCCAGACAGACCTATCCTACTATGATGGCCTACTAAGAACAAATTTAATTAAGTGATGGGGGTCGGAGGAGGGGATGTCACGGCAGAGGAGAGAAATTGTTGTAGAGCTGCTGAATAGTGTTTTTTCTCCTACATCCTGCCTAATTTCATTAATATCTTTCTCCTATCTGAGCTGCAAAATCAACAGTAGCACTTCAAAAATAAAACACAGTAGGATGGGAACTTCAATATCTTTATGCAATTAATTGGCAAATACTTTTTCAGAGGAAGAATAGTAGAATAGAATAGAATAGAATAGAATAGATTTTTTTATTGGCCAAGTATGATTGGAGACAAAAGGAATTTGTCTTCCGTACATAAGCATAACATGTTAATATGTTAGGTTGCTGCAATCATATATTCAGTATCATGACATTTATATGCAGTGAAGGGCTACCAAAATTTTTACTACCACACTGTGGGCATGGCTTATGCAGGATTATTATTATTCTTTCAACATATTTCAGTGCAAATTGGGAGCTCTGGGGTGGAGCTCCATTTTCGCTACCCCACTGTGTCCTTCCCCATCCGGGCAGTAGCCCACCCCTGTTTATATGTATTATAATTGCCCTGCTTAAACATTTAAAATCTAGCTCAATTACATGTTCCATTTATGCATCAGTTTTTAATGCAAGGTAGACTACCAGGACTATAAGCAGCATAGTGTCATGTTCTACTAGTTTTCATAAAATAAGGCTTATTACTGAAGTATCTCATTGGTGTCGTCTGGAAATAAATAATCTTGAATGCAAGGACATCATATTGATTTGAAGAAGGATACAATAGGTTTCTGCTGAGCTTTCTACAGCAAGATCTACATGTGCAATGGAACTACAGCTAAGATAAAAAAAATAAACATAATCAACTAATAATTTAGAAAAGAACATATTTAATAGAATAGAATAAACATTGGATATTCACATACTATGACCAAAGGATAATTAGCTTTCCTAGTGGTAAATTTCAAAATGATTTCCTGTCCCTGCCTTTTAAACTAAAATATCAAATATATATTACACCACCCCCACCCTGGATATAATGGTTATCTTACAACAAAATCTGCTCTCAATTGTTTTAATGGATTAATTAAAAAATATTCAAATGGCATTTGTCTAGTGAAAGATACAGATTAAAGCTTTGCTGGATGTGCACAAACATGCATGAGTTTAAAAGAATTGACCAATCGGGGACAATGTTTGTAACAGTGCTCAGCAAAGAGGATTAAGGCCAAATGTTTCCTTCTTGAGGTTAACAGGATTTATTTATTTATTTATTTATTTATTTATTTATTTATTTATTTATTTATTTATTGATTGATTGATTGATTGATTGATTGGATTTGTATGCCGCCCCTCTCCGGAGACTCGGGGCGGCTAACAGCAATAATAAGACAGCGTACAATAATAATCCAATAATAAAAATGATTAAAACCCCATTAATATAAAAACCAAACATACATACAGACATACCATGCATAAAATGGTAAAGGCCTAGGGGGAAAGAGTATCTCAATTCCCCCATGCCTGATGGCAGAGGTGGGTTTTAAGTAGCTTACGAAAGGCAAGGAGGGTGGGGGCAATTCTAATCTCTGGGGGGGAGTTGGTTCCAGAGGGCCGGGGCTGCCACAGAGAAGGCTCTTCCCCTGGCTCCCGCCAAGTGGCATTGTTCAGTTGACGGGACCCAGAGAAAACCCACTCTGTGGGACCTAACTGGTCGCTGGGATTCGTGCAGCAGAAGGCGGTGCCTGAGATAATCTGGTCCGGTGCCATGAAGCAGTGTTTCCCAACCTTGGCTACTTAAAGATATTTGGACTTCAACTCCCAGAATTCCCCAGCCAGCATTTGCTGGCTGGGGAATTCTGGGAGTTGAAGTCCAAATATCTTTAAGTGGCCAAGGTTGGGAAACACTGCCATGAAGGGCTTTATAGGTCATAACCAACACTTTCAATTGTGACCGGAAACTGATCGGCAACCAATGCAGACTGCGGAGTGTTGGTGTAACATGGGCATATTTGGGAAAGCCCATGATTGCTCTCGCAGCTGCATTCTGCATGGATGTGTGAGAGATGTAACGGGAATTGCTTTAATGCAAGTTATCAATAGACAACTTTTTAAATAAACCTATGCTACATACTGAGAGACAAATTGTTAGGGAAATAAACCATTCTCATTGGATAAGCAAAAAAATAAAACAGGACCAAATTGTAGTAACAAGGGAACAGGCTACATATCAGGCTGTGGATTTAACATTGGAGAAAATAGCAAATAAAATAAAATAAAATCCAAATTATTACAACAAAAGGCTCACAGTTAAATTAATTGAGGGAAAGTGAGGGAGTTTTTTCCCAGCAGGGAACTTCTGCTAACCATTGCTTTGCTTGGACTGTTAAGCTGACCCTAATAATTGAAATGAGAAGAATTTTTAATGTATTTCATGGAAATGTGTAAGAGTTTTATGCTCTGTTGTTGAACCACAAGGACATGCCAATAGTCAATCTTCTAAGCCTGAGAAACCAATTGTTCTGTCATTACTCATAAACTTTCATTAACACTTCTGACCATTGATAAAAATCTATTCAAATTATTTAGAAAATTTATTTCCTTGTGTTTAAGAAGATTACTCAAACACATTTTGGCATTCCAAGGATACCAAAGTCAAAGCTGCTCAGTATTTGTTCAGTTCTGAGGTAAGGTACAATAGGATGAGTTTAATAAAATATTATTGCACTAATAACGCTATTCTGCAAGTGGGGAAGTCCATTTAAGAAAATCTGTACACGTAATCCTCAACTTATGACTGACTGGTCATTTGCTCTGGGATGCCAAAGCCTCCTTAAGCGCCACTGAAAGGCTCCTCTGGCAGCCCAGAAAAGCCCAAGATGGCCGGGATTAAAGGGGGAATGGCAGGAAACTGGCTGGGCCTTCGTGCCACTCTCAGATTTCCTGGAAATTTCTCATGGGCTCAGGTTCTTAAGTAGAAAATGGTTCTTAAGAAAAGGGCAAAAAAATCTTGAACACCTGGTTCTTATTTAGAAAAGTTCTTAAGTAGAGGCGTTCTTAAGTAGAGGTACCACTGTATTGGGAGCTCATAAATTTTGTTCTTCCTTGTTACTGTTTGATATCACCAGCTGTACAGCCTAATTGATAACTGTTCTTCTGAGACTCAGGCAGGATATCTTTCATAACGGCCACCACCCGATCTTTCAGTTGGAGATATCAGCATAAGGTCTGATGGGAGATAAATGCTCTAGCACTGAGTGTTTCTATTTTTAGGAAGCTATCTAAAATTAGTCAATGAACCCAATAAAAATGTAAAAATGAAATAAAATACTATTTGATTTCATTATGTAAAAACGATTTAAACATGAAATAAAACATGATTTGATTGCATTATTCAATGGTTTTGCTGCCATAGTATTCGATTAAGTCTGCACCAGTAGTGGGTCGCAGCTGGTACGGGTGGGATCGGCGATATGTTAACAGAAATGCAGATGTGCACACATCTCTGAGCCCCTAAGGCATGCATGTGCATGCGCGTGTGAGATTTGGCTTCTGCGCATGTGCTGGAAGCGAAATCTCATGCGATGCTCTTGCATGCAAGATTTCATCTATTTTCGTGCATGCACAGTGTTGTGGTTAGCTCTGGCCCAGCTCCTGCTCCAAGGAATGTGCAGGTGGATGTGGGGGAAACATCCACATGCCGCAGGCCTGTTTTGCTCCCGATGGAATCTGCCGACGAAGCCTCCTCTGACCAAGGAAGCGTGAAGCGTGACAGGGAAGAGGGGAGTTTGGCAGACAGCCCAGGAGGAGATCAATTATCTGTATCATCCCTGGATTCTGAACAAGAATTAATGACACATCCCTGCATGCGCAGAGTGATGCATAGGAGACAACAACTGAAGGATTATTACAAGAGAAAATGAGGCCACCCGTGGTTGGGTGGGGCTGCTGTAATTAGTGCTACAGATAAAAGTGCAGCTTGGTGTTTTAGCCTCATGGGAGTTTATCTGATTCATTGTTTCATCAAGATCGTGGTTTTTGTGCTGTTCAAGATTGTGTGGGGACTCTCTGGACTTTAGAATTGGACTCAATTTTCCAGTTATTGGGTGAGCAATTGGATTGCATTTAACCTGTGCCTTGTGTGTACCAGAAAATCCCTTTGACATTTAAAAAGGGAGCTGTTTCTGTTTTTCTGTTTATAAAAACTTTTGGGTTTTCCTTTTATCGTGTGGTGTGTGTCTTCCTGGACTAATTACCCTGTAATTACGGGTGGTTGAAACATGCTGGCAGAACACACAGTAGCAAAAATATTGGCGAAAACCACTGAAATCTCGTTTGCGTGTGAGTCCGCACACAACATTTGGCTTCCAGTGCATGCTTAGAAGCCAAATCTTGTGGGAGGACACACCTGCCCACCCCAGTCTTCAGGAGCGTTTCCAGTAGTGGCAAAATGCAGGAACCCCCGTCTGGTCTGCACTACACACATAAAGGCACCATGATTTTTTTAAAAAAAATATTTTACAGAATGCAGTGACTATAGACACATATCCAAGAGCAGCAGAAGGCCGGGATCTGGGTGTTCAGGTGATGCCACCTTTCTATAAAGCTCCACGCAAGAACAATATGGAACAGCAATCTATATAAATGCCAAATATTACTACTAATAACAGTAAGCAGGCAGTGTCCTAACACCCGCTTTGAGACTTCACTACAGCTTTGGTATCTTCCGCCCCCAACCAAACCCAGTGTCAGCAACAGGGCCGAAAGATTTCCCACTGTCCTCTCTGTGATTTCTTTTTTTATATATAACAGCTTTGATCCCTCACTAATAAACTTGCTGATCTTTCTACAGCTGCCTCAACAGAATTTTTGTTTGGGCCCAAGTGAAAGGAATGGGGGGTGGAGTACAGGGAGAGAGGACATAATGTTTAATTATAAGAAATGATTGAAATCGGCACAGACATACCCTGGGTGCCTCTGCACTGCAGCAAGCTCTAAACTTGTTATCCTTAATGGTTTAAATTTCACTGTGCTAATCATTTCAGGACACAAGCCTTTCTTGATAATCTAATGAATTATTCCAACATCCTTCAGCAAAAAAAATATCCTCCATGACAGCACTAATTACAAGACATCCTCCCAGTGCTTATGCAAAATATGACAGAGCAGCAGCTTAGGGAATTGCAAAAAAAGGGGAAAAAAAGAGGGAGGTGGGGAGAAACCCACCCTAACACTGCTTCTAATTTCCACCGAGAAACTGACAAACACCTCTCTTGCATCTCTCCCAGCTCTCAAGTAAGATTTAACTTTCTCATTTAGTTAATTACCGAGTGAGGCTCATCATTTTCCCGGATCGGAGCGGCACAGAGCCTTTATCGTGTTAACTTGTGAACTTGATCGATGGCTGCTGCTAAAACTTAATAACTTCACCCCCTGGCAAATTGTAAGATAAATATAATAGGAGAAACTCTGACAGTAAAAAACCTGCCAGAAATGAGCGCTGTGTTTATATTTCTTTGCAGGCACCAAAATAAGAGATTGGGAGGGAGGGAGAAAGAGAAATTGGGAGAGAGATTTGAGGGGGGGGAGGCAGAGGGAGGGAGGGAAGGAGGGAGAGAACAAAACAAATCCCACAAAATAAAAAAGCCAACCAACAGCTTATGTATGTTACTTGTATTTAAAGAGACCAAAGGCACTAATACCTTAGGTCTATGTACCTTTCAAACTTTGTTGAAGACATGAAAGGCAAAAGCAAAACAAAGCTGGCGGAGAGATACAGAGGCACGATGGAAGGAGAGATGCTAGACAAAGGTGTTAGGTAGCCAAGTGTACAACAAATGACCAACCACACTAATCAGTTTACGTGACCTAATAATATAAAAGGCTTTTCAACATACAAATTATTGATTGTTGGATTTATTCCTTGCCTTTCCTTTGGCTGAAGGCAATGCAGTGCTGATATGTAAGAATAGTAGAATAGAATAGAATAGATTTTTTTAATGGCCAAGTATGATTGGAGACAAAAGGAATTTGTCTTCTGTACATAATGGGGGGGGGGGGGAGGATAAAAGTATTGACTGCCCTCAAACCCTACTCCTACCCCTATCCCTACCCCGTTTCTACTGCTGAGCACAGAGTTGATTCTGGGTTTCTTTGATCTTAGTTCAATAACGACTACATAAGACAATCTGAACAAGAAAGTAAGAAGTAAGAAAATGCAACTCAAAACTATATGAAGGCTAAATTGAAACTTAGCAAGATAGAGCTGCAATTTGTCCACAACATTTCTTGGTCATTCCCTCTATTGCTAAAGGGGTACCTAACAATTTAGGGTGTTCCTGACATTGCAGCTATTGCAGGAAGGTTTCACCCAGTTGCAGTTCACCTGGAATTGAAGGGACATTGCCATCATTATTCGGATCCCTATTCACTTACACTACCACAATAGATTCTTACATGGGACTGTCTTTAAAGAACAATTGAAAATTGCAATGTGTCAGGATCCAGCAGGCCATTTGCTCATGTTGTGTATAATACATATGCTTGGGAACTTGTACTGGCTCCCAGGAATTTTTCAGGTGGAATTTAAAGCACTACTGGATATAAAGATCTTGCCTTTTAATATTGTATAACACTTTTGGACCACTCTTAAATGCTTATTGAGTCACAACATCTATCACTGCTTAAAGAACAAGTACATAATTCAGATCCACCCACCCCCCTTTTCTCTCTCTCTCCGGATACACTTAAAGGTAGATTAAGCAAGACTATTTAGAGAATAAATTCTTAAATATTTAAAAACATAAGTCTTAAAAGTAATGAAAATGCAAGCTGCATATATTTTTACAAATGAATAGACTCATTTCCTAGAAATCATTATTAAACAGTTCTCTTACTGTCTGAGATTATATATTTTTTTTAAATGAATGCTTTTTAAAAACTGTCTAAATATGCATTTTTGTAAGTTTAATATCTTGTTTGCATTTTTGCCATGTTGCTGCATACTGCAATCTTAGGAACTGACTTCTAAGACGAAGATAGAAACAACTGTTCTGCATATCTAAAGAGAATCTGCTGAAGGACCCGAAATATGAAATATGACTAGGTGACAGGCCTTCTTGATGCTCCCTTCCCCCAGCTCTTTGAAATATTCTTTTTCTGAAGGTCCAGCTATCTCGAAACCTCCTTCCATTTGGGCACAAGTGAAAACCATCTCTTCAATCATGCTTTCATGGAGCTTTGTGGTTATTTAATTAACTGGGTTTTTGTATTTATATTTTATTCAATGGCTACACATCTTCAGTCCATCAAAATTGGAATAAGAAATAAATACTAGAAAGTAGACAAATTAAATGTTATGAACAATTTTGTATTTAGACATTTTTTCACTCCTAACCGCATCCTGAACAATACTATGTTCTTTTATTTATGTTATAGAACATCCTGAACAATACTATGTTCTTTTCTTTAGGTTATAGAAAACAATACAGTGTACATCCTAAGAGTTCATGTGATTACATTATCTTGTCTTTTATCTATTAACTCAAAAATAGTTGAAAATATATTTTCTTAAAGTGAAAATATAAATGTAAAATATAAATATAAAGAATATACCTATCCAAGAAGATTTTACTTCTAATTTGGGAAGCTTGGCCGGAATAAAGTGTCTTTAATACACTTTGCACGCAATAAAGATACTTATCTTTTTTACTGATGAATTTGTCTTGCTAACATGTGGTTGACAGACTCAAATCAGCAACACTAATTCTTCAAGTCACTCAGTCCATTTATTTTTATTTCAGAAACTGAAAGGGACCAATTTTCCTCTCTCTCTAGAAGCCCAACTTGTACAAATTCATTCCAGGGGTTTAATTGATGAAAGACCTGCTCAACCAGGGCTGAATCACCCTCTCCACATAGTGAGCTCACTGAAACATTTAGAAGTCCTGTGCATCTTAGCAGTAAATCACCTGAAGTGTCAAAACAACCACTGTGAAAGAATGTCAAATACTCATTATTAGTTATATCCAAATATAAATACTTAATCTTGTTGGCAAAACATGGAGAAGTTAATCTTGTTCCTATTCTTCCCAACAAGACTTATTTTGCATCCACACATGGCTTCAAATTATGCAGTAAGTTTTGATGAATGGTGTATCTCAGTGAAATCTTGCAGTTACTTTGAATTATGCAGACTGTTCTAATTGGAATGAAAGGAAGGAGCAATTTGAAAACATCACCCTTTAACTTCTTTCTTCTCATTTCGGCTGTGGCGAGGGGGGCGTTTGCCCAGGTTCGCCTGGTGCACCAGTTGCGGCCCTATTTGGACCGGGAGTCACTGCTCACAGTCACTCATGCCCTCATCACCTCGAAGTTTGACTACTGTAACGCTCTCTACATGGGGCTACCTTTGAAAAGTGTTCGGAAACTTCAGATCGTGCAGAATGCAGCTGCGAGAGCAATCATGGGCTTCCCCAGGTATGCCCATGTCACACCAACATTCCAGTGTCTGCATTGGTTGCCGATCAGTTTCGGGTCACAATTCAAAGTGTTGGTTATGACCTATAAAGCCCTTCATGGCACTGGACCAGATTACCTCAGGGACCACCTTCTGCTGCACGAATCCCAGCGACCAGTTAGGTCCCACAGAGTTGGCCTTCTCTGGGTCCCGTCAACTAAACAATGTCGCTTGGCGGGACCCAGGGGAAGAGCCTTCTCTGTGGCGGCCCAGGCCCTCTGGAACCAACTCCCCCCAGAGATTAGAATTGCCTCCACCCTCCTTGCCTTTCGCAAGCTTCTTAAAATCCACCTCTGCCGCCAGGCATGGGGGAACTGAGATACTCTTTCCCCCTATGCTTTACAATTTTATGCATGGTATGTCTGTATGTATGTTTGGTTTTATAATAAGGGTTTTTAACTGTTTTAATATTGGATTGTTATATGCTGTTTTTATTACTGTTGTTAGCCACCCCGAGTCTACGGAGAGGGGCGGCATACAAATCCAATAAATAAATAAATAAATAAATAAATAAATAAATAAATAAATTGTGTCCACCTCTACCTCTATTACTTTTGATGGTGGCCCCAACTTTTGCACAGTGTCAGCTTTATAGGATATGATAGCAATATACAATCAATTTTACAATTATTTATTTTTCCCTAGATAGAAATCTGGAATTACATTCAATAAGTACAGCGTGAAAACCTATGCCTTGTTCAATATACAAGATGTGGCTGCGCTGAGAAACAGATAAAAATCTTGCTTTAGCAGAGCACAATCCTATCCATAGTCTCTGATATGCTGAAATTGGGAATAAAATTATTTGAATCACAACATTTTTAAAATATATTAACCGGGAAAAGTATACTTAAAGAATAAATTAAGTTAAATGGTCTTTTTAAAAACCCCAACACTGCTTTAAAGTATTCAAAATTATATTTTGAAATATATATGAGCTAATGCAATCATTCTTTTTAATTGAACCAAGAACCAATGAGCTATTTAAAATATCTCTTGGGTTACACATCATCTATGTTATCTTTTGCTGCCGTAAGAGCTGAAAACATTTTTTTTTCAGATTTTCACTCAAGGTATAGTATTACAAAAATCTTAATTACAACTTCCTTTAGCTATACGTGGCCCATGCAAAGTAGAGCTTGTGCAGTTATAAAAAAAGTGCCTGCTGCAATACTAAAGGTGGAATTCTCCCACATATAGGTAAACAGCAAACAGGAGCAGAGAAAGGAGATGGAAAACTTAAAGCTGTTATACTTGATGTTTTAAACAGCCTAATAAAGTTTAATTGTCTGGAATGTACTATTTCTTCCTGTGATATAGGTTCCCATTTGGTTGTTAAACGCTGGTAGAACCACCAAAATAAAACTTCTATGCTGTTGTGAAAGAACTGGAAAGATTTTGCCAGCCTCAAATTCATCTTCAAAGACTGATCTGAGACAGAATACTTTTTGCCAACATAGGAAATGCAGGAAAGGAAGTTAAGAGCAAGAAGAAAAAACTGCATATCACGCTGATATATCTGGATGAATTTAGTGAATTGTTTTTAAAAAATAAGAGAGAAATTATTTGCCATAATTGACACAAAAAGGAGTGCATGATGCTTCCAATTTAGAAATTTATTTCGTGTTGTTATATCTGTTTCTATGCAACTGCTATCCCAAGTAAGAATGACATCAAGAATGCTTCAAGTAAGTTTGACTTTCTAAATATATGAAACAATGTCCATTATTGTGGGAAAAACCTTGGTAATAAGTATTATGCATAGAGACCTTGGTTTCCTTATGTGAAAATGCCTTGCATGAATATCCTTAAAAAGTTCATGTGCAGGGTTCATATGAACCAGCCTTCAAACTTGCTGAATTGTGACCCTAATTCATTTTAATCAAGTTCAGATAAGAGTAAATATTTACACAACCAAGATGCACTGGAATCAGGTGTGAAAGACCAGGACCACACCCGAACTTCCAGTTAAACAGATTTATTGTTCATGCCTATGCGTGGTTATGTAAGGATTCGTTTGACCCCAACTCCCAACAATGTCACTCTCCTCCTATAATTATCATCTACTTCTGAGGATAGGGAAAGTTTATAGGGAAAAGAAGAAACTGGTATTTTATGAAGCTTTATCTTTCAACCATGTTTTCACTTATTTTTAAGATGACAATTCTTAACTGAAACAAAAATATCATTGATTCAAGTGTTGCTTGGAATGCTGTTCTTTTCATTGGAAATTGGAAAAGAGAAAACAATTCTCGGGACAATAAATGCAGGGCAGTAGCTGGCCTAATGATATTTAAAAGTTCTTCCTTCTGTACTGGAAGAGGAAAAGGCAATTATGGACATGATATGTGATCTTGCCTGTTATTTTGTATCATTACCTTTATGCCTTTTCTTTTATTATAAAACCATTATTGCATAAAATTCTCCAGTATTTTATCTATTGGGCATAGATAATTCAGTATTATAAAATAAAATATTTCCTTATTTCTTATCAGCTGGAATATTGACATTTGTCATACAGAGAACCAATACTAATAGCTCCAAGCTCCTTAATTGAAAATGACATTTTCTAAAAGGCTCTTCCTAAATATGTTGTTTTAACTAAGTCAGTAATCTTTTCGACTGTTGAGCTCCCTAAATTCCAAAAGCTAATGGTACGGTTTATTTTTTATTGCTGAGGCTTCATAATTCTTCCTGATAGACATGCTACATTCTGACAGCTGCTTTAAAATCAATACCAATATAAAACCAACTAACAAATACCTGGAGTTCAGAGAAGTGCCCTAGAGAGCTAGCACTTTAGCAAAGTTACCTTACTTATCACAGCAACTTCAATATTTAACCAACAGGGGATTTCCAAACTTTGTTGAGTTTTTTTGAAGTTAATGATTATTTTGTCTGTCA
Organism: Erythrolamprus reginae; assembly: GCF_031021105.1. Taxonomy (NCBI): domain Eukaryota; kingdom Metazoa; phylum Chordata; class Lepidosauria; order Squamata; family Dipsadidae; genus Erythrolamprus; species Erythrolamprus reginae. Next base: position 65,733,356 of record NC_091954.1, on the reverse strand, counting down.
TCTAGAGAAAGAGATATATATGCTGGGCTGTGTTAGGATAACTGCAATTACATTTTTCTTTTTCCCCCTTTAGAACTTACAGCAAGAAGACGAGTGACTGAAACAGCTAAAGTCAAGCTTCCCAGGGGCATTATATCAGAAACAATGAAAATTTTCTTTCACTGCATTTAACCCTGAATTAAAAACATACCAGTAGTAGCTCTTCTTCTAACATTTCTCATAAACAAAGTTTGCTGCTTTTTTTAACTAACTAAATTTAAAGGGATTATTTGAGGGCAATTCTGAGTTTTTCTACAATTTGAAAAACTTAACAAGATACTCCTTCCTTTTCTTTCCAGTTTATAGGTGATATTTCCCCCTCTCCTATCTTAGTGAATGACTATGACACAAAAAGGAAACAGTCAATATAGAATTAATAACTTTAGGACTTCAAACAATAATTTTCTTATAAATCAATTACCATACACTGCCTGAACTGTCTGAATTAAGAAATCCAGATCACAGGTTACAATGCATTTAACTTGCTGTGAGGTTTAATTTCATTTTTTTTCTCTACATAGCCATCAAATGTACCCCACCTAATCAATATTAAAGAATATAAATCATGACTTCAAATTGAAGTGACAGTCTTAAATTAGCATCACAGAGAAGCATTCTAGTTCAGTTATATCAGGGGTGGGCAATTAATTTTGCCATAGGGCCGCATGAGAAATTGGAATGGCTTTAGCGGTCCGGACCAATATAATTAACTCAGTTCTACCCAATACTGTATATTATTGGGTAGAACTGAGTTAATTATATTTAAATTATAAATTATAATCATATATTATATTATACAGTACAGTGGAACCCCGACATAAGAGCTGCTCTACTTAAGAGCAACTCGAGATAAGAGCTGGGAGGGGAGAGATATTTTTGTTCTACTTACAAGCCCAAATTCGAGATACAAGCGCCAAGGAGCTGTCTCCTGAAGCCAAACGCTAACTTCCGCGTTCGGCTTCAGGAGACAGCTGCGAAGCGGCGCGCGTGTTTTAAAAGGTTGCAGCCGGCCTGGGGGGCTCGGGGGGGTGCTTGCAGCTTTCTTTCTTGCTCTTTTTCTTTCTCTCTTTTACCTTCCCTTCCTCTATTTCTTCTTTTCTTTCTCCTTCCCACCTTCTTCCCTCCCTCCCTCCCTTCACTCATTCCTCTCTTACTCTCCCCTTTCATAAGTTTCCTTGCTTCCTTCCTCTGTTCCTGTCCCTTCCCTCTTTCCTTCCTTCCTTCCTTCCCACCCTCCGTCCATTCATTCACCTATTCCTCTCTTGATCGCTTAAAGCCGGTCCCTGGTGCAAAAAGGGTTGGGGACCTCTGTCCTACAGGATTGGGTGGCAGAGAAGTTGAACATATGTAAATTTAAAAGTTTAAGAAAGTTTACAAGTTAAGTGAAAGAAACTTCATTATTCATTTATATGTACATGTACATTTCTTCATTAAAAACATGTCTTTCTGCATAATTTAGACTAACTGTGAGTTTTTTGAGGGCTGGAACCAATTAAAATTATTTACATTAATTCCTATGGGGAAAAGTCGTTCGAGATAAGAGCTGCTCGACTTAAGAGCCCAGGTCCGGAACGAATTAAACTCGTATCTCGAGGTACCACTGTATAGTGTATATAATACAGTATATAATACACTAGTCTCCCTTAATTTTCAAATTCAGCTTAAACATGTGACATACATATATATATATATATATATATATATATATATATATATATATATATATATATATATATGTAGATTGTTCTGAGTTCGGGTTTTGCCCTGTGTAATATTTTGCATGTTTATGCGACGTTTCGGCGAAATCACATTCACCATCATCAGGCTAAAGTTCCAATCTTTGTGTTGTTGTAAAATATATATATATATTTATATATTAAATCTTGAACATCCAGTTCTTATCTAGAAAACTTGGACCGACCTCCGTGGGTCGGTCACAGACAGCGGGCAAGCCGCATCCGGCCCTCGAGTCACATTTTGCCCAGGTCTGAGTTATATGGTTTACTTATTTTACTCAGTTTTACAAAATCTCAAGCTTCACCGTGGCGTTAATTAAACATGTTTATTATTTTCTATCAAAACATTATAAGGAGGGTATATCAGTCAGCTCCACTAAGGAACTATAAACTTCACTCAATTAACAATTTTGGGATTTTTTGGTAGTATCACTGTTAATTGAGCTATTTTTCATTTCTATATGTTCTAAATTGTTGTTATAAGGGAGAATTTTATCCAAGCACACAGGCAATTAAAAGAATCTACATGAATCCTGAGGTCAGGAGAATTAACAGTAAAATATTTATTAACAGAATTTTGAAGATGCTGGTTTTTTAAATCCCAAGGTGGTCACTTTTATTTTTCATTCAACATTTAATATTTTAAATTGTAAACGTAGATAACATTGTTCCCCTGCTATTGGTACTTGGAAGTACATTTGCCCAGTTTAGAGATAACTATTGTTCATCAAAAACAATATTTTTATAGATTCAGAATTTTATAGAATTTGTAAACCACCCCAATCAGACTACTTCTAGGCTATATATAAAGTGAGCAAAGATGTTAAAGATGATTTAAAAACAAATAATAATCAATAATAATATACGGATGCCTCTGATCACTTAGGGTTTGAAAATCCCCTGAAAGAAGCTGAGCAAAGGGAAGGCAACATATTTCACCTAAGATAGTGGCCATCTCTCTCTCTCTCAACCACACACACACACACACATGATGATGAATTTTTGACCTAAACCTCATTTCAAAGTTTCCCTCCTAGAATTTTCAGTGAAATCTAACTGTCCAGTTTATATCACAATCATGTCTCCTTTCCTCATCTCCCTAAGCTAGCTCAAATATTCTCCCATATGAGAAGTATTTATGCCCTAGATCAGTGATTTTCAACCTTTTTTGAGCCGCGGCACACTTTTTACATTTACAAAACCATGGGGCACATTGAGGGCGGCGGGGGGGGCGGCTAAAAAAATATTGGACAAAAAAATTCTCTCTCTTCCTCCCTTTCGCTCTATTTCTCTCTCCCTCTTTCTCTCCCTCCCTCTTTTTTCTCTCTTCCTTCTTTCCTCTTTTTTGCTCTCTTTCTCTCTCCCTCCCTCTCTCTCTCTTGCTTTCTTTCTTTCTCTCTCTTGTTCTCTCTCTTGCTTTCTTTCTCTCTTGTTCTCTTTCTCTCTTTCTTTCTCTCTCTTGCTTGCTTTCTCTCTTGTTTGCTTTCTCTTTCTCTCTCTTGTTTGCTTTCTCTCTTGTTTGCTTTCTCTCTTGTTTGCTTTCTCTTTCTCTCTCTCTCTTTCTTTCTCTCTCTCTCTTGTTTGCTTTCTCTGAGCTTCGCGGCACACCTGACCATGTCTCGCGGCACACTAGTGTGCCCCGGCACACTGGTTGAAAAACACTGCCCTAGATAATTTTAGTTTTTCTTCTGTATTTTTTCCAATGTATTGTATCATGTTTCAAATGTGAAAACCAAAACAATACACAGTATTCCAAGTATGGCAACCAGAACTGTAGAGAGTATACAAGATGCAGACCTATGGTACAGCCATTCCAATCGGCTGAAAATTTTATTTACAATCTCATTCATAGACTTTGCCCTTTGCTCTGTTGCCACCCACTGAGTTACCATCTTTAACTGAGCTCTCCAATATGACCTCCAGAATGTTTCCTTGGTTATTTATTGAAAGTTCAAACCTCATTAGCGTATATGTGAAGTCAGTTTAGTTAGTCCCATTCTGCACTACTTAGCAGGTATCTTTATTTTTATTTTTAATAGCGGAATACAAAAACCTAAATGTGTTAAATTTGTATTTATCCGACAAAGAAATAAAGGAAGACTTATCAGTAAATATAAATTTAACACAAAAATAGTTTGTCACAAAAGTGCCTGCCTGTGAAGGTTCCTATATTTTGCTGGTTCTGGGACTGCCTCTTTGCCTTGACCTGTCAAACAATGTCTCTTCAAAATGGAGAAGGCCATGCTGTGTCTTTAGCCTCCAAGCTGAATGTTCAGAGGTCAAGGTTTCCCAGCTGTTAATGTCCATTCCCAAGGCCTTTAAATCACTCTTACAGATATCCTTATATCGCAGCTGTGGTCTCCCTCTGGGGTGCTTTCCCTGCACTAGTTCATCATACAGGAGATCTTTCGGAATCCGCCCATCATCCATTCTCACAATATTCCCAAGCTAGTGAAGACGTCGCTTTTTCAATAGTATATACATCCAGCACGTTCCAAGACTGCACTGGGTGAGATCATCCAAGGGCATGGGGTGAGGTATCATCAATACGCCGATGATATCCAGTTATACATCTCCACCCCATGTCCATTCAACAAAGCAGTGGAAGTGATTTGCCGGTGCCTGGAGGCTGTGGGGGCCTGGATGGGTGTCAACAAACTCAAACTCAACCCAGACAAGACGGAGTGGCTGTGGGTCTTGCCTCCCAAGGACAATTCCATCTGTCCGTCCATTACCCTGGGGGGGGAACTACTGACCCCCTCAGAGAGGGTTTGAAACTTGGGTGTCCTCCTCGATCCACAGCTGACATTGGAACATCATCTTTCGGCTGTGGCGAGGAGGGCGTTTGCCCAGGTTCGCCTGGTGCACCAGTTGCGGCACTATTTGGACAGGGAGTCATTGCTCACAGTCACTCATGCCCTCTACGGAGAGAGGCGGCATACAAATCTAATAAATAAATAAGTAAAATCACCTCGAGGTTCGATTACTGCAATGCTCTCTACATGGGGCTACCTTTGAAAAGTGTTCGGAAACTTCAGATCATGCAGAACGCAGCTGCGAGAGCCATCGTGGGGCTTCCAAGATTCTCCCACGTTCCTTCAACACTCCGTGGCTTTGCATTGGCTGCCAATCAGTTTCTGGTCACAATTCAAAGTGTTGGTCATGACCTTTAAAGCCCTACATGGCTTTGGACCAGATTATCTTAGGGACCGCCTGCTACCGCACGAATCCCAGTGACCGATAAGGTCCCACAGAGTTGGCCTTCTCCAGGTCCCGTCGACTAAACAATGTCATTTGGCGGGCCCCAGGGGAAGAGCCTTCTCTGTGGCGGCCCCGGCCCTCTGGAACCAACTCCCCCAGGAGATTAGAACTGCCCCCACCCTCCCTGTCTTTCGTAAACTACTCAAGACTCACTTATACCGCCAGGCATGGGGGAGTTGAGATATTCCTTCCCCCTAGGCCATTACAAGTTATGCATGGTATGTTTGTGTGTATGTTTGGTTTTATAATAAGGATTTTCAGTTGTTTTATGATTGGATCATTACATGCTGTTTCTATCATTGTTGTTAGCCTCCCCGAGTCTACGGAGAGGGGCGGCATACAAATCCAATAAATAAATAAATATTTGGAACTTTGTCATGCCAGGTGATGCCACGGATACTTCAGAGACAGTACATATGGCAGGTATTCAACTTTTTCTCTTGCCATGCGTAAAGGGTCCAAGACTTGCTGCAGTACAAGAGTGTGCTCAGGACATAGGCTCTATAAACCTGGATCTTTGTATGTTCTATCAGCTTCTTCTTATTCTCTTTGTGAGTCTAGAGAATGTGGTGGCCATTTCATTAGTACGTTTATACAAGGGCTATTTATGTCTGGACTAAAACAAACCATACAGTGCGACTTAAGCAGTTCTCTAATTTCTTACCACACAAAAAGTCTGATGTCCAATGTATTAAACATTCTTTGAAGGATCCAATTATCACAAAACAATATCATCTGATAAATGAATTATATTCCCAGGTCATAAGAAGTATGTTTTACATTTTTTCAATCAAATCTGGATCTATTGGTTTTCCAAGATTAGTCCGTCCTCAGTTCAGATTTAATTAATTTAATTTAATTTATTAGACTTGTATGCCGCGCCTATCCGAAGACTCGGAGCGGCTAGATATGTAACTGACACTAAACTTCATTGTTTTTTTTATTCCATATAAAATTGAACCATTGATTTGCTTCAAGCATTTAACAATTTAAGGTTCCCAAAATCAGAAATATCTTTGAAACTGTAAAGCACAAGGACCATATTCTTTAGTCATTTTAGGCTCTGACTGTATATACATCTATGTGGATGCTATAGTTAAATCATATTGAGAATGCAATCTCTCAAACTTAAGCCTTAAAACAAGTCATATAAATAAACTGACATATTCCTCTTAGTTTTGGACTTGGGAGTTCCAATAAAAGATCTTCTCAGCTTGAATTAGCTTATTATCATATGGTCTTGGATCAAAAGTTCATTGGTTATCTTCTAAAAATCACATAATGTTAGCAGCTTTCAAGACTGGAAATTAAGAGCTCCAGTTAGGATTCCTGGATCCTAAAACTTACCAAGATTGCACACGTGTTCTCTAAAGAAGCCCTAAGAGGACAAAGATAAATAAAAGTTCTCATTCCAGAAAAATATAGGTGTTAAAATGAAAACTCAATGATATGGTTAAAAATCTGGTTAAAGCTTGCTTTAACATAAGGCAACTTCAATCTGGCTTGCCACCAAAACAATCTCATCAATTTGTCGATCTATGTAAAGTATCTGATATGAATTATTAATATTAGAATCTCTTGTAAAATATACATTAATCTTGATGTAGTATTCATTTTAATTAATTTTAATTTTACCCCAGAGACAATGAAATTTTTGCCACTGAGTAAATCTCCTGAAATTGCATCTATACATTTAAACATATTTAGTTCAACATACTGATATATTTTTTTAAAAAAATAAGCCAAAGTACTTTATGGACTCTATACAAATTGTAAATGTTAATTTCTTACAAGTCTATAGATCTTAAAGAAAGTATATCAGACTTTTTCCGATTGACTCTGCAATCAGAATATAAACCATATCACTTTACACATATTTAAACTGGGTTCCAGTTGCCATTTGGTTGACTATTGGCAATTTAAGGAGATCTTTCAATCACTTTGTTTTCATCTTCCTAAACAAGATTCTGCACTAGTTGTTCATTTATCAAATGTAGACTGTTTACTATGTAAGAATGAAAAGGAAAAAAAACCCCTGGAAATATGCAGCAACTTCATGCTAATGTTAGAGGTCACGAAAAATAATTTTGCTTCATTGAAGCAATTTAATATTAAGTAACATTTAACAAAAAGAAGCTACTCCTGTTCAGATTTCTGGATTCATCCCCCATTCCTATGGCTCTTTGAAAGCTGAAAGTGGAGACAATCAAGCACAATTCCAACTCTACATTGGTTCTAAAAGTGGCTATGCACTGGTACCTCTACTTATGAACTTAATTCATTCCATGACTAGGTTATTAAGTAGAAAAGTTTGTAAGTAGAAGCAAATTTTCCCATAGGAATCAATGTAAAAGCGAATAATGCGTACAAATCCAAAACTTTTAAGGCTTAAAAAAATGCGGTGAGCGAGGAATCAGCAGGTGAAAGGGGAGTTCCCCCATCTCGCTGCCAAAATGTGTCCGTGGGAGCCCCGGCCATCCATTGCCCGCCGCCCCCTCCTGACAGGAGCCCGCGGGGTGCCAAAGCCGGGTGTGGGGAAGGGCAGAACTTTCGGCTCCTGGTCAGGCAGGAGAGACTGGAGCCGCTGCCTTCCTGCCCAACCGCCTTGCCCATCTCCTGCCCCCCTCGGCCAATGCCGTCCATTGTGCCTGCTCCAAGAATCACGCTGAGGCCACCCGGGAGCCGCTGCTGCTAGGACGGGTTGGTGGGGTGGGGGCTCACCTGTCAGCGGTGATGGTGGTCATGGAGTAGGTGCTGGTGAAGACGGAGGCTGTGCGCACCACCCAGTCCCCATCCCTGACAAAGGGGAAGAGAGGCTGGGTGGAACAAAAAACAGCTTTGGCATCCTTCCACCCACTGCCTTCCCTTCCCAAAAGAGTTCCAAATCTTTTGATTGTTTACCTTTGTTCAAAAAACCCCTTTGGAGTCTGCAATGCAAAAGGATTTTTTTCCCCACCCAGCCTCTCTTCCCCTTTGACAGGGGACTTTATCTCGAAGCTCCTCGGATGAGCCATTCTCCCTCTCCTCCGACACCTTCGCGCTTTGCCGTGACGGTAGCAGAAGGGATGGGGGGGGGGGTGGAGACCTCACAGGGCAAAGCCTGGCTCCAGTTCCCATGCGATCATCAGAGCCTGCAAACTTAAAAGTGCTTGTTTGGCTGCTGCTCGCATCAGCAGCAGGTGAGAGAGAAGCGAGGGTTCCTAAGTGGAAAATGGTTCCCGAGAAGAGGCAAAAAAATCTTGAACACCCAGTTCGTATCTTGAAAAGTTCATCAGTAGAGGCGTTCGTAAGTAGAGGTACTCCCTACCCCTAAACAACAAGCATGCAAGGAAGCAGGATTCACAGGGTTTTATTATTTAAAAATTTATCTTAAAAACTCATCCCTCATTTATTCCTTAAGGGGGGATCTCAGGATTTCATTTCTTTCCCATATTGAAGGATCAATGGCTTTTATCAGATCTGTTCTGTGTTGTATTTTAAAACATACTGGTCTTGAAGCAAGGGGTTTGTGATTGGGTTCTTCCCGAGTTCTTGGCTCTTATTTGATCAGCAGGTGGAAGTTGTAGTCAAGAGGAATGTTGTCCAGCCCTTTTTGGAGCAGAATGCTGGTGACAAAAGCTCAAACCTTCTACGATGCTCTACTTGGGGCTGTTTTGAAAAACGCCTGCCAGCCTATTTGTTGGTGGGGTAAGGTTGTTGTACTAAAGTAACACTGCTTTTGTGGATGCTACATTGACTGCTGATGGGTTTCTAAGTGCAATTAAAAATATTAATATTGGCTTATAAAGACCAATATAGTATGACTCTCCGTTACTTTGGTGGATGTCTTCACTAGAATCAGTCCATGATCACATTCTTTCCAAAATGGGATATTTTGGATTCCTGATCCTCATAAGTTCAAGAATACAGTTCTAGAGAAAGCTCTCCTCAGCTGCAGACCCACTGTCATGGAACAACCTATACGCCCAAAGATTATTTTAATTTTTATTTTTTTTTAGAAAAGTGGTTAAAAAGATTTTGTTTTGCCAGGCATTTGTGTGATGCTTTTGTGATCTCATGCTGTCTTCCGATCTGTTTTTGTTCATACGAATGTTGTTAAAGTAAATGGTTTTCATTTATTTTATTTTGTCTGTCTTACATGTTGTAAACCACTCAGAGCCTTGAGATGGAGACACCATACAAATATATGTAACATATACATATCTGTATTGTATATGTAACATATACATATATACAGTGATACCTCGTCTTACAAACGCCTCGTCATACAAACTTTTCGAGATACAAACCCGGGGTTTAAGATTTTTTTGCCTCTTCTTACAAACTATTTTCACCTTACAAACCCACCGCAGCCGCTGGGATGCCCCGCCTCGGAACTTCCGTTGCCAGCGAAGCACCCGTTTTTGCACTGCTGGGATTCCCACGAGGCTCCCCTCCATGGGAAACCCCACCTCCTGACTTCCATGTTTTTGTGATGCTGCAGGGGAATCCCAGCAGTGCAAAAATGGGCGCTTCGCTGGCAATGGAAGTCCGGAGGTGGGGTTTCCCATGGAGGGGAGCCTCAGGGGAATCCCAGCATCGCAAAAACGTGCGCTTCGGCTGGCAAAAGGGGTGAATTTTGGGCTTGCACGCATTAATCGCTTTTCCATTGATTCCTATTGGAAACATTGTTTCGTCTTACAAACTTTTCACCTTAAGAACCTCGTTCCAGAACCAATTAAGTTTGTAAGACAAGGTATCACTGTATCTGTATTTAGGCTGTATGTATTCCTCAGAGGTGCTGGACACCTATCTGCCCATGCTTTGTTATCTCTCTGATGGATTCCACATCCTTCTTATCTTATCTATCTGGGAGTAAAACAATTTCAAACCTGGGACAGCCTTACAAGGTCCGTGAAGGAACAGCTAGAAGCTCGCCTGTCTTTTTTTTAAATGATAGTTTGTTCCAGAGCCATTTGTGCAGAAGGCATGCTGGTTTGTCTCCTTTCAATGTCCTTTTTTCATGGGGAACCAAAGAAGCATTTCTTTCGATTCTTAAGCACATCAAGATGCATATTCTTTTCATAAAAACCACTGGCCCTCTTGAAGCTCTAGAGAAGCACCACTGTTTTCCAAAACGTCTAATGGAGACTGTACAACAGAAACGTCAACACGGTCATCATTCTTGTCGGATTTGACTTGTCTCTTTCTTAATTGAATTTGTCTCCTCTGTTCTGGAATTCCTGTCTGCAGGATTAGAAATCTTGAAGCTCGGAAGGAAAAGAAGAAACAATTGCTTGTGTTTTAAGGAAAAAAATCCACTTTATTCTGTTTCTGAATATGGTTTCTGGTGGCAAAAATAAATTCTACTACATTGTTAATGAAGATACACATGAGTTACTTGGTCTTGTGGTTACTCTGTGTCTTGCTATAGTTTGGAAACTTATTTCTCAACCCTGGTCATTTTCGGGTATGTGGGCTTCCAGTCCCAGAATTTCCCAACAAGGCTGGCTGGGGAATTCTGAAAGTGGAAGTCCACATATGTGAAAATGGCCAGGGTTAAGTTTAGGTTGAGCAACACTGTATTATAGGCATATGATAGAGCCGGGGTGGCACAGCAGGTAGAGTGCTGTACTGCAGGCCACTGAAGCTGACTGTAGATCTGCAGGTCAGCGGTTCAAATCTCATCATCGGCTCAAGGTTGACTCAGCCTTCCATCCTTCTGAGGTGTGTAAAATGAGGACCCGGATTGTGGGGGCAATATGCTGGCTCTGTTGAAAAGTGCTATTGCTAACATGTTGTAAGCTGCCCTGAGTCTAAGGAGAAGGGCGGCATAAAAATTGAATGAATGAATGAATGAATGAATGAATGAATGAATAAATAAATAAATAGTTAGAACTTGCAATGTATTTTTTCCATCAAAATAAAGAGTTATGCATTTTGCAAATGAAGGCAAATAAATGTTATGATTATGCATTTTTACAAATGTATTTTTTCAACAAAATAAATTATTCATTTGTCACTAAAATAAATCATGGTTTGGGTGCATTTAAAGAACACGAAGTAGAGGAATCACATAAGAGATACTGCTAAATTGTTCCATATGTTAATAAGTCTGCAGAGACGGGCAGCATACAAATCCAATAAATAAAATAAATAAATAAAATAAAGTGAAAATTATGTGTATTTTGACATATTGCCTTTCATTGCATTATAATAGTTGTGTCTAGAAGAATATGACATGTGTACTCTATGTGTGTCTTGAAGTTTGATGTACATGAAATTAATGTAGAAATTGAAGGATTAGCAATGCAGGCCTTCAGCAAGGGAAATAAAATTATATATATTTTATAGACAGCTGTACAATTTTAAATCTCAGCTACAGTGCATCCTATCAGCTTCTTCCAAGAATGTAAAGCTGCAAGATTGAATAGAAGATGGTGACTGTGGAAATGAGAAAGAGCGTTCGATCAACCCCAACAGTCCTAGAAACACAGATATCCTCAAAGCTGAACAATTTGTATTGCAAGCAATTAAGTGCTTAGATCAGAAAATGGCACATTTGTATCAGAGGTTGGTGTAATGATAACTTCTGAAACCTTCAAAAACATTAAATTTATTAAAAATGAACGATTTATTGCACTTCCTCGTGAAAAACCTCTGGAAAGCATATCATCACCCATTTGAAGAAAAGGCTGATGGATTGCAATCACCTAAAAACAGGTAGCCAACTGCCAGAAGCAAACAAAATATGTTTTCTCAAATATTTGAACCCGGAGTACTGGAACATTGCAGATGTAGTAGTTCCATGGGCAGAAGCAGAGAAAGGACTGCATGAATTTGGCAAAATATTTAATTACAAAATTGATTTAATGACTACAGAGATTTCTTGGAAAACGTACAAAAAAAATCCAAAGAACTATGGCCATGGTTGGTCACCACATGTAACTTTGAGCCAAAACTTTCACCCTAAACATCCCTCCCCGGTGCCCCTCATGCAATGCCCTTAGAATCTCCCCTCATAGCGATGGAGGAACAATGATGACTGGGTAAGCGCTCTGTTGTAGTGGCTTGCTTCATGGCAGCTGAATCTAACTCAAGGATATCCTTCCAGGAGCATCGTAATGATTAATTTTTTATTGTTCTGAGTGCTTGCCTGGCCTACTTGGATTTGATTTGCCTTGGGGAGGTCGATGGTAATTGGCAATATGACCTCCAAGCCACCCCCATCCGGTCACATGGTCGCAAGCCACTCCCACCCAGCCACATGACCATCAAGCCACACCCACAAAATAAGCCATGCCCAAGAAGGGTAGTAAAAAATGTGGGAACCCTACCCTGGATTACATGCTTAAGTATCTTTTGATGATAATTCAACTTCCCCATTTTGATGTACTTTTAGATTCCTTTTAGATTTTAACACTATTAAAATTGTAATCTATCTGCAAAAGCCTTACCACTATCTTGGCAGAATGTGCCTTTATTATAACTTAGACTTCTATAATCTTCTGTATATAAACCATTGACTTCATTTTGTTGTAAAATCTAATGTATGCATTGAACAGGGCCAATAATAAGGATCACACAATATCATTATTATAATAATAATTTTCCTAATTATTAGTCAACATTGGAATGCAAACTGAGGTAGTAGTAATAAATGAGAAAGGCCATAATGACTTGAGAATGTAAAAGGACACTTTTTGTTATCTGAGTCTCATCAGGTTTTAAGGATTGTTCCTGCTGTCTGACTCATCTTTATTAGGGCCATTTTTGGCAGAAATGCATAAAATAAAATGAATTAGGGTCTGGAGTTTCCTCTCAAGATAGGATTTACTGGATAGCATGCTGGAGAGCATTAGTAACTAGGCTTAAATTTTAATACTTCAATCCTGTAAAAAACATAATTTATAAAAATGTCATATAAATGATCAAGAACAAAGGCTGCTTCAACTAAGGTGCAATCACTTATTTGGTCTGACACAATTACTTTGCTAGAGAGAAATTTTAGAAGTCATTCTCTCCAGGAACAACTGCAAAAGTCAATCTCTCTAGTGGAAACTACAAAAGTAATTTAGGTCTCAGAATGTAATCATCACAGCTGAATTTGGCCAGAAGAACATCAGGGTTAATAACCTCACTCTTGCGATAAGCACCAAGGGATCCTTAATGACCAGTATAAATTGAACTCCTTTCTTACTCTTTATTAACATACTATGTGGCTGATTCAAACCTACAAAAGCAAGAAATTAAGAAATGAAACTGCTAAACTCACCCTATAGTGCGTATATGTTGAAGTACCAGGACCTCCTACTGTTGTGAAAGAATCTTTTAAGATTCCATAATTGCATGTTGGAAAATGAAGTTAAAAGTAATTTTGGGAGGTATTCTTGTAAGTTGTATTTTAAAGAATGACTTTTCTTATTTATTTTTTTTGCTTTACTAATTTAAAAACGTATAGAATATTTTAAGAATGGGACAATTTGTAACCTTTATGTTCTAACTGTATTTATTTATTTAGCATATGGCACATGTCTTATATCTCAACTGACCAGTGGTTCCAAATTAGGTAAAAAAGAGAAGAAAATATAACGCCATAGAAATTTTAGTTTGATTGTTTGACATTATGGTTTCCCATGAAAATTTGGGAAACACTGCTCTCATGTATGGATCAAAATAAAAAACTTATCTCTTAATTATGAAAGTTGAAAAGCAGCTGTTCAGCATCCACTTTAAAGTTGTGAGACATCTGTCTTTAAATGACAGACTATAGAGGAAAATCTTTGTCATAATACACAATACAAACACACACAATTTAAGTTGTTTTTACTAGAATGCTGCTATGTAGTATAGTTTATAATAAAATTAGAGTTCAGTCATTCATAGATATTAACTTTAAGTAATATAGAACTATTAAGCAATCCATTAAAACATTTGAATTTCTTGATTTGACATTAAAGGACTAATTAATAGCAGCTAGAAACTGGAGAAAACATGAATTTGTAAATTCTCTTGACCAAGGAAAACTAAACGGGGAAAAATATCAACCACGATCCCTGAATATGATACCTCCAGGTACAGTTTTGTTCCCCAAAAGCTTAATTCCATATTTCATTTAATATTTTAAAATTAAATAAGGGGAAGAATAACATTTTGCAAAATAAAGCATTGTCTTCAAAGTATAATCATTATTCCAGCTCACAGCACTGTTTTAAAATAAACATAGTGGGGGGTTGCATTTGAAAGTGTGCCCATATGATAAATGGGTAACTGCTTTGTGAAACTGTTCATAGCATGTTTTAAAATTCCAAATATGTTCTCCCGAATTGGGAATTGCTGAATTAGGCTGTTAAACAGGGTTTAGCAGAAAGTTATAAAGGCAGAAAGTTTTCAAAAAAATAAACTAAATGAAAATAGCAGAGTCATATGTATCAAACACATCCTCTCTAGTAATCACGGTGGGGGGGGGAGTCTTTTGAAAAGAAAAATAATTTCTTTTTGAAAACTGAAATTGTAGTGAGCAAGATACACATTGCAAACAAAATTTGCAAAAAAATTCTCAAAGTTGGAGAAATACAAGCACACTATACTTTGTTTTAATGTACTTACTAACAAAAATAAAGAAATCACTTCCCTCAGAAATATTTTTCCCCAGAGATTTTTCACTGACCCACAAATGTGATATACAAATGCAACAACTATACTGTAAGCTATTTAGTTTGGTGGATAGAATGATAACTTTTTCAGTTTGTAGGTTTTTCAGTTTGGTGGGTGGAATATTCTTCCACCCACCAAACTGGATCAAATGACAGGGTTTTTTATTTTATTTTATTTTTTTTTAAAGTTGTTTTAAAAACTTAAAAAAAGAACAGTTCAGCTTTAATCCTTGAAACTGTAAATAATTCCCCTCATCATAAAGAACTCACATGATGAATAACGACCGTATAAACATATTATCTTTGGAATCCCAAATGCAACTTCAATATGTCATGGGTTAATATACTGTGTTTCACCATGTATTTGTAAAAGGACTAAGGCTTCATCCAAATAATTTTTTGTGAATAATAATCAAATATCTGTTTGATTATAGTTAAGAATCTTTCTCTCACAAACACCAAAATAATTAAAAAGTTAAAAGAAAATTATCCATAGAGAAGCAGCTGAAAAACCAGCTGTCTTTATGAGGTTGCTTTCTACTAGGCAACTTGTATTTTTTAAAAAAGCGTAATTTCACAAACCAAATTTAGCAATTATGCTTTGTCCAAGTAACTAGGTAACTAATATATTTCTGAAGGATACATTCCAGTTACATGCTTAATTTAGTATTTCCATAATTAGTACATTTAGTATGTTCTCAAATGATTCAGTTCAATGTCCACAATTAACAACTATTCCAGTTTTAAAAAAGCAGGCACTACTTTGTATGATTGAAATTCCAGATTAGAATAAGAATGTGATATAGTTAGTAGAAATAAAAACAAAAAGAATCATGCGTTTGAAAAAGTATGTTCCAGGAGGATATTTAAATGACCCATTATCAAAAATTAATGACAGAAATAATTTCAATTAGTATTATTATTATATTATAGTATAATATTATTACTTTGGAGAGAGGTGGCATACAAGTCTAATAAATTTCACTTTGTTGTTAGCCGCCCCGAGTCTGCGGAGAGGGGCGGCATACAAATCTAAATAATAAATAAATAAATAAATAATAATAATAATAATAATTATTATTATTATATCAATACAACACAGCAAACGAGATCACTATGCTGGATTTCGTATTTCATCACCAGTCAGGCGCTTCCCAAGCACCTAGGACTGCATGATGTAGCGGCAAATTATGTTTGCCGATCCCAGTAAAGCGGCCTTTTGCAATTGACAGATGGAGATTTTGTTAATTCCAATGATTTTCAAATGTCCACTGAGATCCTTTGGTACTGCGCCCAGCGTGCCAAGTACCACTGGGACCACTTTCACGGGCTTATGCCAGAGTCATTGCAGCTCGATTTGGCATAAGCCCGTGAAAGTGGTTCCAGTGGTACTTGGCACACTGGGCGCAGTACCAAAGGATCTCAGCGGACATTTGAAAATAATAATAATAATAATAATAATAATAATAATAATAATAATAATTATTATTATTATTATTATTATTACTATTATTATTATATCAATACAACACAGCAAACGAGATCACTATGCTGGATTTCGTATTTCATCACCAGTCGGGCGCTTCCCAAGAACCTAGGACTGCGTGATGTAGCGGCGAATTATGCTTGCCGATCCCAGTAAAGCGGCCTTTTGCAATTGACAGATGGAGATTTTGTCAATTCCGATGGTTTTCAAATGTCTGCTGAGATCCTTTGGCACTGCACCCAGCGTAAGTCAGTGAAAGTGGTCTCAGTGGTTATTATTATTATTATTATTATTATTATTATTATTATTATTATTATTATTAAATTGACTGAGTTTCTCTCCCTTTTAAATTGGAGTCCATTTTTTGTTTTTGTTTTACAGTATAACTCCCAAACGAGATTTTGAGACAGGAAGTTACGACATAAATACTGGTAGCATGGAATGAAAAAATGTACAGAAGGATGAACGTGCCAAATGCCAATACCAAATTCCACTTACACTTCTCAAGCTGTCCCACAGCATATTACTCTTTTGATTTAAACAGCAACAACAACAAGAACCCTTTCTTACTATAAACTATTGCAAAGCAAAAGGAGCACAAAAGCCAGGTTAAGCAAAAATAATTTTATCTCCAACTAAGAAATATATCAAAACTTTTAAAATCAAAGCATGTTGTCCTTGAACAAATTAAGGAGGTACTGTTAAGAAAAGCTTTGTTTACACAAATCTAGTGGAAGGAAGCATTATTCGCAGAGCTCTTTAAAAAAAGGTTGAAAACAAAGCTAGGCTGCTTCTGGCCGAGAATCTTGAGAGCAGAGTAATTTACAATGCATGTTTTCCCCTCTCCCTTTGCAGGAAGCAAGGCTGTCATTGCGCAGCTGTGCTTCAGGCGTCACCATTCCCTCTGTCTCCCATCTTGCTAATTAAAAGGTTGATCACAGAACAATGCTCTTCTCATTAATTTCAGTGTTCCGATTGGGCAAGATCCCCGATTGCTCCGCCTGATCTTTTCCATGCGGTTGAAGTTAATGTGACAGGAGTCCGAAGATAGATTACCTGCTGCCATATTGCCTTTCGCCTCCAATCAGGAGCTATCTGTGTAAACTGATTGTTCTAATTTGCTCTCATTATTTTTACAATATCAGGAGAAAATAACGCACACAGCTCACTGTCAAAGCCATGAAAATCAGTCATTAGTTAAACCAAGGTACTGAGTGGCTTTATTAAGACACTGCGGCTTATTGATGTGCGGTTTCACCAAGCTAAAATAGCGCCTTTCCCCAAACAGGAATAGAGTGTCTTTAGTTGAAAGAAAATATTTATTACGCTAATTCAAGGAGCAGTAGAAAAATTGCTGCTCTGACATAGTTAATTGGCATTGTGATATGTACAGCTGGCTAGGAACAATGAAAATGTTTCAGTTCAGTCTGCATCTAGATGTCAATCTGTACTAAACCTAAGGGCTGTAAGCCTTTTTGTTTAAAGATCCACTCAACTGTTCCTTTAAATTGAATAACCAACGGCAAAAAAAAACAAAGCAACCCCCCCCCCCCCCACAAAACTGATATACCTTGGTACCTAACGAAGCAGCATCTGAGCACCAGAGAAAACATAAGAAATATTAATAATTGTCTGATGTTTTCTCAAAGTGCTCCCAAGGTCCGGTATTTGGTCTGAATATCCAAAGGATTTCTGATTTAAGAAGGGAGAAACCTGGACCTTCTTTCAAAGTAGGTACCATGCTATCCAAGTCAAAAGGATCCTCAGAAGTTAGAGCAAAAAATATTTTTTCCCCCTCGTCCTGATATCATTTTCTCTTGTGCTCTGAAAATCCTTTTGAAACCAGGGTTTGGTTGATGTATTTCCATAGCCAGCAGATGCTCAAGCAAAGCAAAACATTTTACATGCCAAGCCCTTATTGTAACAGACCAAACAGGACATAGCAGACAAATAGTACACAAATAAGTAAATTCAATTAGCTATGCAGAAGCCTGGGAAGAACAGTAGGGATGCACAATATTGAGCTAAAAAGTGAAATCTAGTGAGAAAATGGAACATTAACAGTTCCATTGATGGATCTCTGCATAGTTAAGACAATTAAAGAAAAGAATTTGGGGATTCATGTCCTTTGTCCATCTTGGCTTGTTGGCTTACTTATGAAGAACTCTTATTATATTTTAGATGCCTTAAGAAGAATAGAGCAAACTGTCTTGTCAGCCATTACTCCCCTAATTTTAAAAGAAACAAAGTGCTCCATCTTTTTGCTGTTGCTTTTTAAATAATTTTAAAAGTGATTTGACTTATTTGCCATTCTGGACAAATAAAGGACTGTTAGGATTCTCTAAACCGCATGGCCCTTCTCTCTACATTAGAGAACCTTAGCCAGATTTTGCTCTTCAGAATTCTTGCATGGAAGATGGTGCACGGTGCCACAGTCAGAGAAACGTGCTGATGGCACAAATTACAAGCCCCCAGCCGAATGCTCCAGCCCCCACCATTCGGGCAGATTTATGTGGGCTCTTGCCGACGTTATTACAAGTCAGAGTTTATTGGGAAATTGTTACATTATGCGGAGTGTCTAACAAATTGCTTATGCTGCTATAAT
The DNA here is from genome assembly GCF_031021105.1 of Erythrolamprus reginae. Lineage (NCBI taxonomy): Eukaryota > Metazoa > Chordata > Lepidosauria > Squamata > Dipsadidae > Erythrolamprus > Erythrolamprus reginae. Next base: position 65,714,594 of record NC_091954.1, on the reverse strand, counting down.
TGGATTACAACAGCCGCTTGCTCCCACCGGTAAGATTAGGCAAGTAGGACTCCTGCCGATCTCTGAGCGTTAGCAGTAATTTTATTTGCCTTGCCTCTCTCTTTCCTAACAACATGCCTCTCTCCCTGCCAGCTGTCTGCTGAAAAGGCACAGGCTTGTTCCTTGGCCCTAACAATGCAATTACAGCCCTGCAGATCGCACTGTTTGTGCATTAACTACAGAGCCAAAACGAGGCGAATTGATCGTTTGACTTTTGGAGTGGTCACGTGATCCCCTGCGTGTGTATGTGTGAGATCTGGCATGCATCAGCAGGCAATGCTGCAGTACATGCCTGATGGAGAACTGGCTCCCCATTATTACTCCTCCTGGGGACAAAGACACAAGAGCTTTTCCGGGCTGACCCAAATGAATGCAAATTAATTTTTTAGTGTAGCCAAAAATGGTTGAGCAAAAGCAGAAAAGTGTTTCAGTTATAAAATTCTTCTTTTTTTTTTGCCTTATTATTTAGGTCAGGTATTGTTGTGGTCTCTGGCTCTTCTCTAAAAAGGTTGCTCCTAGTTTTAATATGATATTTATTATAGCTAGAGGTATAACAAGCAGGAAGAGGGAGATTATGATCCCGCTATATAGAGCGCTGGTGAGACCACATTTGGAATATTGTGTTCAGTTCTGGAGACCTCACCTACAAAAAGATATTGACAAAATTGAATGGGTCCAAAGACGGGCTACAAGAATGGTGGAAGGTCTTAAACATAAAACGTATCAGGAAAGACTTAATGAACTCAATCTGTATAGTCTGGAGGACAGAAAGAAAAGGGGGGACATGATCGAAACATTTAAATATGTTAAAGGGTTAACTAAGGTCCAGGAGGGAAGTGTTTTTAATAGGAAAGTGAACGCAAGAACAATGGGACACAATCTGAAGTTAGTTGGGGGAAAGATCAAAAGCAACATGAGAAAATATTATTTTACTGAAAGAGTAGTAGATCCTTGGAACAAACTTCAAGCAGACGTGGTAGATAAATCCACAGTAACTAAATTTAAACATGTCTGGGATAAACATATATCCCTTCTAAGATAAAATACAGAAAATAGTATAAGGGCAGACTAGATGGACCATGAGGTCTTTTTCTGCCTTCAGACTTCTATGTTTCTATTATATCCAAGAAGATAATATTCATCACATTTCAATGAAGTGCACCATTATTCCTCCCATTTCACAGATAGAAAAAACTGAAAGAAACTTCTAACAACACATCTGCTACTATTTAGAGATTACATTGCTCAAGCGAAATTTAAATCCAGATTGTAGAATCAATGGTCTTAACACAAGAAGAACCTGCTACTACTAGAACATGCATAAGAATCAGAGTTTTCATTATGTTTATTTCTCAAACATATGTAAGAAACGTACACTCTTATACTTAACACAGAAGAAAATAAATTATACCAGATTATTTCACCAGCAAAGGATGTAGAATTCCCCAAGATTCCTAATCTCTTATATCTAATCATATAAACTGGAATATTGATCAAGCACGTTATTTCTATTCCACATTTGTTAAACATTATTGACTATAATATTTAAATATTATTGACAATACAGTAAGGGTCAGGCTCAGAATTTCAAATGGCTCTATTTATTTATTTATTTATTTATTTATTTATTCGATTTTTATGCCGCCCTTCTCCTTAGACTCAGGGCAACTTACAACATGTTAGCAATAGCACTTTTTAACAGAGCTAGGCTATTGCCCCCACAATCCGGGTCCTCATTTTACCCACCTCGGAAGGATGGAAGGCTGAGTCAACTTTGAGCCGGTGATGAGATTTGAACCGCTGACCTTCAGATCTACAGTCAGCTTCAGTGGCCTGCAGTACAGCACTCTACCTGCTGCGCCACCCCGGCTCTATCTAAGAAGTGACTTGCTAGAGGCACCATAATTTGTGGCAATAAAAAGATATGATTTAATTCATAATGAATCCAACATACAAAAAGCAGCTTCCAAAACAGAAATAAAGGCATATGGTCTGTGGTATGGGTATAACAGAGACTAAATATGCCTGTTAAAATGTAGTTTAACACTCAAAAAGAAACTCTGAACAGCTGAAATATCTTATAAATAGCTCAGACCCAGAGGAAGTGCAAACGTCTGCATTGTGAATTGTAGATCTTAATTACAGACAATGGCTGGTGCAGCAAGTACTAAGGAAAAAAAACACAGTGAAACAGTTGCACTGTTCATAGCTGGCAATAACTCTTCAGGAAAATATTTACTATCAATCAGTTATGAGAAAAGGGACTCCACGCTCATAAAACAGCACGTTGCTTCTCACACCAGCACTATTTTGATTCAGCATAATCTGAATTTAAACAGCTTGTTTCCTGTGGATATAATTTTGGAAATAAATAAAATATGTCGTCTATCAAAATCTGGAAAAATGTGACTTGGGTAAAGGGTACAAGAATGTTAACATTTTTTTGCTTCAACCCATTTTCAAATAATTTTGACAAATGCTGGGAAGAGTGACTAAGAAAGTGAAAAATATTGCTAATTAGCAGAGAATAATCTTGAGATGTTAACCTCACATCGAATATGTTCAATATATTAATTATGTCGTGATTGTAGATTAATTTCAGCAAATTTCATACTACTTTGGATTTATTTTCAGTTAATAAATGTGCATTTTCACTCTTAAAATATTTATTTATATTCCTTTCGAAGAGGAAAGATGTATAGCAGGTATCAGGAAAGACTTAATGAACTCAATCTGTATAGTCTGGAGGACAGAAGGAAAAGGGGGGACATGATCGAAACATTTAAATATGTTAAAGGGTTAAATAAGGTTCAGGAGGGAAGTGTTTTTAATAGGAAAGTGAACACAAGAACAAGGGGACACAATCTGAAGTTAGTTGGGGGAATGATCAAAGGCAACATGAGAAAATATTATTTTACTGAAAGAGTAGATGATCCTTGGAACAAACTTCCAGCAGACGTGGCAGATAAATCCACAGTAACTGAATTTAAACATGCCTGGGATAAACATATATCCATTGTAAGATAAAATACAGGAAATAGTATAAGGGCAGACTAGATGGACCATGAGGTCTTTTTCTGCCGTCAGTCTTCTATGTTTCTATGTTTCTATAAGAAACATAGATTTTTAATTCCTCTGTTCAAACCCAATTCTGGGCAGAACAGAAATGCACCATTTCGTAGAAGGCAGCATTAGCTATGTGTTCAACCATCATTACAAAGAAAACATTAATGTGGATAAAGTGCAAAGTCTACTAAACTCCGAGAGAGAGAAAAATGAGAAATAGTATTGAATATTAAAAGGTTACAATGCACAAATGGTCTTTCACTATAACTATATTGACATAACGCCTTTTAAGAAATTCCGAATAGGAATAGAGGTGTTCAACCAATCTCAAATGCAAAATAAGGGTCTTGATCAAAGATCACTACAGTACTGCATTTCACAAACTTTAAATTTTCAAATGCTATATAACCTATTCTAAATTATCTTATCACATCTTTCCACAGCTCACATTAGAGAACCATCTTTCAGCTGTGGCGAGGGGGGTGTTTGCCCAGGTTCGCCTGGTGCACCAGTTGCGGCCCTATCTGGATCGGGAGTCACTGCTCAGTCACTCATGCCCTCATCACCTCGAGGCTCGACTACTGTAACGCTCTCTACATGGGTCTACCTTTGAAAAGTGTTCGGAAACTTCAGATCGTGCAGAATGCAGCTGCGAGAGCAATCATGGGCTTCCCTAAATATGCCCATGTCACACCAACACTCCGCAGTCTGCAATGGTTGCTGATCAGCTTCCGGTCACAATTCAAAGTGTTGGTTATGACCTATAAAGCCCTTCACGGCACCGGGCCAGATTATCTCAGGGACCGCCTTCTGCTGCACGAATCCCAGCGACCAGTTAGGTCCCACAGAGTGGGCCTTCTCCGGGTCCTGTCAACTAAACAATGTCGCTTGGCGGGGCCCAGGGGAAGAGCCTTCTCTGTGGTGGCCCCAGCCCTCTGGAACCAACTCCCCCCAGAGATTAGAACAGCCCCCACCCTCCTTGCCTTTCGTAAGCTCCTCAAAACCCACCTCTGCCGTCAGGCATAGGGGAACTAAGATATTCTTTTCCCCCTAGGCTTCTACAATTTATGCATGGTATGTTTGTATGTATGATTGGTTTTATAACAAGGGTTTTGAGCTGTTTTAGTATTGGATTTTTACATTCTGTTTTTATCACTGTTGTTAACTGCCCCGAGTCCACGGAGAGGGGCGGCATACAAATCCAATAAATAAATAAATAAAATAAATCTTTTTATTTTGTAAGCCAATTAACTGCTCACTATAGTGTGTGTAGAGATTCTTATGTGCCGTTACATAGAGTGCATGTAGTTTACCAACACGTCAAAAAAAATCTAGATAGAACAATTATCTCCTGATTTCCTAACCCCTTTGAAACAACAACAAGGAGAATACCACTGAAACAAAGCATAACTTCCTAAATCAAAACAGGTGATTGAATAAACGGGAAGTAAGAGCTTCCATGATTTCAGCCCTAAAGAAATTCAAACCACTATGGAAGGAACTTTATTTCTGCCTCAGGATTCCTGCATTTCCGGGAACTTTCCAGGGAACTCTCCAGGAACTCTTTTTGAATCTCCCAAAGGTGTTTTTTTCAAGAGACAACTGGACTTTCAGAAAGTCCAGTTGCCTCTTGAAAAAAACACCTTTGGGGCAACCATGACTAATGACTGAGAATCTCAATAGGCATCCTTTTTTATTATTCCTCACCTCCAGATGGGAGGGAACAAGACATTAATAAGTGCTTTTAGCACCCTTATACTGCAAAATCTCCTCTATTGCCCCAAATAACATAAAATACCCATATAATACAGGGTGTGTTCCAAAAGTAATGCATGTTGTGCCCTGGAAGGCGTCTTCGGGGACCTCTCGCAAGGTCTTTGTCACGGCTGATTGAATCTCTTCTATGGATGAAAAACAGGTTCCTTTGAGGGCTGGGAACAAAAAGAAGTCTGCTGGAGCGACATCAGGTTTATGGGGGGGGGGCAGCGTTGGCACCTGGTGTTTGGCCAGGAACTCGCAGACTCGTAGCATGTTGTGGCAAGGCACGTTTTTCATCCATAGAAGAGATCCATGTGAGCAACAAGCCCACCTGAACCCAAGGGTCTAACTTCACAAAGAGGGACTCACAACCCGCAATCTCAGGAGCAGTGAGTCTGTGTACGCCAGCGGTCCCCAAACTACGGCCCAGGGGCCGGATGCGGCCCGCTGAGGCAATTTATCCGGCCCGCAGCAGCCCACGGGTTTTTATCAATAGATATAATAAGCTCCCGAATCTCCTGTCAACTCACCGCGGTCTGCTGCTGAGCGAGGAGGCGGTACAGAGGCAAAGGGCGGGGAGGATAGGAGGGAGATAGAGAGAGAGGGAGAGATACAAAGAGGGAGAGATACAAAGAGGGAGAGAGAAAGAGAATGAGTGAGAGAAAGAAAGAGAAAGAGACAGAGGGACAGAGAAAGAAAGAGAGAGAAAGAGGGAGATAGAGAGGAAGAGAGAAAGGGGGATAGATGGAAAGAGTGAGAGAGAGAGAGAAAAGAGAAAAATGAGAAAATGATGGAGAGAAAACGAGGGAGAGGAAAATGAAACAAATGAGAGAGAAGGAAGAAAAGAGAGAGGGAAGAAAGAAATGGAGAGGAAGGAGGGAGGGAGGGAAGGAGAAATGGAGGGAGTTTGTTGATTTAAGTTTAAATTTACTTGTTAATAAAGAAGTATAAATTACTTTATTACTTAATTATTTAATTACGTCTTTATTTTAAATATTGTATTTGTTCCCATTTTATTTTTTACTTTAAATAAGATTTGTGCAGTGTGCATAAGGATTTGTTCATAGGTTTTTTTTATAGTCCGGCCCTCCAACAGTCTGAGGGACAGTAAACTGACCCCCTGTGTAAAACGTTTGGGGACCCCTGGTGTAGGCTAATAGTCTCCTTGGCTATAATAGCCACTCCTCCCCTCCTTCCCTGGTGTCGTGGCTGATGCCGTACCTGAAACCCAGCTGGGCATATTTCAGAGAGAGGAACTCCTCCATCTGGGCCCAGCCAGGTTTCAGTCACACATAAACTCTATACTGGGAAAGCAATATTGCTGAAGCACATCCAAATGTCCAGGAAGATCCCTCCCTTCAAATCCTCCATCCAATTCAGTTGCTGAACTTTCACAGCCTTCTTAAAACTGACACACAAAGCTAGAGATGATAGGTTTCCCAATTTCGAGGTTTTTTTAAAAAAAGTTAGTTACAGAACCATAACTACTTCTATATCTATCAAAGCTGGATCTTCCATAAGATTAATCTTCTCATAGCAGCATCAGGAACAGGAGGAGGAGGTCTCCCTGACATGAGTGACATCAAGCTGGCCATGCTTCCCACACCACACCCTCACCCCCAAGGTCAAATACAACACTAATGCGGACCTCAATAAAATTGAATTTGAAACCCTGGTCTAGTTCTTTTGGCAGTCAGCAAAATACCGTAAGCTTTAAATCTCTAGCAGCAAGACAAAAGGGTGTAATCTGCAGCAGACCTGTTGGACTTTTACTGACAGAAGAAATCTTCTGTTAATATAGAATGAATAATTTTTTATTCTTGTAGAAACAACTCTATCAACTCCAGCCTGTCTCAGCAATTGGCTGGTAATGGGGCTGTGGCTTCACTGTTAGAACATATGAATAGTAAGTGGAGTGTTTTTACAATGTGGTAACCTAGTTGCACGGATGAGTCCATAGAAGGACAAGATAATGTTCATGGAAATAAGACAGAATAGCTTCTTCTGAACAAAGTGAGGATATAAAAGCATCATTATTTATTATTAGATTATGTTTCCATTTGAACAGGATAATACAAAGAACCTGTCTATGTGTATATTTATATTTTGTAAATTGTGCAGATTTGTGTATTTAGTATTCAAGGATATATGGTAAACAGAACTGGTTTAAAAACAAAAAACATTTTGAGACATATCTAGCAAAACCAATAAATTCATACACACAAAACATGCAGTCAACTATAAAAATCTTAGTGATACAGTGCTAGAAAAGAATATACTGTATCTTTAATTTGACACCAGGGCTTGCTGGTTATTTTTTGTTATCATTGGCTTTTTTTCTTATGGATGGTCCCAAAGATTCTAGGCAGAATAAACAGAGGTATAATTTCTATATGCACATAGGTGCTACAAAAAATATTATCATATTTGCCTCATGTCTCTCTACCAGCTGCTTGTAAGTTCTGGTCAAACCAATGAGCTCTGAACAGAAAAGCCTGCGGCTGAACGAATTGCATATTGTCCACCTTTCTTATTCTCCCAGGGTGAAACTCAAACCAAATTTTTAGAGGGAATTTTCAAGCAGAATGTAATACTATGGTAATTGCAAGAAGGAATCCCCATTTGTAGAAGATGGAATCATTTCTCTAATGCTCAGATAGAGCCTGATCATGTAATTACCAACTGTAGATAAGTGAAACTATAGATAATGAGGCTCCTGGTAACAAGGACTACCTTTTCCAGTTAGGTTTAAGAGATCTTGGCTAGGAAGTTTATACAGATTTAACATGCTCATGTGGAAGATATACATTACAAAAATAAATTCTACTTACCTGTTTTTTGCATTATAAGACATACCCTATTTTTCAGAGTATAAGACGCACCGGAGTATGAGATGCATCTTAGCTTGGGGGGGGGGAAGAATAGGGGAGGGGGGGGGAATTTGCTTATCAGATATTCATCTGGCTAGCATCCTTAGTCTGGTCAGCTTCAGCACATTATTTTATCCCCTGTTAGGGCTTAAAAGAACCTTATTCGGAGCTAGTAGCAATGAAAGAGCTTGCAAGGCAGGAAGAGCTGGGAACATCGTTAGCACCTGGTTAAGACTGGAAAGAAACATTTGGAGCAAATAGAGAAATGGAAAAACCCTGCTAAGACTTAGGACTTGAAAAATATTCTTTGCAGAGAGTAAAAGTGAAAGAGCCGGCAAGGTAAGAGCTGGGAAGATCATTAACACCTACATTCAGAGTATAAGACGCACCCAAATTTTCAGCCACTTTTAGGGAGGAAAAAGGGGCCTCTTATACTCTGAAAAATACGGTGCTTATAGAGTGAATACTGCCAAACTCCTGCCCATCTGCCAGCCCCCACCTTTCGGTCGTTTTCAGCCTCCGTGCACCCCATTTTTGGACTGTTCCAGGCATGGGGATTGCTGCCGCTGTGTATCACAGCCACCACCAATTGCAGTAGTGATCAGCGATGGAAATCCCCACAGCCTAGAATAGGCAGATAATGTGATACACGGAGGCCAAAACGGGGGACACGGAGGCTGAAAATGGGGCACACAGAGGCTGTGATGTGTGGCGGTGATCCCCACCCTCTGGAACAGCTGATCAGCAGTATCCTGGGAGGCCAGTCCAACCATCAATCAGCTGCTCATGCTAAATTAGGCTGTGTTGAAGCTGACCAAGCTGTTGGCTGTTGGCTACAAGGAGGCAAATTGCTAGGAGGCAGAGGCAAAAAATTTTCCCCCTCCCCAAAAGCTAGGTGCATCTTATGGTGTGGAGCATCTTATAGTGCAAAAATACGGTCATAAGATGCTTATTTTTCTATCAAAAATTATTATGTGGTTAGAAAAGGTAGGGAGCATCCATAAATGCTAACCTACAGTTGTATGCACTGAATCATGTAGGGCTACGCTGAATTTTCTTCTAATGAAAACATGAAAACATGAAGTTTAAGTAAAGGGAAATTGCACCTACATTCCAGTCATTCACAATTCCTCAGACCTAGTTCTTAGTTTACAACAGTCATATTTGGTTACAGGTAAAGCTAAGATAAGACACTAAGAATGATTCTTCTGAAGTGGAAATATAAAAAGACACATTACCCATTTACCATTATATAGCAATTTTAAGTTCTTCTGACTTCCCCTCTATCTTTTTAACAAGAGTCTTCAAAGGGGTGGGAATACAAGTAAATCTGAGTTTTTATGGCCAGCAGAGGGGGTATGAGGTATCATATACTCACTATTTCGACTTCTATATAAACTTTACTTTAGAAAATAGAGGATGATAGAGGCATTTAGATTACTTGGGCTACCCGTTTAAATCAAACATGGGTACTTTCTTTATAAGAAGGTAGGAGAAAAATAAATCAGAGGGGTGGCATACAAATCTAAATAATAATAATAATAATAATAATAATAATAATAATAATAATAATAATAATAATAAATCAACATAAAAATATGACCCATGCTAAAACATATCAAGTAGAGCATCTAGGATATATTTTGTTAAACTAGACTACAAAGTATTTTAAATACATTTTGGCTTTTAATCTCTTTATTTCTCAGCTTTCTGAAAAGCCAAAGGTTTATAGGTAGGATGCCAAATGCACAGAAAAGTCTTACTTACTTTGGCCACACAGCTTTCAGTCTTCATTGTAGTACCTAAGCAGAGTGTATCTTGATTTAAGGAAAGTCTGGTACAGCTGTTATAGGCCTGTGAAGGTAGGAAAAAAGTGATAAAAATAGAGATACAACATAGTAAGCATATATTTATTTCAAAAAAAAAATCTGTATTCCTAAAATTCAATACAGTATCATATAATACTATTTGCAAATTTGTTTTTGAGTTAAAATCTTGGAAGAAAAGCACAGAATACCTCAGAAATACTGTCATTTAGTGATTAAAGAATTTAACTGGAACGATGTTTAAGGTGTTAAACAAAGTCCATATCAATCCTCAAGTATGAAAGATCAGTGACGAAACTGGGCCATGTTTTTTCAGCTACTGGGAAAAAATTGGAGGAATTACTCCTTAGAAACATAGAAACATAGAAGTCTGACGGCAGAAAAAGACCCCATGGTCCATCTAGTCTGCCCTTATACTATTTTCTGTATTTTATCTTAGGATGGATATATGTTTATCCCAGGCATGTTTAAATTCAGTTACTGTGGATTTATCTACCACGTCTGCTGGAAGTTTGTTCCAAGGATCTACTACTCTTTCAGAGGATCTACTACTCCTTTGTATATCATCTTGACTGCCCGAAAAATGTCAGGATACAAGACAAATAAATAAATGCTAATAATAAATGATAATTTTGATATCACCAAAATCCTGCATTTACTTGAGACAATAATAAATTGAAAATACATATGTAAAGGTATGTAAAGAAATATTTACATATAGTATGCTTCTCTCCCTTTCCCCCACTCCCATATACCCTTGCTATTAAGAGTCCAATAACCTTTTGAAGATCTGGGGATTCCTAACAGACAGAATCTACTGCAAAGGCATTGCTATTTTATCTTAACAGTAATTGCAATAGCAATTATATACTGCTCCATAGTGTTTTATAGCACTGTCTGAGTGGCTTACAATGTCAGCACAGTATATTGCCCCCAATAATCTGGGTCCTTTTACCAATCTTGGAAAGGTGGAAGACTGAGTTAACTGAGCAGGTCAGGATTGAATTCCAGGCTGTAGGCAGAATTAACCTGCAATACTGCATTCTAATCACAGCAGAACTGTGGCTCTTCTCTTAAGCATATCTGATGCCAAAATAAACTTCAGTTTATCCCAAACAGTCCACAATTACCAATGGTAATTGAAATTTGAGAACTCTGCAACTAAGCAACATAGTTGTAGAGTGAGATGTCATAATATTCCACAGCCACATGATTGCTGTTTGTGATTTTCTGTTAATTTTCCATTGACTTTATCAGAAGTCGGCAGACAATTTTTGCAAATAGTGAAAACATTACTGCAAGATGCTGCAATGCCATAATCATGAGACAGTTTGCCAAGCACTATGGTCGTGAGCTGCAATGGCTATAATTGCAACTGGCACTAAATCCCCCTTGTTTAGCAGAGTCGTAACTTTGAATGAACAAAACTCATGGGGCTACCTTTGAAGAGTGTTCGGAAATTTCAAATCATCCAGAATGCAGACGTATGAGGGGTTATGGGCCTTCCAAGGCATACCCATATTTCTCCAGCACTCCACAGGCTGCATTAGCTGCCGATTGGTTTCCGGATGCAATTCAAAGTGTTGGTTATGACCTATAAAGCCCTACATGGCATTGGACCAGATTACCTCTAGGACTGCCTTCTGGTACATGAGTCCCAGTGCCTGGTTAGGTCCTACAGAGTTGGCCTTCTCCAGGTCCCATCAACTAGACAATGTCATTTGGCGGGACCTAGGGGAAGAGCCTTCTCTGTGAGGGCCCCAGCCCTCTGGAATCAGCTTTCTCCAGAGATTCGCACTGCCCCACCCTCCTCATCTTCCATAAAAGTTTAAAGACCTATCTGTGCCGCCAGGCTTGGGGCCATTAGACCCTAGCCCCCTGGCCGATGAGTGTAGCATGTCTCGCTGTGTGAATGGAAATGAATGGTTTTAAATGTTGTTAGAGTTTTTAAAGTTTTTTAGCTATATTAATTGGATTTTTTAGATATGTATATTGTATAAATATTGTTTTGTTATGTTGTGAACCGCTCTGAGTCTTCGGAGAGGGGCGGTATACAAATCCAATAAATAAATAATAAATAAATAAAGACCACCTGTATTATTGTCATATATTGAACAAGGAAACTACACTGCATATGATACAGGACTGGTATTCTAATGACTGACATCTAAGGGTCTGAACACAAAACACAAAATGTGTTCATACAAACTACATGGTCATGAATAGGAAAAAGAATGTGCGCTGTACATGTTCAGTAGCTTCAATTCTTTGTAAAAACAAAGGGGGAATACAAATACATAATATAAATTGAATAGTTTATTGATGAAGCAAAAGGTATCAAATATTAAAATAAGGTTCTTAAGTCTGCTCTTATCTTAACATATGCTATCTTAACATAATTTTAAAAGATACTTAAAAAAATCTTTTTGGAATGAAGTTGCAATTGTTTGAACAACTGTTTTATCAGAATGGATGACAGTGATAAATTTTAAAGCCCCAAATTATCCAGCTTTTCCCCAAATTTTCTTTAAGGAGGGGTTTCAAGAAAGACCCAGAATTATTTTTTGTTTGTTTGAGTCACAAATACTTTCCATTAACCCAGGGGTGGGTTTTAATTTACCTCACTGCTGGTTCGGTTATTTTTTTCTTTTTTTAAAAAGCCAATAATAAGATAGCGATGCATGCGCAGTGTTGAAAACTTGGCTTCTGCACATGTGCAGAAGAATTTTTTAATTTGTTTTTTTAAAAACAAAAATATGGCAGACCCATAGACCAGCACTGACCAAACCGGATCTGTGATGTCATTGTCACAACATTCTGACATCACTAGTGGGTCACTACCAGCTCAGGCGAACCGGTCCAAACTCACCTCTGCATTAACCAAAACACATGTATCTTCAATGTTCACTGAAAACAACGATAGAAGAAGACATTCTACATCTTCATTTAGATGCTTTTTTACAACTCTTTCCCTATTATTTACTCACTTTGAACATGTTTTCAATTAAAAATATTAAGTCTGTTACAGAAAAATAAAGTCAATAATCATGTCAAAATAGAGGAAAAAACCTTTCATTCAAAACAGCAAAACCCAGCCTCTACAAAGAGAATCTATCTACTGAACATCCAAAAGTAAGAAACTAAGTATGCAGTCCATAGAAAGTCATTCATTGTTGCTACACAAACTATTTCTGCTTCTCTTTATTAATGATCTTTGAGAGGCTTGATCAACTGCTTTCTTGATTCTAGACGATTTACCTTAAGGGTAAAGCTTGAGCAATCTAAAATTCTTTCTGCCATGCAGACAATGTTACATTTTCTGACACTGCTTTGGATTTGTTGACATGCAGAATGGAGTGTTAATGAGAAACAACAATTTGTATTTCAAACAAGAAAATAAATAGTCTATCCTTGCATTAGACCAATGTTTTCTATGTGCCAATTAATAGTAAAAAATAGTTTCTTTGATGGTGGGTATAAACAACAAATATACAATTTTGGATTGGTATTTGAGAGTCAATATGGACTGTCATTTAAGATATTTTTACCTGCTATATTGTAAAGAGCCAGTTTGGTGTAGTGGTTAACACATCAGGTTGGGCATTAGAGTGTGAGTTCTAGTCTTGACTTAGACATGAAGCCAGCTGGGCAACCTTGGGCTAGTAAGTCTGTCTAAGCCCTAGGAAGGAGGCAGTGGCAAACCAACCCAAATAACCATGCTAAGAAAATGGCAGAGATTTGTCCAAACAATTGCCAAGAATCAACACTGACTTAAAAAGCATGATGCAAACACACATTGTAAAGTAATATTTGAATATGGGGGTGTTATTTGATTTTCAATTTTTGGTGTCACTATTTTAGATCAGTGTTTTTCAACCAGTGTGCCGCGAGACATGATCAGGTGTGCCGCGAAGAAGGAAGCTCAGGTTCCGGTCTCGCAACTTTTTGCTGAGAGAGAGAGAGAGCAAGAGAGAGAGAAAGAAAGCAAGAGAGAGAGAAAGAGAGAGAGAAAGAGAGTGAGGAGAGAGAGAAAGCAAGAGAGAGAAAGAAAAGAAAGAGAAAGAAAGAGTGAGGGAAAGAAAGCAAGAGAGAGAGAGAGAGGGAGAAAGCAAGCAAGAGAGAGAGAGAGAAATGAGCAAAAAGAGGAGGAAAAAAAGAGAAATGAGAAAATGATTGAGACAGAGAATGAGAGGAAAGAGAGAGAAACAAAAGAGAGAGAGAAGTGGCTCTTGATTTAAAGCATATGATAAAAAGCACCCAAAGAATAAGAGAGAGAAAACCCCCAGCCCTCACCTGTTTTTGGAAATGGTTCAAGAGTGTGTATACACACACACACACACACACACACAAGGGTGGGGAGGAGACAGGGATGGAAAAAGAGAGGAGAGTGTCTTAGGGTGTCATTTTGGTTGGTGGTGTGCCCCAGGATTTTGTAAATGTAAAAAATGTGCCGCGGCTCAAAAAAGGTTGAAAATCACTGTTTTAGATAACTTCCTCCCTGTCTTTAATATTCCGTTTTAGAGAATTTTTAGAAAAAATGACAAAACTCCAATTACAAGGGAACCTAGATTATTAAGATTCTTTCCAGCATGGATTCAGATCTGGATATACTGTAGGAAACTACACTATATATACTATACCGTAGAAATGGTGGTAGACTTTAAGAGAAACCCTTCCACCCTTCCACCTCTCACAATAGTAGACAACACAGTATCAACAGTAGAGACCTTCAAATTTCTAGGTTCTATCATATCTCAAGACCTAAAATGGTCACCTAACATCAAAAACATCATCAAAAAAGCACAACAAAGAATGTTCTTTCTGCGCCAGCTCAGGAAGCTCAAACTGCCCAAGGAGCTGCTGATACAGTTCTACAGAGGAATCATTGAATCTGTCATCTGCACCTCTATAACTGTCTGGTTTGGTGCTGCAACCCAACAGGACCGACACAGACTTCAGAGGACAATCAGAACTGCAGAAAAAACAATTGCTGCCAACCTGCCTTCCATTGAGGACCTGTATACTGCACGAGTCAAAAAGAGGGCGGGGAAAATATTTACTGACCCCTCACATCCTGGACACAAATTGTTTCAACTCCTATCCTCAAAACGTCGCTACAGAGCACTGCACACCAAGACAACTAGACACAAGAACAGTTTTTTTCCCGAACGCCATCACTCTACTAAACAAATAATTCCCTCAACACTGTCAGACTTTCTACTAAATCTGCACTTCTATTCTACTAGTTTTTCTCATCATTCCTTTCACCCATTTCCTCCCATGTTGACTGTATGACTGTAACTTGTTGCTTATATCCTAAGATTTTTATTAATATTACTTCTTCATTGCTTATTTGACCCCTATGACAATCTTTAAGTGTTGTACCATATGATTCTTGACAAATGTATATTTTATTTTATGTATGATGAGAACATATGCACCAAGACAAGCTCCTTGTGGGTCCAATCACACTTGGCCAATAAAATTCTATTCTATTCTATTCTATAATATACTTAGATAATACTTTGACTCTTCAGGTTCAGAAACTGAATTGTCCATATACCTCCTCCCCAAACACTAAGAGAAACCCGTTTCTGGGTCATAAGAAACAGTGCTTGAAATACCTGCCTGATTCTGTGCCAGAGGTAGATAGCCTTGGAGTACTTTAATACAGTTTTATATTGCATATAAAGATTGCAAGCATAAACCAGTTTGTTGAAAACTACTCTTTTGGTGAAAGCTTGCTATAATTCTGAACAAGTTTTCAATTTCACACTGCTGCTAGGGTAAAACATTTTAAAGAGTTTAATTTTTACAGTGGCTCCAATGACACAGGATTATCTAACAAAGTAATGGCTAATCAATAAGGGTTTAGTTGTCAGGTGAAACATATAACACACTAAAAGGGATTGATTGTTAGACTCTTTCTTATTTACTAGGAGGTATATATTTAAAATGACACAAACTTGTTACCAAGCTACATTCCTTTAACCTTGCAAAGACTGTTTGAGATGAGTGTTAAGCAGCCTATAGCAAAACACACACTAATGGAAAAGAATATCAAGAAAACACACTGCTGCTTCAAATCATGTCAAGAGCAAGAGGAATACAATGTGGGTGGACTAGGAGATACAAAGCTTCATCTGTTTCCAAACTGCCATCTCTGCTGGTACACACTAAAAAGAGAGAGAATAAACTCTACAATAATTGTCAAAATTACCCATCTTGGAAGACAGATATGAATCACAATTTATGGGTGGTGGGCTTAAATAATTGCATCAATTCAGAATATTTTCATATGGATTTAAACAGTAAACAAAAAAAGATGAATTAAAATACAGAAAATATTATGAAGTTTTACCATAGTCTGAGTTTCTACAGATGTTGTAAAAATGATCAACATTTTCTGTGCAGCCATATTTTTTTTACACCAAAAGAATCTCATTTTTCAATTATAAAGAATTACATTGTTTTCATTTTATCACTTTTTGATGGACAAGCATTTTCAAGTTCTCTTAAGTTACTTGTATACAGTGGTTCCTCTACCTAAGAACGCCTCTACTTACGAACTTTTCTAGATAAGAACCGGGTGTTCAATTTTTTTTGCCTCTTCTCAAAAACCATTTTTCACTTACAAACCCGATCCTCCGAAACTGTAACCAGAAAAGGCAGTGAGAAGCCTCCATGGGGCCTCTCTAGGAATCTCCTGGGAGGAAACGGGGCCAGAAAAGGCAGGGAGAAGCTTCCGTGGGGCCTCTCTAGGAATCTCCTGGGAGGAAACGGGGCCAGAAAAGGCAGGGAGAAGCCTCTGTGGGGCCTCTCTAGGAATCTCCTGGGAGGAAACAGGGCTTCCACCCTCCCTGTGGTTTCTCCAATCGCACACATTATTTGCTTTTACATTGATTGCTATGGGAAAAATGGCTTCTCCTTACAAACCTTTCTACGTAAGAACCTGGTCACAGAACAAATTAAGTTCGTAAGTAGAGGTACCACTGTATACAGTGTATTGATATCAATGTGACAAACAGGATGTTCAGAGAACCAGAAGTGACTACAAAGTTCTTAATGAATATGTAAAGATGACATCACTATGTATCAGTCTGTCACATCTATTGTATATAATTATACATTATTACAAGCTAAGTGATGTGTAAAACTGTCCTTAAGGTTAATTGTCAGAGAAAATAGTCTTTGAATCTCTCAGAAATTTCAAGCTTCCCATTTAAACCAATTGAAACCTTTTGCAATTGTATAGTCTAAAGAAAATGTAATTTCCCAAGCAATTCATCCAAAAGATCATCATCTGCTAGTAAAACCACATTTTTGTCAGGTGTGGCAACCTAAAGTTCAGTGAGAATGCTTTCTCTACTAATTAATAAGTACATGATTTATCAGAGAAATATTGTCATTAAAAATTCTAAAATACAACAGCTCACCTTGTCCAGCTATTTCTGGAGACATGGTTGTTAAAGAAATATTTTGGAAGAGAATTGCCAGATGATTTTAAAACAAATATTAGATTCTGAAGAACTCAAGCAGATTTGAGAAGTTATAGGTAAATCAGTTCTACAGATTCACAAGTACTATTTCCATTTCAGGTATAAAGGCTTGGGAAGCTTCCATTAATTGTGTTTAATACTTTTTGCAGAGAGTGATACACCCAAAAGTATTAAATAATGCTTGTAAATTTGAAAACATTTATAAACCATGCAATTAAAAATGAATTTTAAGTTGAGCTGCACAATACTATTATATTTCAACATGCAATTAATATTTCCAAATCTATGGTTAAATCTATTTCCATAGTCCAGAATATCTATAATTCAAATTTCTTAGACTATGTATCTCAACCGGAATGCCGGTGCTGAATAAATTAATCATAAAAGAGGCAAAAGAAATTTGCAATGTAAAATACTATATAGCTGAATCCAGGTAGGCACCTACCTCAAACTGCCCCAGGTCCTGAGAGAAAAGCCAGGTATTCAATACTTGTTTAAAGGATAGCAGTGCTGGGGCTGTTCTAACCTCCAGGAATATGCTGTTCCAGAGGGAGCAGTGTAATAGAAAAGTCTTACTTCCTAGTCCTCATCAGATGGCACTGCTTAAGAGATGATGCATGAAGTAAGGCCAATATGTTAGATCAGTGATGGCGAACCTATGACACATGTGCCGCAGGCGGTATGCGGAGCCATATCTGTTGGCCAGCCAGCTGATTTTCAGTTCGCATGGAGGCTCTGGAAGGGCATTTTTGGCCTCTGGGCGGCCTCAGGAGAAGCCTCTGGAGCTGGGGAGGGCGAAAAACGGGCCTACCAGACACACCAGAATTCGGAAAACGGGCTGTTTCCGGCCTCCAGAGGGCATCTGTGGGAGTAGAAGAGGCCATTTTTGCCTTTCCCAAGTATTGAACTATGGGTGTGGGCACTCGTATGTGCGTGATATCACATGTGCACATGCTTTCGGCACCCGAGGGAAAAAAGGTTTGCCATCACTGTGTTAGATCATAGAGGACAGGCCAAAAAAGTGGTGGGGGGAAAAAGGCCCTCAGATAAGCAGGCTGTATCCCATGAAGGACACTGTAGATAAAAACCAATATGTTGGATGGAATAGTTTGCAGAAGGATTATTATTTGGGCATATCAAGTTATGCTCATCATTCATCTACTTCAAGAATGTATAAATCTGCTTTCGTCATGTTTGGAGCATAATGGTTTATACCACTGTATGGGACCAGCTGTAGTTTGGTCAAGAAACAATGAGCTTATTTCAATAATATACTCATTTATTTATTATTTATTTATTACTTAGATTTGTATGCCGCCCCTCTCCGAAGACTCGGGGCGGCTCACAACACATGGAAACAAATCATAAATAATCTGACAATTTAAAATATTAAAGATTTAAAAAAGACCCCATATACTAACAGACATACACACAAGCATACCATACATAAATTAGACATGCCCAGGGGAAGATGTTTCAGTTCCCCCATGCCTGACGGCAAAGGTGGGTTTTAAGGAGTTTACGGAAGGCAGGAAGAGTAGGGGCAGTTCTAATCTCCGGGGGGAGTTGGTTCCAGAGGGATAACTAAAGCATGGATGACTAATAAGAATCTCCCAGTCCAGTGTCAGCAGTTTTGAAGAACTTGTCTACTTCTTCAGTCTCAGGATCAAACACTTATTTATTTGTTTGTTTGTTTGTTTGTTTGTTTGCTTGTTTGTTTATTAATCAGATTTGTATACCGCCCCTCTTCGTAGACTCGGGGCGGCTAACAACAACAATAATACAATGTAAAAAAATCTAATATTTAAGTTAATTTTAAAAACCCCAATTTAAGAAACCAATCATACATACTGACATACCATGCATAAATTTTATAAGCCTAGGGGGAAGGGAAAGTCTCAATTCCCCCATGCCTGACGACAGAGGTGGGTTTTAAGGAGCTTACGAAAGGCAAGGAGGGTGGGGGCAACTCTGATATCTGGGGGGAGTTGGTTCCAAAGGGTCGGGGCCGCCACAGAAAAGACTCTTGCCCTGGGTCCTGCCAAATGACATTGTTTAGTTGACGGGACCCGGAGAAGGCCAACTCTGTGAGACCTAACTGGTCGCTGGGATTCGTGCGGCAGAAGGCGGTCCCGGAGATATTCTGGTCCGATGCCATGAAGGGATTTATAGGTCATAACCAACACTTTGAATTGTGACCGGAAACTGATCGGCAACCAATGCAGACTGCAGAGTGTTCGTGTAACATGGGCATATTCCCAGGTAACAGGCAAAGATATGCCTAAATAACTCAGGAGTTACTCAGCTGGGGCTCAGTTAAATTTAACATTCATACCTTTGCCAGAATCCAGTGCTGCTACTTTGAATGTTTATCAGGGTGGCTGAAACTGAAACCATCCTTTTTGGGGGAGATGGGTGATTCAGAAATGTGAACAGTAATAAGAATTTTCCTGCTGGAAATCAGCATGTGCCAACTGACAGCCTTCCAGATGCCACAACTCCTCCACCTCCATGCTTGCTACACTACTTAAAATGCTGGATACAATGTAAGAGGTCAATCATGGACAGACATCCTATTTGTGGGCCCATCTCCTCATTTCTGGAAAGCCAGAAGTTTGTTCCCTATACTTATCCACAGCTGTCCTACTTTACTCCAACCTCCATTTTCAATTAAAGAACAACTAAAATCATCAACTTCAAACAAACCTTTCCACCCATTGGCTGGACAAACTAGTAAAACCCCATCTTCTCTGTGGCTGGCATCAATATTCAACTTCCCTTGCTCACCAGTTTAAAGATAAAGGCATAAAAAAGAAAGGCAGAAACATTTGGCAAGGCACAATATAAACTAGAAAAATCAAAACCCTTTGCAGAAATATTCCCACAGCTCTGTTTAAAATACTGCAATTAGATCTTTCTTGCTGTGGAACCCAGATAACCTAATTTTACCACTAGAGGGAAGAATTGTTTTAGTACATAGGCCCAATACATAGACATGATTTTTTAAAACAATTTCTGTAACAAAAGTTATCTTGACTAGACGAGTCTTCTAATTACCAAATAAGTAATAAGAAAAAAACTAAGATTCCCTCCACGTTTTTTAAAGGGCAGCAATATTATCTGTTCCCATTTTAATCTACCCCCAACCCTGAAAGTTACCCAATAAAGCTCCGACAAAAGCAAGGAGAAATAATTGTAAAACAAAATCTAAAATAACAAGATCAAACAAAAGAAAAATGTCATGGTATTTAGGTATCTGCTAGTATAGTGACCTGTAAACAAACTGTCCCCCAAAGAGAGCAGAAAATACATTGCTAAATTATGATTCAATCAGTTATTTCTTAAAATAGATCAGCTAATGTTGGCAGAGTTTGCCAGATTCAAATAGCATTCTTAATGTATCGGCAATCTATTCCATCCTTGCCATTAAAAACATGCAAACCCCACTGCTTCTGGCCTTCCTGTCTGCTGTTCCTAGCCTGCCTTACGTTTTGCTCATCTTCAAATGTTCAAATTGTTCATTTCAAAGCCCAGTCATTAAAAAGGAAGATGGCAACTTAGGCAGTCGTTTTTCTTCCCATTTACAATAGGTGACATTTCTCCAGCAGTGCACAAGGTGTTGAAAACCTGGCAGCTGTTACCTCCTGGGACGGAGCTCCTTTTTTATCCCCCTCTTGACAGTTTAACTCAATAGGACAGCACCTTTAAAGACAGCAAAGTATCAGCGAAGTGGACGGCTAGAGTTGAATTACTGCACCCTCCCTAATCAATGGAAGCCCTCACTGCAGGTGAAACTCTTCATCTATAGAGGTGCATGGGGGAGGAAAATGTAATGCCTTAAGCCAGATGGGTTTCATCTTGTGCGTGATTTTTGCTTTGTCTTTAAAAAAAAAAAAGAATGGAACAAGCTAACAAGCGGACAGATACTTTGTTAGCTTCTTGGCCTCTCTCATGGCTCTGAAGCCCCAGGGTTCCAGCCACACAAGAGAAAAGAATTCAGCATACACGTAAACACTTAAAGAAATATAACTAAGGGGATGGCGGCATGCTGTTTTCAAAGAGTTGAAAGTCCTGTTCACAGCTTTATTTATCACTCTGCACGTTCAGTAGGCTGTAAGTGGACGGAGAAACAAAAAGGTCGGAAGAATAGGCAATGCTAGACATTGACTCCCTTAGAGAGGAAGGCAGAAAAGCAGCACAACTGACAGACCTGGTTAGTATTAAAGTAAAAAGTCAATACAAGTGGGCTTTATGTTTCAGGATAATATCTTTGGCAGCAGCCCTGAATTCCTGTATAATTTATAAAGTTAACTCTTGAAGTACTAAAGAAAGAAAATCTCGAGAGATTATTAACTGAGAGAGGACAGGAAACAAATGCATTATTTTATGAATATTTTTTAAAACCTTGCTGGTCATTATCAATGTTTAAAGGTCAGATTAAATCAATCATGATTTTTCCTCCCTGAAAGATAGGCATTCAATTTTAGATAACTATGAGATTTTTTTAAAACTGTTTTTCCCAAAATTGTAAATGCCCTACGGGCTCAGCCAGGCTGTCAAACTGATGGCTGGCAGGCCAAAGGCATTATGCGCAGGCAACAGTCACCCCAGCTCTGTGATGGGGAAAAAGGTTGTGAAACATCACATGATGGCAGTGTAATGCCGCAAGTTTCAAACCCATGGGCTGAGCAGTTTTTCTATACTGCTCAAAAAAAGTAAACGGGACACGTAAAACAACATAATATAACTCCAATTAAATCAAACTTCTGTTAAATCAAACTGTCCACTTAGGAAGCAACGCTGATTGACAATCAATTCCACATGTTGTTGTGCACATTCAACTTTGTACAGAACAAAGTATTCCATGAGAATATTTCATTCATTCAGATCTAGGATGTGTTATTTGAGTGTTCCCTTCATTTATTTGAGCAGTGTACAATATATAACATTATATAGTATATTATAGGATCATTCCAATCTTCAGCCTGTGCTCCATTTATTTTTTTTGAGCAGTGTACTTTCCCCCAATATATCAGAAGTCCTCTAAAACCTCCGAATACTGCAGCTAGAAAACAAGAGGCAAAACTGCTGAAGAAATGGCTTATCAAAATACAGTGATGGAAAGGTATAGCTATTCTAGCTGGGGAATTCGAGGAGCTGAAGTCCATACATCTAAAAGTTGCTGAGGTCGAAAAACACTGATGTAGAAGGAAGGGGAACCATTTTAGTTGACAGAGAGTCAGGGAGAGCTGCTTCACTTTCATTCTGTCTGAAGCTGTGCACTTGGATGCAAAAACTGCCATGCATATCGTTTCAATGATGCTGCTATCAGCACTTCTCCCACGTGGCACCTTTGGACATAATTTCCTCTCTGCAAAGACTATCCAATCTCTCTCCACCCGCAGAGCAAGTTTTGACAGGGAAAAAGATACTTCATTAATACCCTATTTGGGCAAAGGGGAGTAGTTTTCCTTAAATAACCTGTGCTGAGCCAATCTTTTCAAAAAAGGCAGGAGAGTAATCAAGTTCAGGGCAGCCCTGGACAACTGACCTGTGACCTAGGCCTGTTGACCTTTGCTATTCATCACTTTCCTTTAGAGTAGGCGGGCAGACTCTTGGGGAGTGACTTCACAATAGACAGCTACAATCCAACGATAATATGGTGCTTACAAAAAGAAAGGGGAAACCCAGATGGTATTGCAATAAATTTACAAATCTTCATTCATGGCTCTGTTTAACACGCCCCAAAGCCAAAAGGCGCAGAGGTCCCTGGAGAGATTCCCCCTCGTTGGCTTCTAAAGGCAAGCTCTCTTTTAAGGTTACTAAGACTCAATTCTTCACAGAGGTAGAGCCCTTAAAATAACAAATGCTTGACCCAATCAATCTACCATTCAGATCCAACGCTAAACGATGGGCACTGAAAACTAATTATGTTTTTGGCAAGAACCCTGAATTTTAAACAGAAACACACAGGTTAAAAAGGGCACTGAAGCATTTGAGAGGTTCTTTCAAAAAGGCTGCACATGCATAAAACAGGATTCAAACCAGGAGTTTCATTCAATATTTCACACATTTATTTTTAAAATGAATCAGATTAGTCCCATGTGTGACCTGCTGGTCCATCTGTATTCGCTGGACTTAATGGGCATCCTTTTCACACTAGCTTCAGTTTGAAGTATGAGACAGATAAATTTAGTTTAATTTCAACAGATCAAGCTATCCATTTTCCAAACAGACCATCTGGATCAGCCTATTAAAATTAATTTATAACTTAGCCGAGAAAGCATTTGTTTGTTATTTAAACATAGTTGCCAAAAAGTTTGGCCCCTTGTCATTGTTTTCTAAAACTTCACACACACATACACACAAGTCACATGCTGCATGTGTCTATACAGATTTTATCCCTAATCTTGCCTACCACCCCTCACAGAATTTACATCTATTTTTTTCTACTTTAAACTAATTATTTCTCCCTTTTCCCTTCTATTCAAGAGAAAGTGAAAGCGGTCAAAATGAAGTCTCTCCTACACTATCTTCCAACTTTTAATATTGTTAATCCAGAGTGGCAATTCTTGCCAGAGCAAAGTCAATGTTCACTAGGATCCTTAGGACTAATCGAATTCCTCTATTACATGCTGTTTTTATTATTGTTGTTAGCCGCCCTGAGTCTACGGAGAGGGGCGGCAAACAAATCTAATAAATGAATGAATGAATGAATGAATGAATGAATGAATGAATGAATGAATGAATGAATGAATGCCTTTATCATTGCAGATCAGATAGCGGTAAGGGCTTTCCACATTATTTAATCACTCTTCAATTAACCAACCCCTTCATCAAGTAGCCTCCCTGAAGAGCTTTTGTTTTGTATGTAGCTTAGAGTTGAATTGTGAACACCATATTATTTGCTCCCAGAGCACTGATGTTACCTAGCTGGGTAATGAAATGTCTGCAAGAAAACTACTAAGCTCAGAGAGTACCAAGGATTCCACATTTTAAACAGCTCTAGCTAAAGAAAAAGGCATATTTTACAGGGGTAATGTGAAAAATGGTAGTCAGGGTTGTATATTTTTAAAACATGTTATTGCTGGTGTAGCTTGGGTTAGATCAGTGTTTCCCAACCTTGGCAACTTGAAGATATCTGGACTTCAACTCCCAGAATTCCACAGCCAGCATTCACTAGCTGTGGAATTCTGGGAGCTGAAGTCCAAATATCTTCAAGTTGCCAAGGTTGGGAAACACTGGGTTAGATTATCTATGAGCTCCCAGCTTCTAGCAGCAACAATTGCACAGTCAAATCTCTAATTTGGGGCTAAGAATACTGTGATTAGTTGTAAACTATAAAGGACAAAATTGTATGTTAACTCTCCAAACAGGTTAATACACTCAGGTTGCCATTTAATCTTTCCCATTAAATTTGCAATAGCAACAGCATAAATTTGCTGGTAATATAAATTGTATGTCCCTCGTTTAACTAATAGTTGTAGTGCAGACACTCTCCTTTCTATATTGCAACACTCTTTTCTATAATCTTTGCTGGGCAACCCAGGGGTGGATTGTAACTTACCTTATTGCGGGTTCACTTCCTCCGCTTGGGCACACTATACCTTTTGCAAGCATGCAGAGTGCCAAAAAATCCAGTGGTGTGAAGCTAAAAAGAAGATGGCGACTGCATGCACAGTGCCAGTAACCTGGCTTTAATTTTTTTAAAAAATATTTAAAAAAAAAAAAAAAGATGGCGATGCCCAAGGACCGGCACCAACAAAACCGGGTTGCTGGTGTCATTGTGACATCACCAGTTATGTCACTGGTTTGGGTGAACCAGCCTGAACTGGGAGGAAACCACCCCTGATCCCATCTAAGGCCTGGATAAAACTAGAATTATTTTCTCTAAGAGATTGTGCTTCTTTACTCCTCCTAGATCAGCAGTCCCCAATCTTTTGGACACAGGTACCAGTTTTGTGGAATGTTGCAGTATAGCATAAAATGTTAGAATAGGAATGCTGTATATCATATTATATATATCTGGACCTCTAGCATAAAAATGCTCTGCTTACCCTGATTCTATTATAGCCAGGATAGAACGGTACTAACTTGTTTAAGTCTGCACTTCTGGTGAATTTGCAACAGGAAGACAACTGACCATAAAAGGGTTCAATAAACATCTCACTGATAAACAAATATACACCACTCCAGACAGGACATTATACGATCAAAGGGGGAAAATTTACATTGCCTGAAGCAGAACAGGACGAGACTGTGATAAAGGAGATTGGTTGTGATAAGGCAGAAGGCTTCAGAGAAATTAGGTGTGAGAAACATTTGCTCAAAGGAAAACTTTCAAGGAAATTGGTTTGTGATATCTGGGTGAAAGGAAGGACTCAAAGATATGTCATGTTTGAAGTTATGTTATTGGATGTTTGTGTATCACTTGACATGTACGTGTAATTATCTCCATCTGCTTATGCTCCCAAATAAAAAGAGGTACACATCTCCATACTGTGTCACTTCACCCAGAGAGAAAATGTGTCCAAGTCTTCTTTCTAGGATTTGCGTTCGTGAGTGATCCCACACAGCTGGGTTGCTCTTAGCCCCTCTGAAGACATTGTCTTGATCAGGGACTTTGCAGCATCCACAGTGGAAGGTAATTTTTCCACAGTCCAGAGAGACTTGCCCACTGCTCACTTTCAGCTCTGTGGCCCTGTTCCTAACAAACCACAGACTGGTACCAGTCTGTGGCCCAGGAGCTGGTCCCCTCTTGTCCTAGGTCACTGCTTCTCAAAGACACAGATTGTAGGTCAAATTAAATTAACCTTATTATTCCAAACAGTTTAGTCAAATCATAATTTTACTCATGCAGTCCTGAAATTTCTTAATAGTACTTTGCTAGTAGTAAGTATGTAGCTCACCAAACACTATTTTGCTATGTATGTAACATACTCATTGAAGGTTAAGGATATAGCATAACTATAAATAACCTGAGTTCACTTAATTTTTTCTTTTTATTGAATTCAAACTGGGACCAGAATTATATGACATTTTACTCTTTCTATATATTGAATGATTGAATGCTAATTACTTGTTCACTTGAATTTTGTAGGAGATAATGTTGCTGTTTCCTAAGAGGTTAAATAGGTTATAGAAGTCTGAATGTCTATCTTACACATAAGATGGGAGAATGTTGCCAGGTGAAACCAGCAAAGAAAATGACTACTACAATTTTATCTGTCCGATACACAAGGCACTGCTTTATAGACACTACTCAACCAGGTTAAGATCCACAGGGAACAACTCCCAGACTGCACTATAAAGATTATAGGTTATTTAGACATAAATTAGCTCCTAAAAGTCACCTTCTGAAGAATACAGAATCACTTCAAAATTAGCATAATATTTCAAATTAAAACGTTGTAACAAAATCATGTCTATAGAAACATAGAAACATAGAAGACTGACGGCAGAAAAAGACCTCATGGTCCATCTAGTCTGCCCTTATACTATTTCCTGTATTTTATCTTACAATGGATATATGTTTATCCCAGACATGTTTAAATTCAGTTACTGTGGATTTACCAACCACGTCTGCTGGAAGTTTGTTCCAAGGATCTACTACTCTTTCAGTGAAATAATATTTTCTCACGTTGCTTTTGATCTTTCCCCCAACTAACTTCAGATTGTGTCTATTTCTATGTTATAGCTTTTCCAAAGTGTATCAGAGAATCCTAGCTGTTTGAAAGTAAAGAGGTGGGTGGCACTTGTGAGTCTGAATCAATTTCATACCTGCCTGAGTGCATTCTTCTCAGGAATTATCTTTCTGGGAGGCTCGTCATTATTACAATCTTCTCTTTCAGAGGAAGTCTACACAAAAAAAGGGGAAAAAATAGTTCAAGTATCCCATTAATTTGGTTACCTACATAATTAAACAAGCATTTACAATACAGACAGTCCTTATTTAGCAACAGCAATCAGTTCTAGTGGCAAGGCTGCAAAGAAAATCGTTTGACTAAAAGAAAGAGATGCTGCAAAGATCACTGGTTGCTGCTGTCTCATTTAGCTAAAGTTCTCTCATGCAGTGATGTCAAAATTACTCTTGTTCTGGCGTGCATTGTTGTCAGTAGAAGAGATTGGGCACAAGTGCATGCCCTGGTCAGAAAATATTTTTTTGCTAGCAGTTATAACCATCATATTTGGAAATATTCAGTTAATAAGACAACTGCTAAATGAGGACTAGCTACATGTATTGCAAATGTAAGTTTGTTCTTTTAAATTTCTACAAATTTAAGCTTGTATTCTTTTACATAACTAATATGTCTTATTCTGCAATAGTACAGTATTTAGTACCCTGAGATCTCTTTTATGAAATTTAAATGATTGTAACAAAGTGAACTATAAAACAGAGGTTGGCTTTTTATGTAGCATTTGTAGGGGTCACAGACCAATTTTTTTGTTCAGCTAAATGGCAGAGACTCTCTCCATCTTTTTTTCCTTGTAGATAATAAAATATACCTGTTTTCTGGTTAAATTGTGGTTCTGTTCCTATAGGTGATATTACAGTGTCATCACCCCAAATCATGAAACCCTCAGTAGCAGACAGGGGTTGCTGCTGCCGCTGCTCCCGGTGTGCTACACACATAGCTAAGGTAGCCACATATAGAGAGCATTGCAGTAGTCGAATCTTAAGGTGATAAGGGTGTGAGTGACTGTGAGTAGACTCTCCCTATCCAAATAGGGCCGCAACTGGTGCACCGGGCGAACCTGGGCAAATCCCCCCCTCGCCACAGCCAAAAGATGATGTTCTAAAGACAGCTGTGGATCGAGGAGGACTCCCAAGTTGCGGACCCTCTCTGAGGGGTCAAAAGTTCCCCCCCTCCAGAGTGATGGACAGACAGATGGAAGTGTCCTTGGGAGGCAGAACCCAGAGCCACTCCGTCTTGTCGGGGTTAAGCTAATTGCCACCAAGTAAAATATAAAGGATAGGAAAAGTTTATACATTACAATTTTTAGGCTGTTAATGCAGCTGGAATTTTTTAAAACTTTAATTTTGGATCCTATTTTGCTTTGATGTCCTTCTAAGTTATATTACTGGAATTCTATTGCCTTTATGTTGCCCACCCCAACATGCTTGAAGTTTACTAATTTCATCTTGAAACTAAACAGCTAATTTGAAGCCTTTGTTTTATTCATTATCTTTATAGGTGGCAAGACTAAGAGGTTGGCTGAACAAAGACCAGACAATGACTGCCAAGTGCATATGGTGGCTCACAGCTTGCCGTCACCCTATTCTACTGCACCAACATAGCAGACTATTAAAGAGGAGCGCTGCTCATGCACTTTTGTCAGCAAGTTAAGTTACGCTTGGCAAAGGCTGAAAAACTGGAAAACATTAAGCTCTTTAACCGCAGCAAAGATGGAACTCACTGCTTAGAAACTGGAAGTCTTGGTGGACCACAAGCCTTAGATTATTCCTGAAATATATTTTCTATCGCAACCAATCCCAAGACAAAAAATAAATGTAAAATGCAAGTTGTCTTTTAGGTCTGTTATGCACCCTAACAAGTAAAATAGATATGTACATCTGTGATCAACATCTCCCACTGAACTGCTTTTGACCTCCAATTTAAGAAGGCTAGAGCTAGATTTCCAATTCAGCAAGATAATTAGTCTTCAGAGCAAAAATTAAGAAATTGTTACTATCTCTTTACTTTCTGCTGATTAGTAAAGAGATGCTTTGCAATGAAGCATAAGAAAGTTCAAAAATTGTGATTAAATTATTAATTATATTCCTGTTGCTAAAACTTTCTTCATTTTGAACATGGAATTTAGATAGAAAAAAAGTCATTTTGCTATTGCTATTCTTTAAAAAAATCAAATCAGAAATTATATTCTCTCTAATTTTTGGATCATAGGACATCATGAATTATCAGATCTTTTGTTTCAGTTTACCATATAACATGTGGTCTTTTGCTATTCCCGCCCCTCCCCCACACATTTAACAATTCAGAATAAAGGCAATAATTTATGATATAATCCCACATGGAATCAATGAGTAGAGCCCCGAGTCTTCGGAGAAGGCGGCATACAAATAATAATAATAATAATTCTGAATTATTCTATAATTGCTAAATGATACTCAAGAAAGTAATGGGATGGTGTAGCTGATATTATTTTTGTCTGCTTTGAGGAAGGCCTGGATAAACGAATGTAATATAATCGTAACAAAAAGAGATTTTGTTATGAAATTTATAAAAGAATGATTAATTTATTTAGCTTCTCTCCTTGGGAATTTTGTTTTCTGATTTCAACCCTAACCTACTACAGGATTAAAGATAAGAACACATAAGAAAATTTAAAGTAAGGTAATTTAGTGAGAGACGTGTTGGTCATTCTTATCCCAGTAACTAGGCAATACTTACATTACTACTTGCAAAGTTTCTTTTTGGTAATACAGTGATCCCTCGATTATCGCGAGGGTTCCGTTCCAAGACCCCTCGCGATAATCGATTTTTCGCGATGTAGGGTTGCGGAAGTAAAAACACCATCTGCGCATGTGCGCCCTTTTTCATGGCCGCGCATGCGCAGATGGTGGAGTTTGCGTGGGCGGCGGGGAAGACCCAGGGAAGGTTCCTTCGGCCGCCCAGCAGCTGATCTGCTCGGCAGCGCGGCAGCAGCGAGGAGCCGAATCGGGGTTTCCCCTTTGCGTGGGCGGCGGGGAAACCCCGATCTTCATCTGCTCACTGCTGCTGCGGCCGCCCAGCAGCTGATCTGCTCAGCAGCGCAGCAGCAGCGAGCAGATGAAGATCGGGATTTCCCCGCTGCCCACGCAAAGGGGAAACCCTGATTCAGCTCCTCGCTGCTGCCGCGCTGCCGAACAGATCAGCTGCTGGGCGGCCGAAGGAACCTTCCCTGGGTCTTCCTCGCTGATGCCCCCGCTCGCCCGCCCGCCGCCCGCCAGCAAGAGGGGGAGAGATAGAGAAAGAGAGAGAAGGAAAGAAAGAGATGAGAGAGGGAGGAAGAGAGTGTGAGAGAGGAAGAAGCAAGATAGAGAAAGAGAGAGAGAAAGAAAGATGAGAAAGGAAGAGAGTGACGTCATCGGGTGGGAAAAATCGCGATATAGCGTTTCGCTAAGAACGAGATCGCGAAAATCGAGGGATCACTGTAGTAACTTAACAGGAATAGACTTTTGAGAAAGGTCATTTGTTAGAGAATGCTTTACCTTGTAATGAACATAACAAATCTCCCTAGCATGCAACCACCTCAACAACCATTGTACCCACAGGTCTATCAGGAAATTCAGTCACACCTCTCCAAAACATCCCTACCTAGTTACAATGAAGAAACTGAACATGATAACGCAAATTGTTGCATTAAATTCATGTGCTAGAATCAGAGGCAATGGATGGATTAAAAGCCTTTCAGGATTATTAAAAATGCCTCTTGTCTCAAGCAATAATCTTGCCAATGGAAGCACTGAGGTTTTTATTTCCTGAGGATGGGAAAAGTGGAGGCTTGCATTTGTCAGCACTATTAATAAACCATACAGATGCAGCACTTTTTTTGAAAAATCTATCTGCGTCGGAAAGCAAGGAACCATATATACACAGAGAGCACTTCTTTATGCTTTCAAATCCTTAATCCTGTCTGGAACTGTCAGTGGGGGTTAATGGTAGCTTTGGATAAGAGAATTCCAATCTGGTTGGCAGATGGATAGGTTGGTTATAGCTGCATAACTATGTCTTGCCTACAGGCACAATTCAGAACACTGTTAAAGCAATATAAAGTCACTGTCAAGCTGAACCATTTGGATCAGTAGCAAGGAGAAATAATAATAAAAGGAGTTCATTTCTGGGCCTTGTGTATTCACGCTAGTATGCAGAAACTGATTAATTGTCATCATGTGCTGGTCGGCTGCACCTCAGATTCCTACTTCTGGAGTAGATTTTGCATGCTAATATAATCATTTCCCCTCTTGAGACATTAGCAAATAATCAAATGAAAAACTGGATCATAATTTACTGAGATTCAGGCAATTCTCTATGCAAATTTGACTTGTTATTGCTGCTGCCTCGTTAATCTGAATGCCTTTGACAAACTCCTTTGATTTATGAACTCATGACAACTCCAATGTGTATATATTTTGCTAGATTGACATTATCATTAAGAGTGGGTGGACTGAGCTCATATGAATGGCTGATTTTATTCGCTGGTGTCGGCTGCTCAACAGCTGAGCATCTCCTTTGCACAAAGCCCCCAAGCACAAGGCTCTTCCCATCTACCCATCCATTCATCATCTCGATGTTAATTGGCCCAGGCTTTAAGCAAATTTTCAACACGATTTAAAGGCATGATGACACTGATTACTGACCCTCTGCCATACGGTGTCTATTGATTAACCTGACAGGGAGAGAGGATAAGCTTGAGGGGATGTAAGTGTATGGGGATTTCAAAAGTGTGTGTGCGTGTGTACATACACTATATATATATATATATAGTGTATGTACACTATATATACATATAGTATATAGAGGGGCGGCATACAAATCCAATAAATAATAATAATAATAATAATAATAATAATAATAATAATAATAATAAATGTATTCATGTATAACATATATACGTACACACACACACATTATACATAGATATATGTGAATGTGTGTGTGTGTTTTCGTAGATTTTCACAGGTACAGGTATGAAGATCTTGGCATATTTGGGTTTCTTCCCATGTAAGCTTCAGAGATTCCTGGCAACGTTTCGACCTCGTCAAAACGTCACCAGGAATCTCTGAAACTTACATGGGAAGAAACATGAATATGCCAAGACCTTCATATACAGAATACATACAACATACATACATACGTACACACACACACATACCAGATTATCTCTGGGACCGCCTTCTGCTGCACGAATCCCAGCGACCAGTTAGGTCCCACAGAGTGGGTCTTCTCTGGGTCCCGTCAACTAAACAATGCCGCTTGGCGGGACCCAGGGGAAGAGCCTTCTCTGTGGCGGCCCCGGCCCTC